>NC_063355.1:4866109-4891019 GCF_021869965.1 Rhincodon typus
ATATACAGGTATACACAGATGTACACTGACATACAGATATATAGATACACATAGATATACAGGTATACACAGATGTACACTGACATACAGATATATAGATATACACAGATATACAAACATATGGACAAATCAGAAAAGAAAAGATCTTATTTCTGTAGAAGAAGTGGAGTCTTATTCCAAGACAATAACAAGCAATTTTCTGGTGACTGAGGGAAAACTGCAAGAATTTTGTGCAACTCAAAAGTCAGCGACTTTAGAAGCAACTATTAGGCGTTACCTTCAAGCCAGAGTGGTTTCTAATTCTGTCACCCGGTGTCTGGGAAACCCCCATCTCTCCATCACAAACAGCTGTGCACACCACTACTTCCCCTCCTTTTCTACCTCCTTAGGGGTCAAAGTGGCTATCATTAGATGGTAAATTCCAGAGGGGTCAGTGCTTCACCCATATGTGATTCTGGGCATTGGATGATATTGAGATTGTTATGAAGTTGTGTAGAGTAATTGTGAATTGGAAGGCAGGAAGCTAGAATTTGTTTGTAAAAAAATGATAATGGAGAAGAGCATGGGGTTACTTTAAGAGGTAAAGTGCTCTTCTAAGTTTAGAGATTATATAGAAAAAAAATGTGTCTGTAAGTAGCTGAAGACGTACAGCCAATTCTGAAATTGAAACGTATTAATTGGCTGTGTGATTGGAAACCTTAGGCTTGTTTTGATGTTTTGGCAACGAGCTGGAATCAGCGAATTAATTTAAACCAAGCACTTAATGATTGAAAGCTAATTGAATATAAACCTGATGGTTTTGACAACCTCGGACCAATGCTATTGTAAGAAAATTGATATGTCATCCAAGGTATATAAGGAGAGGGTTTTTGAAAATTGGTGAGACAGCCAACGACCATCTGAGAAATAAGCATCGAACTCTCACAAGAAATTGCTAAGTTCTATAAGAAAGCACTATCTTATCCAGGTACCATGGCACTTTTAGCTAAGAATCCTCATAGAAGACTTCACAGAGAAACATCCCTGACAACCAGATCAATGGAAGAGAGGTGTTTATTACTTGAGAACAGCAGAAGAAAGGCATGTAGACTTTGAGAGACTAAGTTTTAATTTATTTTCTGATTACTTGGGTTTATATAAGTGGGACTTGTGTTTATTGGAACGGCACACCAGTAGAATTTAGTTCAGTTAGGGAGTAGTTAAGGGGGAATTGTGTGGTTTGTTAGTAATTCTGTTAATTTGTTCACTGTTAGGGTTAAATAAATAAATTATTACTTGTTACTTTTAAAGTGAATATCAGGGATTTTCTTTCATTTAACCACTCTTATTAATAGATTATAAAGGCAAGGTGAGCTTCTCTGAGTGTTTTAGGTTTAATTGTTAGAAGGGAACCTCTACTCCCACTGTAACAGATTGGGGGCTTGTGTATTCAGTTTAATTATCAGATGGGTTTGACCTCCCCATTTGTAACCAGGTACTGGGAGATCACAGCTCAGCACAGTTTTGGCCAACCCATTCTTAGCATGGTGCACCCACTTAATTAATGACTCAAAGATCTTTCATAGTTCCTTCGACACTGATCCTCACTGAAACATGATAACTTAGAGTACAAACCAAAGATGGGTTTTGGGACCACTGTGGTACATATTACGGCATAAAACAGTCTTTTCGTCTACAGCCTACAACCACTAAGGGAGCCTTGTTATTACGTTCTTATCAATCTGAAGTAAATTTAACAGAAACATAAAGGCTTGTAAATATGCGGAGAAAGAGGAACCTTCATTCTGCTGTACATAGCCTATGAAACTATAGCTAGAAATAACACAATTACTGGTCTCTAAGTCCCTTGGTTGCGTCATTCACCCATGCAAATTATATTTTATTATTTGTAAATTTCAGATCCAAGTAGAACTGAGTGTCTCCGTGAAATATTTCATCTTTTTTCTGCTGTCTGTGAATAGCCTTTAATTGGAGCATCTTCTATGTCCTGTGGTTTATTGCTTCTTCCTTCTCGTATCAAATGTTCAGACTCTGTAACCTGAAGTCATTCATTCACCCAGGCATGAAGCTGCAGGACTTTGAGGACAGGAGGAGTATATTGATGGGCTCCCAGAGGAACTCAGTACTTTTCTGGAGTAATTAGATTGTAAGCAATGAGGTCTGTCGGCTATTGATCACAATCCAGAATGTCAGAGGAGGCTGACTATTCCATATTGGTCGAGCAGAGTGTGGGGCTCCTTTACTTCAATACATCATACTGCATGTGTGTTATATACGTCTGTTCTCTTCCTTTCACAGAATCACGGATTATTACATTATGCAATGAGCACGTGCAGCCCATCATATATGCATTGGCTCACTATAGGAGCAATTTACATCATGCCATTGCCCCACCATCTCCCTGCAAGCCTTCATGTCCCTCTTTTCGATTATACTCCAACTCCATCATGTATGTATCAATCAATCCTGCTCCACAACAATCTCAAGCGATTTTAGCCATTAACTGCATGAAACATTTTCCCTTGGACCACCTTTGTCTCCTTTGCCAACGATCTTAAATCTGTGCCATTGCATTCTTGATACTTCCACCAATGGGAACAGTTTTTCACTGTGTACTCCTTTGATCATGCTAATGGAACCTCTGAGCAAAGGGAGAAAGAGTTGTCTGGAGATAGTGTGGGATGACTAAACCTCAGCTCTTATCTTTTATGTACCTCTCTAATTTAAATAAAGTCCTGAACAAGGTGGGGAGGGGGGTTTGCACGTTTCTAGAGCAATGCACTCTCCCTGGCACAAACCAGAATCTTTGTTTAAAAAACAGTGCCTGTAATTTTCTATCTATTAACATCATTTGGATCATTTGCCTCTGGACCACACCTACAACTGGTATTTATGTAGCTCCTTTAAAGAGGAATGAAAGACTTGCATTTATGTAGCCATTTCCACTACACCATCAGATGTCTCAAAGTGGACACAGCCAATGATCTGCTTCTTTGGACTGCAGTGACCACTATAATGTAATAAAGGTGGCAGCTAGCTTGTGTTCAGCAACTCCTACAAACAGCAATGAAATAACAACCAAATAATCTGTTTCATTTTGTAATGTTGATTGAAGAAGAGATATTGACTCTTCTTCAAAATAGAGAATTCACTGAAACAACATAGATTGTCATAGATATGAGGTTGTTGTTTGACATGATATCTTCAGTATCTGAGTCAATATCCTGCATAATACATAGTTGATGACATGCAGCTCAGATATCCTGTCTATTTCTTCATACGACTTGACTGTTAGTCATTACAATGCCAAATGGTTGAGGCTGGACACAATGGCAAAACGTCTTTCCATAAACCCATGTATTTGTCCAAAAGTCTCAAGCCTGTGTAGCGTATCATGATTCTAGTTGGGATAACTGTCTGAATGCTCATTGATCATGTTCTTGTAACACTTTCTTCCTTCTCTCCAACAATATATCATGTAAATGTGGTCAGATGTAAGGAGTGTGGAATGTAAGGACTATGTGGATCTGTCTCCCAACGTGAGGGTGTGCCAGTGAGGGTAAACCGTCACATTCCTATCCAAAAATCTTGGCAAGTCGCAAAAGCACTTGAATCAGATAGCTTGAAGTTTATCTAGAACACCATTTTACAAGGTTACAATATTCCAGACTGATACACTTTGTCTGGGTTCCGTGCTTGCTGACATTACTGTATACTATGCAGACTTAACTGATTGACTATAGAATCTCTCCAACAGCATTGTAACACTCTGGATCAGGGCTGCACCACGCCACAGTTCCACTTCGTCCTCCGGCTCATTCATCGTGTTAGCAAGAAACTTTTTCTTTTCCTTTCAGGCATCAAGGCCCACAAGATGCAACAACTCAAAGATACCCATGACCCTCTGGAACCTTCCCCTCCTCCCCTTCACTCTGACTCCATCACCGCTCCCCCCCCACCCCGCCTCCAACGCCCCCACCTCCTGTCAGGTATTCACCATCCCTCCTAACCTTCTGCTCTCTGATGCTGAACGCGCCATACTCAGCAAAGGCCTCAGCTTCATCCCTCTCCGTCCCCATCTTAACCAATTTCAGGCACGACATGACATCGAACTCTTCTTCCGCCATCTTCACCTCTGTGTCCATTTCTTTGGACAAGAGTCCTCCCCCCATTCCACAGACCCCTTTGCCCAGCTCCAACACTCTCCGTCTACCTGGACCCCTCCTTCTGGCCTTTTACGTGCACTCGATCTGTTCATTGAGAACTATCAACGTGATATTGGTCGCCTCAATTTCACTGCCCTCCCTCACCAAATCCAACCTATTTCCCTCCAAACTGACTGCATTCCATGCGCTTAGATTTAACCCTGACTTTGTTATTGAGCCTGCCGATAAGGGTGGTGCTGTTGTAGTCTGGCGTACTGATCTCTGCATTGCAGAGGCTGAGTGCCAGCTCTCAGATACCTCCTCCTATCTTCCCTGGACCATGACCCCACAATGACACATCAGGCCATTGTATCAACTATGGTAACTGATCTCATTTCATCTGGTGACCTTCCCCCACTGCCTCCAAGCTGATAGTCCCCCAGCCCTGCACAGGACTGTCCGGGCATACCCATTGCTTCAGCCTGCTCCTGCCCCACAGAACTCATCTCTTCCTACTTTGATTCAGTCTTCTCTTCCCTGGTCCAACCCCTGCCCACGTACATCTGTGATTCCTCTGACGCTTTATGCCAGTTTCAAAATTTCCAGTTTATAGGTTCTAGCCACCTCCTCTTTACCATGGATGTGCAATCCCTTTACATGTCCATTCCCCACCAGGAAGGTCTTAGGGCTCTCCTCTTCTTCCTGGAGCAAAGACCTGAACAGTCCCCATGCACCACTACCCTCCTCTGCTTGGCCAAGCTTGTCCTCACCCTCAACAACTTCTCTTTCAACTCCTCTCATTTTCTTCAGGTAAGAGGGGTCGCCAAGGGTACCCGCATGGGTCCCAGTTAAGCCTGTCTCTTCGTGGGGTACGTGGAACATTCCTTGTTCCAGTCCTATTCCAGCCCCCAAAACTCTTTCTTCAATATATCGATGATATCATAGCTGCTGCATCCCTCTCTAATCCGGAATTGGGAAAGTTCATCGATTTTGCTTCCAATTCCCACCCTGCCCTCACTTTCACCTGGTCTATCTCTGATTCCTCCCTTCCCTTCCTTGACATCTGTTTCCATTTTTGGGGATAAACTGGCCACTAATATCCATGATAAACCCACTGACTCCCACAGGTGCCTGGACTATACATCCTCACACATTGCTTCCTGTAAAGACTCCATCCCATTCTCTCTTATCCTCAGTCTCCATCGCATATGTTTAGATGAGGCCAACTTTGACAAGGGAGCCTCCAAAATGTCCACCTTCTTCCTCAACCGAGGATTTCCCAACACCATTATCAACGGGGGCCGCACTTCCGTTCTCAGCCCCTCTCTTCCCTCCCGCAACAGCGATATGGTTCCCCTTGTCCTTGCCTACCATCCCACCAGCAACAATTCACCTGCATTTCCCAGAATCCCGTCTACTGCATTCGCTGCTCACAATGTGGTCTCCTCTACATTGGGGAAATGAAGCGTAGACTGTGACCGCTTTGCAGAACATCTAAGTTCTGCTCACAAAAAAGACCCTGAGCTTCCAGTTGCCTGCTACTGCACACCACCCTGCTCCCGGGCCAACATCTCTGTCTCTGGCTTGCTGCAGTGTTTTAGTGAAGCTGCCACCCAGGTGGATAGAGTTGTTAAGAAGGCGTATGGTGTGTTAGCTTTCATTAATAGAGGGATTGAGTTCAAGAGCCGTGAAGTTATGCTGTAGCTATCCAAAAGCCTGGTTCGGCCACATCTGGAGTATTGTGTTCAGTTCTGGTCGCCTCATTACAGGAAAGATGTGGAAGCGTTGGAAAAGGTGCAGAGGAGATTTACCAGGATGTTGCCTGGAATGGAGGAAAGGTCTTACGAAGAAAGGTTGAGAGAGCTAGGGCTTTTCTCTTTAGAACGACGAAGGACTTCACATACCATCATGTCTTAAAGGTCTGCCTGGTCTGGAATCTAGGCAGCTGAAGGTACGCCATCACTGGTGGAGAAATTCAAATCATGGGATGGTTAAGAGGATAATATCTAGGGGAGTTGTAGGATGGAGCAGATTAGAGAGATAGGGAGGGGTGAGGCCGTGGAGAGATTTGAAAACAAGCTGTGGGAATTTAAGATTGAAGTTTTGTTCGACAGGGCGATGATGTATGCGAGTCACTATCAGAGTGATGGGTAAATGGGATTTAGTATAAGGAAGGGCATGGGCAGCGAACTTTGAACAACTTCAAGTTGATGGAAAGATGTTATATAGGATGTTGGTCTGGAGTGTGTAGGAATAATCTAAGAGTGAAGAAATTAGGGTTTCACCAGCAGATGAGTTGAGGCAGGGCTGAAGTTGGGCAATATTGCAGAGGTGGAATTAGATTGTCTCAGTGATAGTGCAGATGCACAATTGAAAGCTCAACTCAGAGTCAGTAAAGACCCCAAGATAATAAGCAGTCTGATTCAGCCCTAGACAGCTGTTAAGGAGAGAGATGGAGTCAGAGTTAGGAAATGGAGTTTGTAGTGGGGATCAAAGACAATGGCTTTGACAGTCCTGATAATTAACTGTATGAAATTACAGCTCTACAAGGGAAAAACATGTTGGAATTTTTATTCTAAATTCCATTGACATTTTGAACTAGTGCTCTCCATGGTGTTAAATTTCACCATTTTAATTTAACATGTAATTTAAATCAAATGAACAAATCATTTTAATTTTTTGACTTTAGGTAATGGACTTGAACAATTAACAAAATCTTTAGGGATAGGAACAAGATTTTCTTGTTTAAATAGGATGATAAAAAGTGCAATGCAATGATTTCCATGAGCTGGAATAGTCAATGCAATGCAACAAATGAACCAGATGTGCAACAGAGCAAATAAAAGACCAGAGGAAGATAAATATCAACCAGGAGCAGGAAGTGGTCAGTACTGATGCAATGTGCCCGGATGTTTTATTTTAATCATTCATGTGATATGAGCGTCATTGGCTAGGTCAACAAGTATTGTCCATCTTAATTGCCCTTCAAAAGGTGATGGTGAGCTGCGTTCTTGAACTGCTACAGTCCTTGGGTTACAGGGACACCCGAAATGCTGTAGTCCTGTGTTGCTGCTTCACCAGATTGACACTTCATTTTCAAGTAAGACTGATGCTGTGTCGGGCATGTGCTCCTACACTCTTCTTTGAGCCAAGTATGGTTCCCTGGCTCATGATAATGGTAAATTGGCTGATATGTTGCGTGATGAGGTTACAGAATGTGGTTGAGTGTCTGATCTTGCTGAAGGTCCAGAGTGCCTCATGGGTGCTCAGTTGCTTGAACAGTTTGAAATCAATCCCATTTATGAAAGTGGAACAGCATCCTGACAAGGACTGTGCAGTGGTCACTCCCCCTGATACTGTCACGGACACATGTACCTATGACAGATGGATTAGTGAGGGCTGTTGTTGGTTGCCATACCACCTACAGCAGAACCAATCTAACAGCTGTGACTTTTCGTACTTGTCAGCTCAGTCAGTCCAGGTGCTATCAAGTCATTCTTGGTGATAGACACTGAAGTAGCTAACCCGGAGTATACTGTACCCTAGCCACCCTCAGTTCTTCCTCGAAATGGTGTTCAACATGGAGGAGAACTGATTCATCAGCTGAGGGAGGACAGTAGATGGTATCCAGCAGGAGGTTTCCTATGTTTGACCTAATGACATTAGACTTTGTGAGATCCAAAGTCAATGTTGAGGACTCCCAGAGTAACTCCTTTCCAACTGTATACCACTGTGCAGTCACCTCTGGTGGGTCTGTTCTGCTGGTGGACTAGCATCTACCCAGAAAAGGTGATGAGAGTGTCTGGGAATGGTAAGGTTTGATTCTGTGAGTATAATGACATCACTCTATTGCTTGATTTGGCTTTGAGATGGTTCTACCAATTTTGACATAAGTCGTCATTAGAATGAAGGAGGACTTTGTAGGGTTGACAGGTTTGGGTTTGCAGTTGTTATTTTTAGTGCCTGGGTCAATGCTCAATGGTTTGTCCAGTTTAATTCCTTGCTTTAGGCTTTGTCATCAACTTGTCGTAGGTAGCTTGCTAGTCCATTCAAGTTAAAAATCAACACAATTTGTAACCTCATGGCCTGGCATATCCCCAACTCTACCATGACTATCAAGTCAGGGGATCGAGCCTGGTTTAATGAAGAGTAGAAGAGGTCATGTCAGGAACAGCAACAGCAACGGGCATATCTAAAAATTAAATGTCAACCTGGTGAAGATACAAAACAAGACTATGTCCATGCCAAACAGCATAAGTAGCAAGTGATAGACAGAGCTAAGTAGACACACAACCAATAGATTAAACCTTAGTTCCTGTGACATCTAGTTGTGAATGGTAGTGGACAATTAAACAACTAAAAGGAGGGTCCACAAATATCCTCATCCTCAATGATGACAGAGTCCGGCACATCAGTGCAAAAGATAAGGCTGAAGCATTCACAGCTATCTTCAGCCAGAAGTGCAGAATGGATGATCCACCTCAGCCTCCGTAGGCATCACAGATACCAGTCTTCAGCCATTTTGATTCACTCCACATGATATCAAGAAATGGTTGGAGGCACTGGCTACTTGCAAAGGCTATGGGCCCTGACAACATTCCAGCAATAGTACTGAAGACTTGTTCTCCAGAACTTGCTGCTCCCCTAGCCAAGCTGCTCTGGTACAGTTACAACACTGGCATGTACCCGACAATGTACAAAATTGCCCAGGTATGTCCTGTACATAAAAAGCAGGACAAATTCAAGCTAGCCAATTACCGCCCCGTCAGTCTACTCTGGAACATCATCAACAGTGCTATCAATCAACACCTGCTCAGTGACACCCAGTTTGGATTCCACTAGGGCCACTCAGCTCCTGACCTCATTACAGCCTTGGTTCAAACATGGCCAAAAGAACTATATTCCAGAGATGAGGAGAAAGTGACAGCCCTCGACATTAAGGCCACATTTAACCGAGGCTGGCATCAAGGAGCCTTCACAAAACTGGAATCAATTGAGAACAGGAGGCAAACTCTCTGCTGGGTGGAGTCATACCTGACACATAGGAAGATGGCTGAGGTTGTTGGAGGTCAGTCATTTCAGCTCCAGGTTATCTCTGTAGGAGTTCCTCATGGTAGTGTCCTAGGCCCATCCATCTTTAGCTGTTGCATCAATTACCTTCCCTCCATCATAAGATCAGAAGTGGGGATGTTCGCCGATGATTGCACCGTTCGTGACTCCTCAGATACTGAAGCGGTCCATGTTCAAATACAATAAGATGTTGACAATATCCAGGCTTAGACTGAGAAGTGGCAAGTAACATTCACACTATACAAATGCCAGGCAATGATTATCTTCAATAAGACCATAAGACATAGGAGCAGAAATTAGGCCATTCAGCCCATTGTGTCTGCTCCACCATTCAATCATGGCTGATAAGTTCCTCAATCCCATTCTCCCGCTTTCTCCCCATAACCCTTGATCCCCTTGATAATCAAGAACCTATCTATCTCAGTCTTAAATGTACTCAATGACGTGGCCTCCACAGCCTTCTGTGGCAGTGAATTCCATAGATTCACCACTCTCTGGCTGAAGAAGTTTCTCCTTATCTCCATTCTAAAAGGTCTTCCATTTACTCTAAGGCTGTGCCCTCAGGTCCTAATCTCTCCTACCAATGGAAGCATCTTCCCAACATCCACTTTGTCCAGGCCATTCGGTATTCTGTAAGTTTCAATTAGATCCCCCCCTCATCCTTCTAAACTCCAATGAGAAGAGTCCCAGAGTTCTCAAATGTTCCTCATATGTTAAGCTTTCCATTCCTGGGACCATTCTCATAAGCCTGCTCTGAACCTGCTCCAGGGCCAGTACATCCTTCCTGAGGTATGGGGCCCAAAACTCCACACGATACTCCAAATATGGCCTGACCAGAGCCTTATAAAGCCTCAGTAGTACATCCCTGCTTTTATATTCAAGTCCTCTCAAAATAGATGCCAACACTGCATTTGCCTTCCTGACTTCTGACTCAACCTGCAAGTTTACCTTGAGAGAATCCTGGACCAGAACTCCCAAGTCTCTTCGCACTTCAGACTTCTGAATTTTCTCCCCATTTAGAAAATAGTCCATGCTTTTATTCTTCTTACCAAAGTGCATGACCTCACACTTTCCCACATTGTACTCTATCTGCCACTTCTTTCCCCACTCTCCTAACCTGTCCAAATCCTTCTGCAGCCTCCCCACCTCCTCAATACTACCTGTCCCTCCACTGATCTTTGTATCGTCTGCAAACTCAGCCAGAACGCCCACAGTTCCTTCATCTAGATCATCTAAATCATAAGAAACAATCTAATCATTGCCCCTTGACATTTGCTGGTGTTACCATCACTGAACCTCCCATTATCAACATCCTGGGGGTGACTATTGACCAGAAGCACAGCTAGGCTTGCTACATAAACACAATGACTAAAACAACAGGTCAGAGGTTAGGAATACTGCTACCAGTAACACACGTCATGATTCCCCAAAGCCTGTCTACCATTGACAAGGCACAAGTCAGAACTGTGATGGAATATTCCTCACTTGCCCAGATGGGTGCAGCCCCAACAACACTCAAGAAGCTTGACACCATCCAGGACAAAATAGGCCACTTGATTGGCACCACATCCACAAGTATCCATTCCCTCCACTAGCAACACTCCGTAGCAACAGTGTGTACTATCTATAACATGCACTGCAGAAATTCACCAAAGATCCTTAGAGAGCACTATCCAGACCCATGACCAATTCCATCTAGAAGTACAAGGGCAGCAGATACATAACAACACCACCACATGCAAGTTCCCCTCCAAGCCACTCACTATCCTGACCTGGAAATATATCGCCGTTCCTTCACTGTTGCTGGATCAAAATCCTGGAATTACCTCCCTAAGGGCATTGTGGGTCTACCTACTGCACATGGACTACAGCGGTTCAAGAAGGCAGCTCACCAAAGCCTTCTCTAGGGCAGCTAGGGACAGGCAATAAATGCTGGCCTAGCCAGTGACACTCATGTCCCTCAAGTGATTTAAAAAAGTCATAATTTCCTTCCCTAAGGACAGTAGTGAACCAGATGAGTTTTTAGGACAGTCAACAATGGTTATTTGTGATAAGTGTTTTGCCTTCAGTAGGGTATATTAATCTGATGGGGCAATGCTATGTTATCTCCTGTAAGGTAAGAACTAGACATGGGTAATGTAGTATTGAAGATTCCAACAGAACAAGTTATAGTTATAGTACTCCTTGGACGACATGTCTATCCTGGGCCTCCTCCAGTGTCACAACGATGCCACCCGAAGGTTGCAGGAACAGCACCTCATGTTCTACCTGGGAACCCTGCAACCCAATGGTATCAATGTGGACTTTACAAGCTTCAAAATTTCACCACCCCCGACCTCATCCCACGACCAGCCCCTCTCGTCCCTGCCTCCTGGACCTGTCAGTCTTCCCTCCCACCTACCCGCCCCTCCCTCCTCACTGACCAACCCACACTCCCACTTCCTACCTACTAGCCTCATCCCCGCCTCCTTGACCTGTCTGTCTTCCCTCACACCTACCCGACCCTCCCTCCTCACTGACCAACCCCCATCCCAACTCCCTATCTACACTCACCTGTACTGGCTTCATCCCTGCCTCCTTGACCTGTCCGTCTTCTCTCCACCTATCGGCTCCTCTATCCAACTTCTATCATCGCCCCACCCCGTCTCTATTTATTTCAGAGCCCCCTTCCCCTCCCCCATTTCTGAAGAAGGGTCTAGACCCAAAACATCAGCTTTCCTGCTCCTCTGATGCTGCTTGGCCTGCTGTGTTCATCCAGCTCTACACCTTGTTTTCTATTTGTTGATTGCATTGTGGGTTGAGAACATTTATACCCTCAGGTCACATGCTATAGTGCTGCTATCAAAAGCATGTCTCCTAAAGCTCCACTAACATATGACTGTGAGACATAATACAACAACATGGGCACCAGCTGACTAACTTTATAATTTCTGACTTTCACTGAATTCAAATTTCAACACCCACTGTAGTGGCATTCAAACTCATTTCCCCACAGCATTAGCCTGGGGTTCTGAATTATTAGTCCAGTGACATTATCAAAAGGTTCTTCTGGAAGCTTCTTTTCATCAGAAAGAACAGAACACTTTTCCAACCTTGAACAAGCAAAGTGTACATTTTTTGACAACAGTAAATATAAACTGAAGAAACAGTTCCAAAAAAGATGAATAGTGCCATTTTAGCAGAAATAATTAAAAACTTATACAAATGCTGTGAGGAAATCTTTGAGAGCAGAAAGTTTGAAGCTTATTAGCGCTATAAAAACCAGAGAAACAGCAACATTAAAGCCTCTGCACAATGAAAAGTAAAATATACCCCTGACATAAAGGTATTGTGAGAACACAGAGCCTGTGTGTTGCCTACCCATCCAGTCCTGCCCCCGCGACTAATATACCAGTGACTCAGTTGCAAAAGTATTGGGCATCTTGCCCACATATTAGCCAATTAAAACCCTTAATTCCCAGCTAAGAGTCTCAGCCCACTGTGATTTAACCAGCGGTGGGAGAAGCACATGTCAATCAGCCAGCCTGGCAGGTTTCCTGATGCAGCCCTGTGATGGGCAGCTGGGAAGGAAAGGTCCCTCCTAAATGAGTTTTCTCAGCCCACCAGAAGTCTCCCTCTGCCGTACCTGAGCCCCCAAGTTTTCCTCCATTGCCCCCTCTGTGCCGCATCACTTCCCTCTCTGCAGGCCTCCAGCGGTGAAGGCCCCAGTGTAATACTAAACATTGGTCACACTGCTGATGGTGGCCATGGGTGTTCAAGAGCTACAGGCCTCCCAGTGGTTGGGAACACACTGAGGTGGTCTTTCCAATCCAGAGAGGCAGATACAAAGCCTCCAGTTTATTAATGGCCAGTTGGCAATAAACAGCAAACAGTCCTAACCAATCCAGTCTCCCTTTGTACGTCAGTCATGCCATCTCAGGAATCAGTCTGGTAAACATTTGCTGCACTCCCTCTGTAGCCAGAACGTCCTTCCTCAGATAAGAAAATCAAAACTGCACACAATACTTCAGGTTTAGCCTTATTAATTGCTTCTGTACAATTGGTGCAATACATCCCTACTCTTATACTCAAATCCTCTCACTATGAAAGCCAACATCCATTTGCTTTCTTCATTACCTGCTGTACATGCACGCTTACTTTCAGCAACTCATCTCACCCTTTTTCCCAATTTATTACCATCCAAATAGTAATGTTTTTGCTATCAAACCTCACATATATCCATACTATATTCCCTCCCATCCAGCTTTGTGTTACCTGCAAACTTGGAGGTGTTACATTTAGTTCCCTCATCTAAATCATTAATAAATACTGTGAAAAGCTGGATTCGTCCCTGTGACACTCCAGTATTCATTGCCTGCCACTCGGAAAAAGACTCTGAAGGGTCTATGTCCGAAACGTCAGCCTTCCTGCTCCTATGATGCTGCTTGGCCTGCTGTGTTCATCCAGCTCTGCACCTTGTTATCTCGGATTCTCCAGCATCTGCAGTTCCTACTATCTCTGACTTTATTTCTACACTTTGTTTCCTATCTGCCAGTCAGTTTTCTATCCATGTTAGTACATGAACCCAACTCACATGTGTTTTAATTTGAGGTCTTGACATACTAATGGCACTCGATCCAAAGTCTTTTGAAAGTCCAAGTAAGCCACATCCACTAGCTCCCCCTTATCGCTGTACTACTGATATCCTCAACAAATTCCAGTAGATTTGTCAAGCATGTTTTCCCTTTCATAGATCCAGGCTGACTCTGTTTGATTTGTCACTGTTTCCCAACTCTAGCATTTTCTTCACTACTGATGCCAAGCTAACCGGTCCATAGCTCCCCTACTGATGCCAAGCTAACCGGTCCATAGCTCCCCTACTGATGCCAAGCTAACCGGTCCATAGCTCCACTACTGATGCCAAGCTAACCGGTCCATAGCTCCACTACTGATGTTAGGCTAACCGGTCTAAAGGAGAAAATGACTGGAGATGCTGGAATCTGTACTGAAAACAAACAATGCCAGAGATCACAGCGGGTCAGACAGCATCTCCATGGAGAGAGAGCAAGGTAACATTTCAAGTCTAGATGACTCTTCATTAGAGCTGAAGTGAAGTGCGGAGGAGACAGTATTTATGCTATAGCTTGGGAGGTGTGGAGGGTTTGGGGGGTGAGTGTAGTGGGTAGGGTGCCGATGCAGAAAAGATGTTGATGGTTCAGATTAAGTGATCAGAATGTGAGAATGGCAGAACGATGGTCCGTCTCCTGCCAGACTTGAAACGACAGACAGTGCCACTGGGATGGGGGGAGGGGAGAAAGGACATAATAATGGAATGTAACAAGCTAAAAGGAAAGGGAAGAAATGGTTCACAATTTGAAGGTGTTGAATTCAATATTAAGTTCAGAAGGCTGTAAAGTGCCTAGTCTGAAGGTGACAGCCATGTTGTGGAGGTGCCGGTGTTTGGACTGGGATGGACAAGGTCAGAAGTCACATGACACCAGGTTATAGTCCAACAGGTATTGCACCTCCTGTGGTTACTTGGGAAGGTGCTGCGGGGAGGGGGTGGTGTTGGTGGCTGTGGCATAGACTAGGGTGTCCCAGATGGATGGTCTCTGCAAAATGCAGACAGGGGGAGTGAGGAGATGATGTGTTTGGTGGTGGAGTTGTCTGAAATGGCAGAGAATGATCCTTTGAATGCGGAGCCTGGTGGGATGATAAGTTAGGACAAGGGGAACCTGATCGCGCTGTTATGAGTGATGGGAAGGGGCAGAAGCACGGGTGATAGGTTGGATGTTGTTGAGGGCCCTGTCAATAACAGTGGGTGGTCATGGGAGAAGCAATCCATGTCAGCAGTGCTGTTTTGGAAGGTGGCATCATGCGAACAGATGTGATGTAAGTGAAGGAACTGGGAGAACAGGATGGAGTCCTTGCAGGACATGGGGTGTGAGGAGCTGTAGTGAAGGTAGCTATGGGAGTCAGTGGCTTTGTAGCTGACTCTTGATCCTTTCCTCATAGGATCTGTTCCAGAGTATATAGAATCTTGAAAGAGGATCACCAATGCATCCGGGATTTAATGGCCTTGAACCCCATCAATTTCCTCAACACTTCCCTACTAATACTGATTTCTGCAGAAAGACCAAACCATGAGAATTGGCAGTGGGCAATTTATTCCCCGAAATGGAGACAGTGAGGACAAGGAAAGGAAGGGAAATGTTGGAAATGGACAATGTGAAAATTATAGAGGGGTGGAAATTGGAGGCAAAATAAATGAAGTTTTCAAGGTCCTGGTGGGAACATAAAGTGGCACTGAAGCAGTTGTCGATGTACCAAGAAAAGAGTTGTGGGAGGGAGCCAATGTAAGGCTGGAACAAGGATTGTTCCACATACCCCACAAAGAGGCAGGCATAACTGGGACCATGTGGGTCCCCATAGCCACTCCTTTGACTTGGCAGAAGTGAGATGAATTAAAGGAGAAATTGTTCAGTGAGAGAACAAGTTAAGCCAGGTGGAGGAGCGTGGTGTTGAATGGGGAGTGTTCAGGCCTCTGGTTGAGGAAGAAGCTGAGAACTCTCAGACCATCCTAGTGGGGAATGGAGGTATAGAGGGATTGGACATCCATGCTGAACAGGAGGCAATTAAGGCCAGGGAACTGGAAATTGTCAATAGGGTGGAGGGATGGAATTGCGGATGTAGGTACGCAAGGTCTGGACAACTGGAGAGAGGACGGAGTCAAGGTAGAAGGAAATGAGATCAGTGGGGCAGGAACTGGCTGATACAATGGGTCTACCAGGGCAGTCTGGTTTGTGGATTTTGGGAAGGAGGTATAAGAGGGCTGCCTGGGGTTTGGAAACTATTAGATTGGCGGCAGTGGGGGGAAAGATCTCTAGAGGTAATGAGGTTGAGGTTGTAGACTTACTCGGCGAGCTGGTGTTTTTGATTGCAGACGTGTTATCACCCTGCTGGGTAACATCGTCAGTGCGCCTCCGGTGAAGCGTTGATGTTCTGTCCTGCTTGTTATTTATACGCTTCGGTTTGCTGGGGTGGTTGGCAATACTTCCGGTTCTGTTTTTCAGTGGTTTGCATATCAGGTCCAGTTCAATGTGTTTGTTGATGGAGTCCTGTTTGGAATGCCAGGCCTCCGGGAATTCCCTGACATGATCTGTTTGGCTTGTGCTATTATGGATGTGTTGTCCCAGTTGAATGCATGTCCTTCTTTGTCCATGTGTATTGAGACCAGTGAGAATTGATCATGTCTCTTGGTGGCTAGTTAATGTTCGTGTATCGTTATTGTCAGTTTTCTTCCAGTTTGACCTATGTAATGTTTCTCACAGTCCTTTCATGGTATTTTGTATATTATGTTAGTTTTATTGGTTCATCAGTGGCTGTCGTAGGGTGGTTGTTGTTTATGGGCTCTGATACCTAGGGATCTGAGTAATCTTGTGGTCATCTCTGATATGTCCATGATGTACGGTAGTGTCACTAGTGTGTCTGGCTGAATTGTGTCTTCTTGTTGTGGTCTGTCATGAAGGTAATGGCGGATTGTGCTTTTTGGGTATCCGTTCCTTTTAAAAACTCAGTATAAGTGCTCCTGTTCTGCTTTGCGCAATTCTGGATTGCTGCAGTGTGATGTGGCCCGTTTGAATAATGTCCTGATGCAGCTCAAAAACTGTAAAGATAACGAGGTCAGTGACAGTCCTGGCAACAATGGCTTGATGTTCAGATGTGGAGCAGCAGGAAGAAGTGTCTGAGAGCCGGCGTTGAGTGTCCGCTAGCGCCAGACTACAGCAGCACTACCTTTGTCCCCCAGTTTGATAACAAAGTTAGGGTTGGACCTGAGAGCGCCACGTGTGGCAATTTCAGAAGGGGACAGGTTAGAGTAAGTGAGAGGAGCTGAGAAATTGAGATGGCCAAAGTCATACTTGCAGTTTTTAATGAAGACATCAAGGGCAGGTAAGAGGCCGGGGAAGGGGTCCAAGTGGAGGGTGCATACCGGAGGCAGGTGAAAGGACCAGTGGAACACAGGGTAAAGTCCTGCCCGAAGAAGTGATTGCGGAGACGGAGGCAGTGGAACAACAGCTCAACATCATGATTTGACCGAAATACATGTAAGGGCATGAAGCTGAGTCCTTTGCCAAGGATAGTACATTCAGCCTCAGAGAGGGGAAGGTCAGGATGTATGGTGAGCACATGGCAAGGGCAAGGATTGGGGGATGTGGCCTCAGGGGGACAGAAAGTGATGGCATCTGAGGGGTGGGAAGGGGTGGAGCTAAGGGATGTTCCTCAGGACACATGTAGGAGAACATAAGTTGCTGGAGCTTGCGTGCCTTAGAAAGAAAAAAAGTCTTTTATTGAAGCAATGGATGAGGCAAAGGATGAAGTGAAACCTGGCACTTTAAAGCCTTCTGAACTTAGTATTGAATTCAACACCTTCAAATTGTGAACCATTTCTTCCCTTTCTTTTAGCTTGTTACGTTCTGTTATCATGTCCTCTCTCCCCTCTTCCCAACCCAGTGGGACTGTCTGTTGTTTCAAGTCTGGCAGGAAACCCACCATTGTTCTGCCATTCTCACATTTCCATCACTTAATCTGAACTATTAACATCTTTTCTCCACCAGCAATCTACACCCACAAACCACTCCCCCACCTTCCTCAAACTATTGCATAAATGCTGCTCCCTCCACACTTCCCTTCAGCTCTGATGAAGAGTTATCTAGACTTGAAACGTTACCTTTCTCTCTCCATGGTAACTGGTCTACAGCTCCTCTACCGATGTCAGGCTAACTGGTTTACAGCTCCTCTACTGAGTCAGGCTAACCAGTCTATAACTCCCCTACCGATGTCAAGCTAACCATTTATATAATTCTCCTTCCAATATCAGGCTAACCGGTCTATAGCTTACTGTTTTCAATCTTGATCCTTTTTCCATAGGAACTGTTCCAGACTGTACAGAATCTTGAAAGAGGACCACCAATGCATCCAGGATTTCTCGGGTCACTTCTGTAGGTACTCTGGGGTGTAGATTATCAGGCTCTGTGGATTTATTGGCCTTGAATTCTATCAATTTCCCCAACACTTCCCTACTAGTTCTGATTTCTGCAAACAGACCACACCACAAGAATCGTATTCAATCTGTGTTAGAGTGGGAAACGTGCAGGTGTCTGTTTATCACCTCCAGGCAAAATCAAGTTATAGTCACCTGCAATTAAGCCCAAACCAGATCTTCTAAAGTGTAATTCTCTTCATCCAGCTACCGGTCAGTGCATGTTTGCACCCCATTCACCATGTCCCTTCTATACTAGTTGTCAGTCACTCACCTTGTGTGGTAATGGTGGCAAATACCAATGCTCCTGCTGCGGAAGCTCTGACCTCAGACTCTGGGTCACTGAGCAGCTCCACTAGGATTGGAATCACCTCCTCTTTGCACACTTTGTCTTTCCCTTCCAAGGCCACACTGAATCAAAAAGGAAAGTCATCATGTAGGCAGCAAAATTGACTTATTACTCTCGTTTACACCAGAATGACAAAGTGAGAAGGGCAAGGAATTGATGGCTTTTATGCTGTTGACATGCGGGTAGGAGGAGCAAGTAGAACAGCTAATGAAGATGCCCAGACGGAAAGACAAAGAGACTACTAATGGTAATGGAGGAGAAATATAAATGCCGAATAGGTGTTAATGGTAAATATGAATGGTGGAAGAACTCTGGCTTGCATTGGATTTTGCTGGAGGAACAGGGCTTCAATTTCTGTTTAGGCAGTTTACCACCTTCAAGATCAATATTGAGTTAAACAATATTGTCGAAAATGAGCACTGTCCTTCATTTTCATGACAACCCCTTCACCCCAGTGTTTTGTTTGCATGGATTGGCTCTCAGCAGAAGTGACCTATTGTCTACCATTCACATCTACCATTAACACCCTCTTCTTCATCTGTATCCTTCCTCTTCTACCATTAGCACTCGCTTTGTCTTTTGCTCCAGGCACTTTCACCAGCTGTTCTTCTTGGTCTTCCTATCCCTTTGTCATTAGCATCGAACCATCGTATTCCAGATCCCTTCACTTCTGAAAAAGAGACATATTGGATTCGAAATATTATCTCTGTTTCTCTCTCCACAGCTCCTGCCAGACCTGGTAAGTTTCTGTAGCATTTTGCTTTTACTTTAGATCTCTAACGCCTGCAGTATTTTGTTTTTACATGATAAAAGTAATTTGCCCACTCTTAAAAGGGATTGTGGGACATAGTTAATCTCTATCCATTCAATGTCATGTTAGCAGCATTTTAAAGTCTCCTACATGTTATCCAATTACCCTTGGCCTCTACCTGATCTTCCCCTTTGTTCTTCTTGCCCCTCTCCCCCACCCCCTCAACCTTCTACAGGCCTCAAAACTCCTGCAATGCCAGTCCTTTGAGTTCTGATGAAAGGTTAACAAGCTGAAATGTTAATTCTGTTTCTCTTCACAGATTCTGCCTAACCTGATGAGTTTTGTTGTAGGCAGCCTGTACTTTCTAGAGGGGTGAGCCAGTGGTCGGAATGGATGTTAGGGGTCTTTTGTGCAATGTTGGAACATGATGGAGAGTGTGCATCAAGGTTTTCTGAAAAACACTGGAGGTTAAAAGTGAATGAGATGGAGGAGAGGAATGCTGGCCTGTCACCATTGTGGGTACGAAGCCATCCAGATGCATGCTAAGGACACTGGGAAGGAATAATGGTAGATGCTGTGGTACTTTCCTAGACAATCACTTCTGATACCCTGTGGTGTTTGCCACCTCCACAAGTATGTGGTACTGGGTAAAGGTTGTTTCAGGTACTTCATACCACCAATCCTCCTTTGTCTTTGGTCTGTCTTGGTCCTACCTGATGACTGGTGGTAGAGGATACACCACCATAGAGCATCTAAAGAAGAGGTACTGTTCTTGGATAACAAGCTAGTTAATCACACTTACAATAACTGCAAGTTTGTTTGGTCAGGCTTTGTTACTAGGACCTTGGGGAGGGAGGTACAAATACATCTGTCCCCTCTAAAAGCTACAGTAGAGCTTCTTATCACCACCTACAGACTGTGTGGCCTCAGTAGAATGGGTGGAGATAATGTAACAACAGCATTAACTCTTTCAGAGCCATAGAATTAAGCATCAGTGCCAGATATGTTGTTCCTCAAACATGGCTGTACTGCAGGAAAAAGCTTAATGTTTTCATATAGTTTGTCAAAATCATCTGACCCAACTGCACTGACCACGGTTCAAATTACCACAACCCATCACCCACACACCATCAACCTTGATCAGGACTCAATCCTAACATCCTTGCTTTATTCCACCCTCACAGTCTTAGCAATAGTTGTGAATCTCACCCCCATAACTTACAATATGTATATACTGACAGCTATTCAACCACAACAGCTTCATTACCTGAACTAATTGTATGACACACACTGTCCATTTACTTCAAAGAATCCCTACAGTGTGGGAGCAGGCCATTCAGCCCATCAAGTCACACTGACCCCTCTGAACAGCATCCCACCCAGATCCACTCCCCTACCCTACCCTACCCTACCCCATCCCTGAAACTTTGCATTTCCCATGGCCTATCCACCCAACCTGCACATCTTTGGACTGTGGAAGGAAACCCTCACAGACACAGGAAGAATGTGTAAACTCCACACAGATAGTTGTCCAAGAGTGGAACTGAACCCAGGTCTCTGGCGCTGTGAGGCAGCAGTGCTAACCACTGACCCACAATGCTGCCCCAAAGAACTGAAGAGTGATCTCAGACAGCAAACATTGAGCTTGCTCTTCCTCTATGTGTATAAGGCCTGTAAATAACGAGTCATTGTTAGAATGAACACAGACTATGGTAGAGTCATTTAAAAGTCGAACCAGCCCTCTATCCGCCCAAGACAAAGATGGAATACTTGTAGCCCCCCTTATACAACAGTAGTTGGCCAACTGGGAGATGCTGAAAGTACCATTTGCTTCAACCTGGAAGAAAACCAGGCACATAAAAGTTCATAGCCACAGTCACCTTCACCGTCGTTGGCAATGCTGTCGTCTCTCTGCCTTGAGGCCAGTGGTGGTAGAGTTCAGTGAGGACATCCTAACAGAAATACAAATTTCTCACAATGAGGTTTGGGAAAAATAATTGCTTGTTGAATGCCCTCATCAGATCTCACCTCCTACTGAAAGCCCTTTGCTCTCCTTCCTCTATCTTCCAAATGTTTGTTCTCCTTTGTGAGACCTATTTCAAACTCCATTGTTCTGTTATCCAAGGGGGATGTATATGCACTGAGGGCTGGAAGGGCAAATATTTCACAAAAGAGTCAAATAGATTTCCCTCCACATCCAGCTGCTGTGTGGCATTGTGCAGTGTACGTTGGAACGTAGCATACCATTCCAGGTCTATGTCCAGAGTCCTGGCAGCAGACACAGTGCCTTCATTCTGAGCAGTCTGCTACATTTGTGCCAATGCAGTAAAATAGAGGGTGGCTACTGAGCAACAAGGGCTATTTGCTGACTGTATGGCTCATCTCCAGAGCCAATGCTCACATGTGCAGCATGCAAACAATGAAAGCCATGCTGCAAATGTAAGAGAGCAAACCCATCGCTGTGGTGACAGAACTGGACAACTCAGGGAGTCCTGAATTACTCAGCAGTAAGAGTGTGTGGGAACACAGCCTCACCAGTACAGTCTGTGCCAACACCTAGATGGTGATGGACCAGATAACACGCAGGAGGTGGAAACAGAGAAAAACCAGGAAGGAGTGGAGGTAACTAACAGGTTGTCCGTGGACCACTCATCTGACTACAATATGCAGAAAAGCAACAGTTGCTTCCCATTCACTACCAGCCTCATAGCACACCTTCCCTATGTCAGTGACCATAATAATATCTACTTGGTCACAATGCAAACATCAAAGTCAACACAAAATAAACGCTCCAAACTAAATTTAGTTTGAATGAAATCCCATCACATTGCTTAGTAAAGTTAACCAGTAATCCTTATGCACTTCCTTAGCGTCTGGGTTTTCTTCTGAGGTCTGGTGCCCCTAATCCAGTGCTACCCCATTGACTGCATCAATGCTTCTGAGCTGCAGGACCCTGAAAAAGAAGACAGCGAACAGACTGGGAGGGTGGTCTCCAGCAGCTCACACTGCATTATCTCATTGCACAGTGTCAATATCAGCAACAGAGGTCAGGACTGGCTGGTTGGTACCAACAGCAAGGGCACTGGAGGACTGCGTAGTACAGATGAGAGAAAGAACATGGTCAGCCTGAGAGATGGCATCAGCTTTGTTGTCCAGGAGGCAGTGGCATTCTCTCAGCCCATGCAAAAAGAACAGTCAAACGTAAAAATGATGCATACTGGTCTCATATACTTCAGAATGAAGGATTGTTATACTACTGTGCTCATTTCTGGATATTCTTGATTTTCTTCTACTGTTTTTCTATGCATATACTGACATATATGCAAGGGCAGCACTTAAGCATTCCAAATAATCTGTTGGAGACGAGGTGGATCGCTGTGATGCCCTGTGTGCCCCTTTGAACAATGGCATCTGCAACCACCTTTGTGACAAGCTGAGCTTCAGGCCCGTTAATAGAAGCTGCTTGTGCTGCAATGGAAGCTTTGAGACTGGTCACATGAAGCTGCCCCATGCTGGCTTCAACAGTGTGCTGCTGCCAACTTCCCTCTGCCTGCTACTTTGTGCGATGAATGTGTGTGTGCAGGAAGTGTTAAACCTGCTGTCAAGTGAGTGCACAGCTCAGCAGGCAGCCCAGGTTTCTGGGACACCAGCTAAAGCAAGCCACCACCAGTCACTGGCAAGGTGTGACCTGGCTGAGGCAGGGCCTGTGATTGTGCAGGAAGAGAGATTGAACAGGAGGAACAGTGAATGATGGTGAACAGGGTGACAGCATGTTCTGGGGTTCACTGACAAAGCCTTGGATGCTTTGATGGAGGATGGGCCGTGAGGTGGTTACGCGTCTGACCGAACCACTGAAGAGGGAGCAAAGATAGACCACCTCCTACCTTTCTCTCAGCATTACAAAGCCTTCACTTTACCTGAAAGCTGCATCCTGGCCACATGATACTGCCTCATCAGAGCCAGCTCTCAGAGTGAACAGAACCTCTGACAATCCTGTTTAGATCCGTCAGCCAAGGCTCCCTGATTGGACCAGAATAACAGCCCCAATCAGCGAACTCATATTCTGTTAGGTCCAGCTGGCCTACCTCATTACAATCACCACAGTTACCACAAAGGACTCTCCTTCTCAACCTTTCCCCTCAACTGTAGTATGGAGACCCTCAGGTTAACATCACCGCCAGTTGTCACTGTCTAATGGGACAGCAGCCCCATGGTTTAGTAGGACTATAACAGCTTTACCTTTTATCTACACACGTCTTTAAGCTCCACACAAGGCTTTTCCCTTTCTACTTCATCTAACTAGATCGGCATTTTCTTCTATTTATCTAGTTTCCCCGTAAGAGCATCCCTTCAATTTGCTTAATGATGGCGTTTGATCCAACTTGCACATTCTAACCACACTCTGGTTCAGTTTCTCCTAAATTCTCTATTGGAATGATAATCACTGTCTAATATTTAAGGCTCCTGGCCCTGCTCTCCCTAAAAGTGAAGAATCTTCGTAACTAATAGAATTTTAAACCAATTTCTCCATAATATATTCCACTTAATATTCTAAATCCATCAGGTTTAGATAATTCAGTCATAATTAATTTAATATAAAACACACTGATACTGAGGGATTAATTATCTCTGGTAACACACAGGTTAATGTGTTCAGCTAAAGTTCATTTCTGCACCATTTTAATACAGTAAGGAATAATTTTCAATGCATTAAGAACAAAGCATCAAAGGATAGTAAATCCTTCAGCATATATCTGTCTAGTTCTGTGCTTACCACTATGTTTGATGAATATATTTGTTTCCTCATTTTTACACCTGTTCTGATGGTACCCTGTTGTGTTAATAGGTGACAGTTTAAAGGTTTCTGGTGGCCATTCTGCAACTTCCGGTCAAAACTGCCACAGTTAACACCAGCATCTGGCTTTAGTAAATTTGCGCATACAACTCAGGTTCATCACTGAATGTTTGGCAGGCTGCAACAATGTTCAGAGCAAGCCCTCCAGCAAGTCAGCATTTTGGGTAAGAACCCTCGATAATAGATTCAGCCAAAACAATCACAATAAACCCTAAGCCTTACATAGCTCCATTAAAGGACACTTTGCAGAGCATAATTAAAAATAATAGGTACTGAGCCAAGACAAATATTACAAGGGCTAACAAAATGCTTAATCAAAGCCTTTCATTTCAAGGATAGCATTAAAGCATGGGAAATGGAGAGGGAGGCAGTTTGAAGAAGAGGGTGACCCTGGTCAGACAATTATTATTTTACAATAGCCCACCCCACTGAAACGCTAAAGCAAAATTCACCTGGATTTTTGTTCAAATGGAATTATTCTCTAAACTTTAATTTATTCTAAAATGGACCAAGAGCTGCAACAGGCTTTGAAGATTTAGAAAAACAGCAAGAAAACACAAATCAAATTTGAGTTGGAAGATACAAAGGTAGCAAGATTCCTCACTGACGGGTGAGATACTCCATGCTTTTTATTCCAACCATAAAGTGGACAATAACTCACCCTGGGATAACAAGGTGTAGAGCTGGATGAACACAGCAGGCCAAGCAGGATCATAGGAGC
>NC_063355.1:4891419-4912589 GCF_021869965.1 Rhincodon typus
GGCCTGCTGTGTTCATCCGGCTCTACACCTTGTTATCTCAGATTCTCCAGCATCTGCAGTTCCTACTATCTCCAATAACTCACCCTGGACTGAGATTTAACAGCCTTGATGTGAGAATTAAATTGATCTTTTGAAACTGATTAGTACTTGCAGCACATTAGTGAATTCATTTTAAACCTTATTTATTTTCCAGTTAAACAGTATCAATTTAATTGTGTTGAAACTGATTATTCAAGTGAAACAAATGAAAGATATTTCTTAGAGCTTCAGGTTGGTGATGAAGTATTTATCCAGTAACACAATGTATCCAGGTTACTACCCTTGGTATTTGATAGATGTTCAATACCCATGGGTATATATATTCACTAATGATATAAAGCACTAGCCCCAAAATCAACCACAAGCTTAAAATGCTTCCTGTATAAAGCTTCCAGAGAGGCTTTCATTGAATAGCTGTAGGGAGGGGATAGAGGGAACGAGAGGGAGGGAAGCAGTAATAGAAACAACTACAATGAGAGCCGAGGTATTGTTGACTTGGATGAAGGGTCATAATCATGCAACCAGTCATCAGGGAGGCCATGTTGGGAAGAGGCAAAACATGGTACCAAATGGGTTCCTTGAGAGAGCAGACACAGATAGGATGGACCAAATCTTTCCAAGCCGTTACATTCTATGGCACTAATATTAACCTAGCCTGATGCCTTGGCAGCTGATGAACTTCGATTCCTTCACCCCCACCCCCACCAACACAGGTTACTTTTTAATGACTTCAGTAGTGAGTATTTGAATGAGGTAATAATGCACGCACAGATGATCCCATAATTTCCAACAGGCAGGTTAGGTTAACATTAGGACCAATACATTGAATGTAGTTGAGTTTTGATGATGACCATTTATATGGTAATGTATCAAAGCAGAAAGTTTGCATGTTACCTGATGTCAATGAGAGCTTGTGCAGCCAGACTCCTGATGGTAGCAGAACTATGACTGAGCTTGGTCTTCAGCACTGATATGCCCTCAGCGTCCAGGGCCTGCTTAGTGTCCACCAGCAAACAGAAGTGTAGTGTCTTCAATATCAACTCCTGAATCTCGTCCAGCTCTGTTCGCAGCTTCATAATCAGTTCAGGAATCAGACCAGCATATACAACGGCAGTAGCACCTGGAGGAGGAGTTTGAGGCATGTGTTTAGATGACATTAGTTCAGTTCTGTAATGAAGGTAGGAATCCAACTTGCACAGCGTGCCTAATAGGGCAGAGGGTAATGGGGATGAGATCAAACTCCTGACCAATGTCCTCTCATCCCTGCGGTAAGTGTATAGGCATTGATGTTGGGTGAGGCCAGGACACCTAGACTTTTGGTAATTCAGTTCTGCAAAGCTACAGAAACTGGAAAATGTAAGACACAGAGGAGCTGAAGTGGGACAGCTGGAAATTTTATGGTTAAATACATTGAGTGCTAATAATTTTTACATTATCACAAACTACACAAACTGTACGAAAAGTAAGTTCAGACAGCAAAGGTGAACAGAAATGGTGGCAATTTGAACATAGAGCCGAATCAGGAAGAATGTTGTATTGAAGTGTTATATGGCTGCATTTTTATATAGTACAGTGTTTATTTACCAAACTAGAGTGAAAGTGGAGGGTTCCAACATGTGAGATAACAAGGTGTAGAGCTGGATGAACACAGCAGGCCAAGCAGCATCAGAGGAGCAGGAAGGCTGACGTTTCGGGCCTAGACCCTTCTTCAGAAATGGGGGAGGGGAAGGGGGTTCTGAAATAAATACGGAGAGAGGGGGAGGCAGATAGAAGATGGATAGAGGAGAAGATAGGTGGAAAGGAGACAGACAGATCAAAGAGACAATGATGGAGCCAGTAAAGGTGAGTGTAGGTGGGGAGGTAGGGAGGAGATAGGTCAGTCCAGAGAGGACGGACAGGTCAAGGGGGCGGGATGAGGTTAGTAGGTAGGAGATGGGGGTGGGGCTTGAGGTGGGAGGAGGGGATAGGTGGGAGGAAGGACAGGTTAGGGAGGCAGGGACGAGCTGGGCTGGTTTTGGGATGCGGTAGGGGGAGGGTAGATTTTGAAGCTTGTGAAGTCCACATTGATACCATTGGGCTGCAGGGTTCCCAAGCGGAATATGAGGTGCTGTTCCTGCAACCTTCGGGTAGCATTGTTGTGGCACTGCAGGAGGCCCAGGATGGACATGTCGTCTGAGGAATGGGAGGGGGAGTTGAAACGGTTCGCAGTTGTTTAGTGCGAACCGAGCATAGGCGTTCTGCAAAGCGGTCCCCAAGCCTCCGCTTGGTTTCCCCGATGTAGAGGAGGCCACAACGGGAACAGCGGATGCAGTATACCACATCAGCAGATGTGCAGGTGAACATCTGCTTGATGTGGAAAGTCTTCTTGGGGCCTGGGATGGGGGTGAGGGAGGAGGTATGGGGACAGGTGTAGCACCTCCTGCGGTTGCAGGGAAAAGTGCCGGGTGTGGTGGGGCTGGAGGGGAGTGTGGAGCGGACAAGGGAGTCACGGAGAGAGTGGTCCCTTCTGACCCTCTGGTGGACCCTCCTGTTCCAACATTTGTTGGTATTAGTGCGGCTCAGAGATTTTCTATTGAACAAATTAAGAAAAGGTCACTTTGCTGGACCCTGTATGATACCCAGAAGGAGGACTCTTGTTCCCCCTGTATCCACCAATACAAACTTCAGTGAGGGCTGGCAGACTGGGCAGAGTGTGCACTACACGTGTGCCTGAAATTGTAACGGGGGTCCTTACGTTTTAAAGGGGGATTGGATTTGTTGCCTTCCCACAGATTTTAATCACTGATCACTCACTTCCTGGACATGAAACAAACAGCAAAGAATCAACAATTGCCTCATGTTTTCTTCTTACTTTTGACAGAAAATGCCCATAGAATATTCTCTTCTGGATATTTTCTAATAGGAGATACCTTAAACACAGCGAGTGCAGGTGGGACTTGACCTAGGCCTCCTAATTCAAAGGTAAGGACACTATTACCAGAGCCCCAAATATTCTCTTCTGTTCCTATCTCTAGGGTTGGATTCCATTGTAACAGGTCTTGTGGATAAATACCTTGACTCATTGCCTAAGTTCACAAAAGGATAAAGGGTCTGCTGCAAGACTTCTGTATGTGGACTCAGACCCATGTGTGAATCACTATCAGATCAAACATTGAGTCACTCACAGAAGAAAATTTAAAAATAAATTAACTTTCTGAAAGAATGAATGAATGTTAGTTTTACAGAAAAAAAAGCAGAAAAAAGCCCAGTAAAACACAGAAAAAGTAATGTTTAATTAATGCCTAATTTCAATTTGATTCATTTCTGTAATTTACACAGATTCCTTAGAGCCATACTAATCTGTTCACAAGTTAAATGTAGTTCTTTAAACAAAATGCCAAAGTTTAGTTAAGGGGCTGTTCCCCCAGGTAAAATGCCCAATCAGTTCTGCATCACAGGTCACTTTTCCATTGTCAAATTATGGTTATTTTGTTCAGAGAAATCTGGTGAAAAAAATCTGTTTTGAAAGCTTCTGTACTGGTTATATTAACTGCATAAAAATTGCAAAAGGAACGTGGTGAAATGAACTATACCACATCTTATGAAGCCCCAGCTCCACAATTTAACACTGACCCCATTCCCTCATGAACAGATGTCAGGACCCAGCCAGAATTTGAGGCCATTTAAGCGACTGGGACCACTGCCCAATTGAGGAAGTTGGCCCATCTCTCAGAGCAGTTTGGACCAATCAGAAGCTGTGTCTGACTGGAAGACCATCAGCCCAGCCCAATCAGAGGGCCAGAAATTCTGTAGCCTCTGTAGCACCATTGATAATGGTGGCCATTGTCAAGTCTGTAAAGATGGGAAGAGGGTGCCTTCATGATGAGACAACTTCTTCACTCAATGGGCAGTGAATATTTGGGATTCTCTACCCCAGAGGTTGTGAACGTTCAGTCATTAAATCAGCTCAAGACAGAGATTTCTAGCTACTATCAACATCAAGGGATGTGGGGATGGATAGCACAGAATATGGCACTGGAGCAGATGACCAGTCATTATCTAGAATGAGAGAGCAGGTTCAAGGGGCTACTCCTGCTTATTTGTTGCAAGACCAGGTATATTATATTACAGTGCGGGGGCAGGGCAGCCAGGATCCTAAATATCAGAGGGGTAAACTCTCCAATGGCAGCATCAACTGCAAGAGTAGTTGGTACCATGGGTGGGGACACTCACCCGGACCAGAGACTGGCCACTAAGGAAGTTCCTTCCTCCCTCTTAGAACTTGGCAGTGGCACAGTCTTTAACTGAAAAGATGACGGTGGTGTTATGAAGTTGCTTAACTTTTTTCCAGGTCTTTTATTTGTCAGGAAACTGGAAATTTTTTTTTAATGATACTTCTTGGATGTCACTGTGCTTAAGCTAATTCCTCAAACTTATTTACTGAAAATCACGTGCCTGGGTTTGTGGTTTTGTTTCAGATATCATTTGAAGTTCAGCTGGGGTACAACCCGAATAGAGAGAAAATGTTACTCAGTTCATCCATTGCCTTGCTGAGAAACTCTTTTGGTGGATCTGAAGTAATATCTGAAAGTCTGATCCAGCTGTTGCCCTGAAATGCTACTGAGAAAGGTATTCTGGGTGTTTTCTGAGTGAACTGCTTTTGAATGTCCCTGCGACAAATACCTGCATTCAGTCTCCCTTTCATCTCTATGGACAAAGATTCTGACTGAAAGCCACATTTAACATTTCATACCACAACCTTGTTTTCTTCATGAACTAACAACTGTTGATGATTATGATGCTTTTGTGAAATTAAGCACTGCAGAGAATTTTTAGACCATAGAATCCCCACAGTGTGGAAACAAGCCCTTCGGCCCAACAAGTCCACACCAACCCTCAGAGCATCCCAGATCCATTCCCGTACAACCTATCTAATACACACATCCCTGAACACTATGGGCAATTTAGCATGGCCCAATCCACCTAGCCTGCACATCTTTGGACTGTGGGAGGAAATCGGAGCACCGGAGGAAACCCATGCAGACACTGGGAGAATGTGCAAACTCCACACAGACTGTCGCCCAAGGGTGGAATCTATCCTAAGTTTCTGGCACTGTGAGGCAGCAGTGCTAACCACTGAACCACTGTGCCAACCCGTTTCTTCGTCTTTAATTGGTGTGTTTGTTGAGGGGAGAAGGTGTTGTTTAGAATGGTAAATATTTATACCTTAATGCTTCCAACTGTGTTAAAAAAGCTTTACATCTTTGTCAAAGAAGTCCTGTTTTCATAATAAATCACCAACCATGTTGTTCATTAAAGAAACCTGGTTGATGGATCTTATTATTCTACATCTAATATAGATACTTCATGTAATTGACTATTAGTTACTGGATAAAACATTTATATTTATATTTATATTGTGACTAATATTATAATGCAAGTTGATCACTTTACTGGACAAGTCAGATTTCAAACTGAAATCTGGCTTGATAGATCATATTGTGTTCTTTTTTATTTAATGAAGTAGTCTTTTACTGAATCATAAACATACATGTTTCAGATTTGGTTTTATCAATAAAACAAAAGTTTATTAATGCAAAAGAAGTGAATATAAAGCAGAAAAAAATGAAATATTTACTTGTAGCACAAGTTTAAAGATTTCGAAATGTATGGTAAAATATAATTCCATCTATCCCAATATCACAATGTTATAGTACTCAAACACTAGACAGAATTCCCTTCTCTATCACACTGTATGTTTGACTTAACTACTTCTTTCAATTCCCAGCCTTGAGACTTTAATAGCCTCTTCTTTGATTATTCACACAATTGAGCTTAGATTTTCTCAGCTTCAAATAACCTCTTCAGGGTTCTAATCAAACAACTTTAATCTGAGACTTTCAAAGTAAAACCCTTCGACTTAGGTAACCTATTTCCTAACTGTTCTGAATGAACTCACTTCACTGGGAGAATCTGTGCTCTGATATTTAACTTCAACCAGGACTTAAATGAAATGAAACTAAAAGCTTTCTCAGCTATCAGATTTTCCCTTAAAATTAAAAAAAAAATTCTTCTAAACTGAGCACAGGGCAATCTTTCTCATTATTTAATCATAATGCAAACGAATTCTCATTGTTACCCTAGGAACTCACTTTCTCATTCTGGTTTAAAAAATTATGGTTCCAGAAATACTGACAGGTTAATCATTAAATCCACTCATACACACAAATCCAAACGTTAATATATATGTTGTGGGACGAGAGAGGTAGTGTGCTTCTCCAAGCTCGGTTGTAATAGTCCCAAGATACTGAAGTACTATTACTGGTCAGATCCCCAGCAAAGGCTGGCCCATTCAGCATAAACAAAAGGAAATTAAAAGAGAAATACTGGAAAAAAACACAAAGCTCAAATCTTAAAGCATTACAATGTTTCATTGCCCATCATTAAACTTAAAGCTGAGAGATCCAGTGAAGTCTGTGGTTAGAATCAGTAGCATTCATACAAAACGTAGCTTCACTAAAAATTGTCGCTAACAGCATTTCTGTGTTGAAACATTAAGATGACAAGTTGCTAAATTGAATTCGAAGTAATGACGTTTGATTTCCACACTGTTGGTGCTCCAGGAGTGAGGGAAGGGACAGAATAGAAAGCAAAGTTCAAGATTTTAATCCAAGCTTTCAAAATATTAATTTGCATCCACATTGATAAAATAATGGTGTCACTCTTAAGTGTCTTGGACTCATCCTGATGTTTGCATTAATCTCTCTCTGTCTCTCGTATAAATCTATGTCTGTTCATCCTCACCAAGATGAACTTTGCTCAAAGAGACTTAAAGAGGGAGGTAAAAAATTGGGGACGACCCAAGAAACTATTGCCCAGCATCTGTTGTGTTTATGTTTTACAGGTTATCCTGGCACAGAAGTTAGAGTACATTGAAATTGGTCTCTCATAATCTATAGTATCTATAGCGTAGAAACAAGGCCATTCAGCAAAAAAGATCAATTCTGGGGTTCATGCTCCACACAAACCTCCTCTCATTTGTCTTCATCCAATCCTACCAACATGTTCTTCTGTTCTATTTCCCTCCTGTTTGTTAAACTTCCCTCAAATGCACCTTTGCTATCTGGCTCAACTACTGCTTATTGCAGTCAGTTCATCAGCAATGACTGGTAAAGAAGTTTCTCCTGAATTTCTTGTTGGGTTTGTTGGGAACTGTCTTATATTAGGAGCTAACAGCCTTTAGCCTCATTATAGTTTGAAATATATACAGCATAACCTCTGTAAACCTAAATTCACACAGTTAGTTAATTGCTCCTAGACATCATCCAAACTTGAAAATGGTGTGTCCACAGTTGCTCGCTTTTAAAGACTACTCGTAGTAATTTCATTCCATTATTCATCACATATTTTACTACATTTCATCTACTATCTGGCATTTGTTTATTCTAAATTTATCATGGCATTAGTTTGATCAATTCATTTGCAGATCTAAAACCCTCTGAATTACTTTAAACAGCATCCTTTGTCCATGCTGTGCTGCCTGTTTGAGAATCAGATGCAAAGCTCAGAAGCGTACATTTGGCTTGTGTCCAGGTCATTTGTATAGGTGATAAAACAACACACACTCAAGCATTGACCTGAAAGCAAGACTACAGGCTTAATTCAGGATGTACACCTCCTCACTGCTTTAAATATTCATTGATACCACAATCGTATAGCATGTAATTTCATCAGAATAATTGGATAGTGAACTTACTCCTTCCTCCCTGGCGAATATTTTTGAAAGACAAGCAGTAAGTAATTATATTGTTTTCCATTAACCGTCAATTTCAGTTATTCAGTCACATGATGAGAGTAGGTTTGGCAAAGGCTTGCTGCTCCATTAATGCCCTTGAGAAGGTGTTGGTGAGCTGCCTCCTCAAACCACTGCAGTCTGGCCAGTGTAGGTACAACAGTGCTGTTTGGGAGGGAGCTCCTTGACTTTGACCCAGTGGCAGTGAACAAATGGACACACCCACGTACAGATTAAGAGCAGAGTTGGCCATTCAGCCCCTCGAATACTCCACCATTGGATAAGATCATGGCTGATCTGATTGTGGCCTCACCTCCATATTGCTGCCTACCCCTCATAAACTTTAATGTCTGTATGGGTTAGAATCTACCTATCCCTACCTTAAAAGTATTAACTGACTCACTGAGGAAGAGGAAAATTATCCTCCTCATCTGCATCATACATTGGAGATGCTTTATTTTTAACCTGTGTCCTCTGTCTCTAGTATCCCCGTCATTTTCCCTACTAATTCCCTGTTTCTTTCTCACCCTCCAGCTGCCTGCTACTGTAACCCTCCACTGTGGCTAATAGTTCTGTCTTAGGCTTGCTGCAGTGCTCCGGTGAGGCTCAGTGCGTTGGAGAAACTCCACCTCATTTTCCACATGGGGACCTTACAGTCTTCAGGATTCAACATCCAGTTTAACAATTTCAGTGAACGAACACTTCCTTCAATGTCTATTACCCAGCCCCACGCTCCAGGCCTTGTCATGAAATGAGTTCCTTTCAATACAATCTACCCATTTTCAACTTTTCATCGTTGCCATTATTACCTGTCCAGCTTCTCTTTTTCCCTGGCTTACTATCAACAATCCCTTTCTCTGTCCACTTTCTCTCTCTCTCTCTCTTTGGGCTCCCTCTTCATCTCTCTGCTCACCTCCACCCCCTCTCCCCTCCATCATCAACATAACACCATCAATTTTGAGGAAGAATCACTGGGCAGTAACACTGCTTTCTCTCCACAGATGCTGCCAGGCCTGCTGAGTTTCTCCAGCACTTTCTATTTTTGTTTGTTTCAGATCCCTACTTTTATGTTCCATTCTCCTTGCAAAATATGACTAGCAATTGCCAATAAATACTGGAATTGACAATAAAGGCCATATCCCAGGGAATAATAATAGAAAATTTAGATACCTAGCCAGGTTTTTGATACTGTAATGTAAGAGGAAAGTTGGCTAAGACAGGGCAGACAAAAGGTGGCTGCGGATGGAGCAGCTTCAATTTTGGGATGATTAGTGGGTTGCTATTGGGATCAGTACTGAAGGGCACTCCTGTTTGAAATGTTTTTTAAATAACATGGAATCTGGGTACAAAAACAAAACTGTCGAAATTTGCATGTGACACTGAACTTCAAGGCAGCATGGTGGCTTAGTGATTAGCACTACTGCCTCACAGTGCCAGGGACACATGTTCAATTCCAACCTCGGGCAACTGTCTGTGTGGAGTTTGCACATTCTTCCTGTGTCTGCGTGGGTTTCCTTCAGGTGCTCTGGTTTCCTCCCACAGTCCAAAGATGTGCAGGTTAGGTGAATTGGCGGTGCTAAATTGCCCTGTAATGTCCAGGGATGTGTATGTTAGGTGGGTTTTCCATGGGAAATGCAGGGTCACAAGGATAGGGTAGGGGGGGTGAGTCTGGGTGGAATGCTTTTTGTCGAGTCAATGTGGACTTGTTGGATCAAATGGCCTGTTTCCCACTGTAGGGAAAAAATTGAAAGGATTGGGGTGGCATTTTAAGGAATATGAAAGATCCACTCCAAATTCTTGGGAGCTGGATAAGTTGGAAACAGGGCTGATGAATGTTAAATGACAGTTAAAAAGGAGGATGTAAAACCTGGGAAGGGGGAAAATATGAATATTTCAAACTCACTGCCTCTGAGCAATGAAATACCATACTGTAGAGGGGGTATTGGTAGACGGATTATTGATACCAATACAACAGCAATCAACATCAGGGAAAGGTAAAGGAATCTAGCCATTTATTCGGATGTTTTGACAGAGGAATAGTGCATAATTCCTAATAGCCGACAATGTTCTGGGAAATCCTTGGAAATTCTCCTGTTTCACAATTTCACTGGAGTTCAGGTAGAAAACCTATTTATACACACGCACACAGAGTTTATGCTGTACTTAGGTCAAAGTTACTGTAATAAAGTCAGAGCAGCTCTGAGGCAATTCCTGGCTAATGTGACTGGAGAAGGGAGCAATACAGCCACATCTGAGGTACCAGGTACAATTTTGGGCATCTCAGTATATCAAGGATATTCACACTGGAGGCAATGCAAAGAAGAGCAGCTGTATTGAGAATTACTGTTTAAGATATCAGAGGATGAAGCATCTTGGGCTTTTTATACAGGAGAAGCAAAGGCACAAAGGAAGACATTATTCCCATGATTAATATGCTTAGAGGAATCGATAAACTGAACCCAAAAATGTAATGGAGATTGTCACAAACTCTAGGACTGGAGACATGGGTCCAAACATGACAAATGAGGAGGATCACAGTCCGAATTAAACAATTTTATACAGAGGGTAAGAACAAATAAAATAAACTCTCAGGGAATCAGTGTGGAAAAGATATTAAGGAAATATTGGATAATAATTCAGGGCTGAGCGACTGAACAGCATCAAGTTTTGGAAACTGACAGATGGACAGCAAACATTTCTGGTATAGAGATAGCTGAAGAAGATTTTCTGAAGAAGGGTCTAGGCCCGAAACATCAGCCTTCCTGCTTCTCTGATGCTGCTTGGCCTGCTGTGTTCATCCAGCTCTGCACCTTGTTATCTCAAACATTTCTGGTAGTTCTTTTCCCTATGAGAATATTAATGTAACAATTAAACTGATATTCAAAATAAGTTTTGAGTTTATATAATTTTAGAATCTCAGTGATCTGCTATCAGCAGAATTCTGGTGCTAAGTTTCTTGCCCAGACAGGTGCTTGGGTTTGATCTCCTCACCGACCTGACTAGAAAGGACTGTTAGACTTTGTATTTTCACAAATGACTGTTTGCAGAGGTCTGAGCTTGGTTTGATTAAACAGTTGTTCTGAGTCACTGATGAATCAAACTAACGATTTGGCAAATAGTTACGTCAACATCCCCTCTAGCAAGTGGCTATACTTCTGAACAGACTGTTGACTCATGATAATGGCATCAAATTCTCAAGTTCAATGTTACTGTAGATTTTCTGACCCAGGCCAACAATTAAACACAGCACAGCAAAATTTAGAGTCTAACACTCAGCCGAGATTCCTGCCACTTACTGGGCTCTGATAACATCAGTCTGTTTGATGTGTAAACACCAAACCATGTTTGAAGCTGAGATTTCACAATGTTACACCTTCTCTGATTTATGTTCTTGCAGGAGTGCTAGATAACCATAGTTTCATTTTAATTAAATTTGTCAGAATTGCGGCAGAATTAAGCAAACAAGATTTATGGACAACAATCCATTCAGTCTGATACCTGAAGACTTAGCATTGGTGGCCTTTAATCTTCCACAGGCTCCTTGTACTGTGGTACAGACCATGGCCTTGGGTTTAATCTTTGGCGTTATGCTTTGTGAAGTGATTTTCAGCACTCTCCTGCAGATGGGAGCATTTTAAACTGTCTTCTCAACAAATAAAGTGGTGGATACTGGTGAAACAGTTCAATCAGGGATCTGGCTCCTAATCAATGTCATGTTCCGGCTCGTAAAAGAAGAAAAGAACAAGGTGGCATTGATTTAAATTAATGTGCAAACAAAATATGGGCAATATGAGAAAAACCTCTTTTGCACAGTGAATGATTAGGGCATAACATGCACTGCCTGGGAATATGGTGGAGACATGTTCAATTGAGGAATTCTGGAGGAGCATTGGATGGTTATTTGGATAGAAATGGTGTGCAGAATATGGAGAAAAGGCAGGAGATTAGCACCAGACAATAGAACTGGTGTAGGCACAATGGGTCCCATTCTGTACTGTAACAGTTCTGTGAATCTTGGCAGTACAGCTCAATGTGTGGATGTCATCTAGTCAAGGTTCCCCCTCGAGTCGAATAGCCTGCTGGTGGCAATGCTGATAACTCCCCAGTCAGCTTCAAGGAGGGGTCAGAGGAAATCTTGCTTCCCTGTTATTTTTATCAGGTCCAATAACTGATAGGTGGGCTCAACCCTCAGTCTTCAGCAATACTGTCCACAGCCTCGCACACAGGACAGTGGAGTTCAGATAATAGTACCAATTACTGGATCCATTTAAAACCTGAAATTATTTTTCCAATAAGGGAGAAAAGGGGTTGAAGATGCAATATGGCTGTTGGAAGCAGCTGTAACCAGGACATTCTCTGTACCACATGAATGTAGTTACATGCCTTTTGAGGAATTGATGAATAATGGATACAAACTGCATTGTATAGGATAGGCTAACACCCTGTGTCTGGAATTATGAAATTGGATAACAGGCACCCATGACTTTTTTTTATTCATTTGTGAGGTGTGGGCATCGCTGGCTGACAAGTATTTATTACCCATCCCTAATTGCCCTTGAGAAGGTGGTGGTGAGCTGCCTTCTTGAACTGCTGCAGTCCACCTGCTGTAGGTTGACCCACAATGCCATTAGGGAAGGAATTCCAGCATATTGACCCAGCAAAATATTTCCAAGTCAGGATGGTGAGTGGCTTGGAGGGGAACTTGCAGGTGGTGGTGTTCCCATGTATCTGCTGCCTTTGTCCTTCTAGACAGAAGTGGCCATGGATTTGGAAGGTGCTGTCTGAGGATCTTTGGTGCGTCGGTGGTGGAGGGAGTGGATGCTTGTGGATGTGGTGCCAATCAAGCGGCTGCTATGTCCTGGATGGTGTCAAGTTTCTTGAGTGTTGTTGGGGCTGCACCCATCCAGGCAAGTGGGGAGTATTCCACCACACTCCTGACTTGTGTCTTGTAGATGGTGGGACAGGCTTTGGGGGAGTCAGCAGGTGGGTTACTCGCCACAGTATTCCTAGTTTCTGACCTGCTCTTGTAGCCACTGTGTTTATGTGGTGAGTCCTGTTGAGTTTCTGGTCAATGATAACCTCCAGGATGTTGATAGTGGAGAATTCAGTGATGGTAACACCATTGAATGTCAAGGGGCAGTGATTAGATTGTCTCTTATTGGTGATGGTCATAGTCTTACATTTGTATAGTGTGAATGTTAGTTGCTACCTGTCAGCCTGAGCCTGGATATTGTCCAGATCTAGTTGCAATTGAACTTGGACTGCCTCAGTATCTGAGGTGTCGCAAATAGTGCTGAACAATGTGCAACCATGCACGAACATCTCCACTTCTGACCTTATGATGGAGGGAAGGTCATTGATGAAGCAACTGTAGATGGATGGGCCTAGGACATTACCCTGAGGGGCTCTTGCAGAGATGTCCTGGAGCTGAGCTGACTGACCTCCAATAACCATGACCATGCGATTGTATTATGTGATTGGATAAGCGCAACTAACCTAGATGCGCTGTAATGACATAACTACGTGTCATTATTCAATGGACATCATTTTCAAATACGTGTGATCCCCTTTTGTGTATGCTTGAGTAGACTGGTGAAGAAAGAAACATGAGTCTCATCTGAGGAGGATGGGTGAACTCCCATGACTAATGTATAACTAGAATGTAGGACAGTAACAGGCAATTTCCTGGAAACAAAATGGAGGAAGGCATGCAGCAAGAAAGGGGAATGGTTTGTTTCATGTTTCAGCAGTGTTCCTGTCTAACAACTGGCTTGGCTAGAGACAATAAATGGTCTACTGTGTCGGTCCTATATACTGACTTCTTTAAACAAAAAGGTTTAATATTTTATTCTCAGATTTAAATAACTTGCAAAAGATTCTTTAGAATTGAAAGTTAATCTCAGTCAAGGCTCACACCTAACATGCATTGTCTGACCTAAAATGTCACCTCTTCTTTACACTGATAAAACCTTTAGTTCTCACAGGACAGTGACTTGAAAGAAATTTGGGGATTTACATATACATATTAATCAATTAAAACCTCCTAACTGATTAAAGATTTAACAGCATCTTAGGTTTGTTTAGTACACCCTCATCAATGGTGTGACCCTTTGATCTTTTATTTCTAAATTCTGTGTCTGATACTCCCTCTTTCACTGATACCTGGAGAAGGAGTAAGGCTCCGAAAGCTTGCGTTTTCAAATAAACCTGTTGGGCTATAACCTGGTGTCGTGTGATTTCTGACCTTGTCCGCCCCAATCCAACACAGGCACCTCCACATCATAATCTCGGTCAGATAAGCATTGGTAAGGCATTGTCATAATAACACAAAAGGAAGCCATATACTCAATCAACTATATAGCTTCAAAAAGGAAGAGAAAGCAGTGGATTCTTAGTAGATAAGAGCTATGTTTTATCTTGACAGTGTGAAATCTGACCACTGCTTCAAAATGAATGCCTTGAGCTCTTAGTAAGATCAGATAATTAGCCATAGTTCACAAAATACTGTAGGCAATGCTCTCCATTAAAGAAAGAAGGGCAGACATTTGGTAATATAGGATGAGGATCACCACTGCAAAAGTCTGGAAGAAGGTGAAACAATCATGCCTCCGTGAGCATTCACAGCCAGTATGAGGATTAAGCGTGTGCTATAGGTCTCATGCTGCATAAAGCACACTCTCGTCTTCCAGCTAGCTGAGTAATTGAGTGCCCCCTGTGGTCTGCATCTTAGGTGGATCTCAATCTTGTTGGTGGATCAGGTATCTCCATCTCTGGTCTGTTAGCACTGCAAAGTAGTTTAGGAGATCAGTTTGCTCTTTATTCAGACGGAAAGTTGCATCTTGATAGAATATACAGACACAAGAGACTAATTAAGCTTCTAATACCCCAGACCAACTCAAAGAGTGTATCATAACCTTCTTTAAATAAATAACCTTCAACCTAGTGTTAAGACAAATATTGATTTTAAAAAAGACATCATAAATAAAGAGGAAGGTCATTCCCAGAACAGGATTACAAATAATCAATCTGTTCATTATTTTCAATATTATTTTCAGGAAATTTTAATATTAATACTGACAAGTTGTTGTTGCCTTCTCCAATGTTGAAATGCTCAAATTTCATCGTGTACGATCATAGAAACATTTTATTACAGTCCTTGTAATTTTGTGTTTATTTAAAAATTGTTTAATGGACATGGGCAAAAAATACATTTCTTTGTGCAAATTGTAAACATTTGTTTACAATTCAATTCCTAATTTTAGCAAAGAACATGAAATATATATTTACATTACCATGTTATAATGGCAGGGTGGACTGGTTATATCTGCAAAGTGCTATAAAAGAAAAACAATGGCTGACTGCCTTCATCCCTGACCCTCCCAGGTCAGATCAACATTGTCATGGAATAGTCATCATTTACCTGACCAACTGAAATGCTACTGAATAAACGTGAAACCATTCAGAGCAAAGCAGTTTGTCTATTTAGTGTCCCATTGTTCCCACTACCGCACTATTATTTATTCTCTGACGCACTAAATAAGTACACTCTACAGGATGTGCAGTGTAAGCTGTGATTCAGTTGGTCACACTCTCAACTCTGTGTTGCAAGGTTCTGGGTCCACGTCTACTCCAGCTATTTGATTGTAAAAGATAAGGCTAACAGCCCAGGGCAATATTAAGGAAGTGCTACATTGTCAGTGATTCTGTCTTTCAAATGAGGTGTCAAATGAGTCCCATCTACCTGCTTGGGTAGATGTACAAAAAATTCCCACAACACTAATTTTGAGGAAGAGCTGTTAATCCTTACTTATTTATCTCACAATTAACATTGGTTAAATAATAGATTATCTGCTGATAACACATTACTGTTTGTAGGAGTTTGCTGTGCATAAATTGGTTATCACATTTCCTATGTTATAATAGTTGCTACGTTTCAAAAAGTTCTTCAATGTCTGTAAACTGCTTTGAGATGTCTGGTGACTATGAAAAGTTCTCCATAAATGCAAGACTCTCCATTCTTTATCTCCCTGCAGACATATTCTAGTGTTTCTTGATAGAACTCCACGACCATACTTCAGATCTGCACCAGGAAGCAAAAATGTCACACAGGAATACCATGAACTGCAAGCTGCCCACCGGATTAAACAATATATCATCCTTCCTCCATTGTTGCTGGGTCAATATCATGGAGAATCAATGCAACACCATTATGGGAGTGCCTTGGCCACAGGGGACCACAACTGCTCAAGGAAAATTCCCTCAACCACTTTCTGAGGGAAATCAAGGATGAGAAATAAACATAGGACTTGTCAGTATTGTCCATATCCAGACAACGAACAAGAAAAGTTATATCAGAACTGGCTGCAAAGGAGCAAACACAGAGACCACAAATCGATGGTAATGTAGGTGAGAAGTCTGTTGATTGTTTTCACACTGGTGTCAATCTCTTTGCTCCCAATCGAGATTTCTAACTGCATTGACCAGCAGCTGATTGACTATTGAATGATACAGTTGACGTCATTTGTTCTTTTATTCTACAGTGAATCACCAAATACCATCAACCTTCTGTGCGTTCACATCATAAAATTGCTCAAACTCAAAGAATTGAATCTGAATCACTGAAACATTTTCAATCTGAGTAAACAATATTATGAGAGCATTAAGGGACCATTAGAAAGAAGCGACCCCATTAGTTTCAGCAGAACTGTTCATTTAAACAATGTCCTTTGAAGGTTTGCACTCAAACTTGCAGTTCCTGAGTAACACGATTACAGAAGTAATCAGATTTTCTGGGAGCAATGATGTGAATGAGTAAGTGGACATAGTTTCTTTGTCCTGAGGGGCAATGAAAAGGCAACTCTTAGGATAAAAGAGTTTATTGATATAGGAAACACCATAAATAAGCCTGTGTAGGAGCTATGGAGCTTTAAGAGGGGCAAATCAAATTGTAAATCTTGCCCTGCATTGATCCTAAAGGTTTACGCACATTTGGCAATGGCATTCAACCCTGTAGTGCCACTGAAGATGGTTCTAAGTTGTAATCAGGGCTGTAAGAGACCATTGGTCTGGTTAGGGGCTGATGAATTGGCATGGTGGGTATAAGAGGCCAACGTGACCAGGTGGGAGCGTGGGTCAGCATGAGAGTTAAGAGCTTTGGGAATAGGTTGGGGGCATGTTTTGGCCCTGAATTGTTACAGTGGCTATGAAGGACCTGGGGGTGGGATGTTGCTAGATGTCTTCCTCAAAGTTCCAGTAAATTACAAACTTCTTCCACTACTTGGCTCCTTCACCACCAAGATGTTTGTTTGGACTAATAAGTACAGGGCAAGAGCAAAGCCCTGACTGGGTCAACCAGCTATTGAGAAATCTCAGTCAAATGCAGTCTTGCTTCTTGTAGCTAAGCACTTAAAGTGGAAAAGGGTGAAGCCACAAGCAACAATTTCTGCAGATCTGCACCCAGTATCCAGAGAACTATAATAACACTTACTGCCAGTTCCTCACATTTGCCCCTCCACCCCCACATCACCTCCAGGGTTGGCTCATTGGTGACAGGGAGTACCCCAAGAAGATATGGCTGATGACCCCAGTGCAGACTGATGCTGAACATCACTACAATACTGTGCCCATATATCCACTCACTATTTCTCTTTGTTTAGTGCCCTTGATTTTAATGTTGACTTGTACTACCAATATTAGCAAACAGTGCTGGCATTGCTGACTGAAACTAATCAGTGAGCTCACTTTGCCTATGTTTAACATTCCCAGGTAACACTTTTATCAGGAACACGTCCAGAATTTTCAGCATCCCATTTTTCACCTGGGGTACTAACACATGCTGGAATATCATTCCAGGCAAGGGTGGCTCTCCATAGCCACACCTAAATTCCATTTTCAAAAACATGAGGGTTAATAGGCTGTTCCATCACACTTGTCTCTGAACCTGTCCTCCCATAAACTCAAATATTCCCACTCTCCAGCCATAAGTGGATAACAGTGAGGAGTGATGTCCCAGAGTGATGCCCCTAACGCAGCAGTACTGGGGTGAATCCTGCCAGCTGAGTACCACTGTCCTGGCTACAATCAGCAAGCTTAGTACAGCTAGAGCGGACCTGATCCAAAAGGCTCAGCACAGTATTGGGTAATAGCTTTATTCACTGAACCAAGTTTGTAATACCTGTGAGAATGGGTAACTCAATTTTTGCAATACTATAGCAGGCTGGGTGCCAAAACTACACACTGACTCAGGAACAATCCCAATCGGGAGGAATTTGCTGTCACCTCTCACCACTTTGCATGCATTTTAAATGTTACAGAATATTCCAGGTGTTTGGTTTCACATTGATGGCTGCTGCGCCTGAGCTTCTCCCATTCAAACACATCCACCCTCAGTAAGCAGCAACATGCCAAAACTAAAGGCAACTAACAGCAGGCTGCGAACAAAGGCAATTAATCATTAGACAGAACTAGACACCTGAAAAACAGGCCCTCACGCATATGTTACAGAGGAAGACTTGCTTGTTGCTATGGGAAACAGCTGCTAATGCAAGTAGCACATTCTGCTTTCTGCAAATGACAGTTTGCAAATACAGCATTGAATAACTTACGAAGGATCTGGGAGCTAGTGGGTGGATTAGAGAGTTCAGGGACGTACAGCTCAGCACACTGATAGAGGGAAAGTACTTCACAAAACTAGTTTCCTTCAGTATGAAACAACTGAGTGAATGAGATCAAGAGGGTTTCAATGGAGTGTAGCTTTGTTTGAACATAAATTCATTTACGTTTTCTTGCTAAGGCTACATTCTTATAGGCGCCAGTTTCCATTCAATGCCATCACCCACAATGGTGTCAATCTAGAGAATGAGTGCCAACACTACTTGAGGTGCCCCCATCCTGAACCACTGACCACGCATACTCATTTGCAGCAAGCCCCAATGAGTAGTGTTCAGGAGTGGCAATACTGGCTGATTCTGCCATACCTAAACCAGAAATCATGCGCTCACACTCTTAATTCTCCTTGGCAGAACTGATTCTGACTAAGCACAGAATTAGGTTCAAAACCAATCATTCCCGGCCTCTTAACCTCAGCTGCTCAGTGCACTCATTGACTGGGGCAATTCAGCAATATTTAACACCACAGATCTGGCGACTTTTGACACACTAGTTAAAATATGGCAAAGAGAGAGAAAGGGAATACTCTCCCATCTCTGATGTTGTTAAGGAATGTGTACAATGAGTCTTTGTTGCTGCTTATGAAATGTTCATACTGTATCATACTGTAGTACTCTTGCCTCAGACTGAGGTTATGTGTTTAAATTTCACTCCAAAACACTTAAGCACTGAATCTACACTGTTACTGAGGAAATGCTGTACTGTTAGAGACACCAGCGTTTGGAGAAAACATTAAACCAAATCCTTTTGTTTTCCCTTCCCGACATAGTAAATAATTCTAGGGTACTATTTTAGAAGAACAATGCATTTTATCCCCAGTATTACCCTTGAGTGTTGACCTAGCTTGTTACATGCACAAAAATTCTGATGTCAATTGTTTTTTTGAGAAGCAAGTTCTGCCTGGAATTCTATCAATCCACTGTAACTCTGACAATGGAATGTCAGCCTTGTTCTGCTTAGCTGAGCAGCTAATTTAACAATTGCATCCATTTAGTTTTAGGAGACATTCTCACTGATATGTATTGGCAGTTGGCAGAGACCTATCTTCTCTGTAATTGCACCTCTTTTACCTTGTCTTCTACAGAAACGATGGGCCAAATGGCCAGCATCCCTACCATAAATCTTTCTGCGCTTCTATGTTCTGTAAAGACCGTATAATTTTATTTTCTGCATTTCTGATTGTGGACTAAAGTGGAACAAGGACTGTTTTAAAAGTAAAGAATGTGGGAGGAATTATCACAATTTTAAAAACAAGTTACTCAAATGCGTCATGTGTGGTGTTTACACTGCAGCTTTGCGCAAGCAGCAGAGGACTGCATGTCACTGGGTGCGTGTACAGAGTGAGATTTGGCCAGCAATAAGTAGTTGATTGGTTTGTGCAGTTGTGATCAGTCATGGGTGCCAAAGATCATCAGCCTGGTGACAACTCTCTGATTGGTTCCTGCTTGTGGAAGTGAATGGTGTAGGGAGAAGCCTTCAAACTGCTGGAAGAGCAGGTTGTGTGTCTCTTTCCATCAGTAAAAGTACCTGAAGCCTGAAGAAAACCAATTATTTTCTCCTACCAGTTGCAATAAACTGTTGCCTTTAACCAGTAACTAAGAGACTTTGTAATTAGTGTACTGATCACCCTGTGCCTCCTGTGAAGAAGTGAATGAACCTGCAGAAAGGAAGTTGAATAACAGAGTGTCTTGGCAAGAAAGAGGAACATCTCTCCTGCGGACTGGCACTATTGAACTGTGTTTCCCAATTTTTTCCCTCTACCTACAAAACTAATTTTTTTTTGTCTGTCCTTATGTGTGTAGAGGTTCTGAAAGGGAGTTACAGTATTAACTATTGAGCTATATGTTGGTAGTTCATAGCTGTTTTCTTGTCATTGGTATTTACTTATTTGCAATAAACAATAGTCCTTGTTAAATATAGGAATCTGATCAGTGTTTTCTATTAACCTGATTCTGACAGGTAAATTAGGGACTTTGTTTGCTTTGATTAAATCATTAACTTGTGTGGTAACCCTGGGAGCAGTGGCACTTGAGAATCAATGCACTTTGCCAAGTGGGTTCTAACATTTCGCCTGTGATGATGAAGGTCACTGTAACAAAATCTACAATACTACACTCAATTTCTAGTCTCCAGTGTGTTACTGCGATCTGTCAACTAGTTAATAACAAGATACATGAGGTGTCAATGTGGCACGGATTCCTAATCAGCACAGCGGGCACTGAAGAGGTTTTGTGCCATGCCCTACTTTCAACAGGTACTTGTGCCAATGATTAGACGCACCAAGATACATGCACCCATAAGACTAAGGAAGTGTATTGGGTATGATACTGATCTAATAATCCAGAAACTGAGATTTCTAATTCCACTGGAGCAAATTTTGAAATTTACTTCAGTAAATCAAGATCAGGAGAAAATTATTTTCAGTGAGGGTGGTGGTGGAGAAACAACAGGTTCACTATCACACTGCTGACACCTCAAGGACTTACCTACAAGTAACTTCAAAGTCAGACTGTGTCGCTTAGTCCTATTGTTCTTGGACGTGACTTAGCAGAGACTGTTATGCCTATGGCAACCACTCATACGTGATTCATTCTCTAAGGTTTTGGAGTAGATCTGTAGCTCAGGTTGTGGGTGTTGAGGTTGGTTGGCTCGCCGAGCTGGTTTGTTGTTTTGCAGATGTTTCGTTACCAAG
>NC_063355.1:4912989-4928610 GCF_021869965.1 Rhincodon typus
GAACTGCAGATGCTGGAGAATCTGAGATAACAAGGTGTAGAGCTTCTCTGAAGAAGGGTCTAGGCCCGAAACGTCAGCCTTCCTGCTCCTATGATGCTGCTTGGCCTGCTGTGTTCATCCAGCTCTACACCTTGTTATCTCGGATTCTCCAGCATCTGTAGTTCCGTCTATCTAACCTCCACCGCTACCCTATACTATCATCCATATGCCTATCTAATAGCCGCTTAAATGCCCCTAATGAGGCCGACTCCACTACCCTCTCTGGCAATGCATTCCACGCCCCTACCACTCCCTGAGTAAAGAATCTACCTCTGACGTCTCCCCAATATCTACCTCCTTGCACTTTAAAACTATGTCCCCTTGTAAAAGCTACCTCCACCCTAGGAAAAAGTCTCTGGCTGTCTACTCTATCTATACCTCTGAACATTTTGTACACCTCTATCAAGTCAAATAAGTTGTGGAAGCAGCCTTGGTGAACTGCTGCAGTGCATCCTGTAGATGGTACACACTGTGGTCACTGAACAACATTGATGCCATAGAGTCATAGAGATCTGCACAAAGAAAAAGGCCCTTCAGCCCAGTGAGTCTGCATCGGTCAAAAACAACCACCTCACTATTCTAAGATAACAAGGTGCAGAGCTGGATGAACACAGCAGGCCAAGCAGCATCAGAGGAGCAGGAAAGCTGACGTTTCGGGCCTAGAGCCTTCTTCAGAAATGGGGGCGGGGAAGGGGTTTCTGAAATAAATAGGGAGAGAGGGGGAGGCAGATAGAAGATGGATAGAGGAGAAGATAGGTGGAGAGGAGACAGACAGGTCAAAGAGGCGGGGGTGGAGCCAGTAAAGGTGAGTGTAGGTGTGGAGTTGGCGGGGGGATATGTCAGTCCAGGGAGGACGGACAGGTCTAGGCCCGAAACATCAGCTTTTCTGCTCCTCTGATGCTGCTTGGCCTGCTGTGTTCATCCAGCTCTACACCTTGTTATCTCAGATTCTCCAGCATCTGCAGTTCCTACTACCTCACTATTCTAATCTCATTTTCCAGCATTTGGCCCACAGCCTGTATGCTTTGGCATTACGGATACATACCTAAATACTTCCTAAATGTGGAAGGTTTCAGCCTCCACCACCCTTACAGGCAGTGAATGAGTGGAGGAGAGAATGAATGTGGAAGGTGGCGGATGGGATGCTAATCAAATGCGGCACTTTCTCAAGGTTGGTGACTTGGTTTGTTGGTGTGAGATTCTTGAGAGCATTGTTGAGTTGTACTCATTCACTGTATGCATATTGCTGATCCAATTCAGTTTCTGGGCCATGGTAGTCTCCAGAATGCTGATAGTGGAGCCTCTGACTGTCACGGGGAGATGGCAGACTTGGTCTTTCGGGTGATGGGTCACTGCCTGGTGTATATATGAGGTAAACATTACTTGCCACTTATCAACTCAAGCCTGAACTTTGTCTAGCTCTTCATCCAACTTTCCAACTAATTTATATGAAATGACTCCACAGACACAGGTATCCCCTCACCAAATCACCCTTTATTTACACATGGAAAGTCCATTACATTGATCCAGCTCCCTCAGATCCAACTCTCACAGTGACAGAATGTTTGAATATCTCTCAGCCAGGGCTCCCCGATTCCCCAATCGGGGAACTCATATTCTATGAGCTCCACCTGCTAACCTCATCACAATCCCTCCATCCCTCCCCGTCTGAGTCCAAGAACACAGGTCGGTCCTTTCTCTTGTAGGGCCTCCTGGAACATTTTAGCACTGGTTCAGATTCCTCCGACTCTGCATCAGATACAGACAGCGGGTCATGACCAGGAGCTTGCCTCTTGCACCTGGAACGTCTTGGGAGAAATACACTTTCTTCTTCTGACGGCAAAGGCATTGATAAGGCAAGACCCACCATGTCCATCTTGGATTCATAGGTCTCTTCAACGCTTGACAGAGCGGGCGAATCCATATGTTCTGACAGCCTTTCCAACTATTCCAGGGACCAGGGCACATTTTGCCCCCACACCGTTTGCCAGTTCGCAGCTTTTGTATGGTCCACATGTTTGTTCAGGACTGTCACTCGTACCTGAACTCTACACTGGTCCTGACCTTGTACTGGCCAAGCCTCTCACCCATGTAAGGCCATTTCTGTGATCCCTACACCAAACTTCATTCACTAAAGTAAACTATCTCTCTCGCTTGTCTGACGCTAGCATTCCTGATGCAGTTTCAACCTCTACCCCAGGTTTCGGAAAATCAGATTTAACCTGGTGCAGTCTTCTCCCCTTTAGCAACTCTGCTGGAGCTGTCCCTGTAGTTGCAAGAGGGATGGTCCAATAATCAAAGTGGAACGGGGACAGTTTGGTATCTAGTGAAGCTGTAGGCTGTTTCTTCAAGCCTGCCTTAAATCTCGGACTGCTCTTTCTGCCAGGCCACTGTATGATGGATGGTATGGAGCTCTCCTTATATGTTGAATCCCATTCAACTTTAGGAAATACTCAAATTCCCTGCTGGTAGACGATGGCCCATTATCTGTGACCAACACTTCCGGGAGTCTGTGTATTGCAAAGATGCAAACAGTTTTTCTATCGTCATTCCTGTGTTTGACAAATGAACTTTATGCATGTCCAACTTCTTTGAGTTGGTGTCTATAATGACGAAAAACATTGAGCAAAGGACCTGCATAGTCAACATGTAACCAAATCCAGGTTTTACCCAGATATTCCCATGAATGTTGGGGAGCTGCTGGCAGTAATTTTTGTCCTTGCTGGCACAATGCAGCTATGTCTGCATCCAGTCCTGGCCATTAGTCATAACGTCTCACCAACATCTTCACTATGGAGCCCCCTGGATGACCCTGGTGGAGTTCAGCCTGTATCTGGCGGTGATCTTTGCTCCAGACAATCACTCTTGCTCCCTGTAATAATATGCCACCCTGTACTGTGATCTAATCTCTTTCTGTCAAAAAGGTTTGAATTCTGGTTGTGACAGCTGTTTGGTACCCAACCACCACCAGCTGTTTCAGTTTGGCCAGGACCGGATCTTTCTGTGTCCAAAGTTTGATATTGTCACATGTGACTGGAAGTGTGTCCAGAGAATTTAAAACCATTACGGACTCTTCTAGTGGTGGCACCACCAGCAGTGTATCTGCCAGTGGAAGGCAGCTCAGTGCATCCACATTTGCTGCTTGGCTTCCTGGACGGTGTTCCAACTTCTAATTGTACACGCTTAGGGCAAATTTATGTCCATAAAGGTATTGGTGGAACATGATGACTTGCAATATGACTGCCAAACCTTCCTTCTCTATTTGGGTGTTTTTACGCTCTGCATTAGCCAAAGTCCCGGATGCTTACACAATTGGGTGTTCCTTTCCATTGGGCTACCTATGAGCTAATACTACCCCATTGCCAATGGAGAGGCATCAGATGTCAATACCAGATCTTGCTTGGGATCATAGTATGCCAACACGTCAGAGGATTATAACTTTTGCTTCACTTCCCTGAAATTTATAGCTTGGCTACGTGACCATTTCCAAGGCTGATGCTTTTTTTTTAGGATTTGATGCAAAAGTGCCAGGATGGTGGCCCGGTAATGTGTGAATTTTCCATAATAATTCACCAGCCCAAGGAAAGACTTAAGCTCCAGTACAGACGTGGGAGCCGGGGCAACTTTGATCGCCCTCACTTTATCTTCCAACAGGTGTAACCCCGTCTTGTCAACTCTGTAGCCTAAGTAAGTCATTTTTGGTGGGGAGAGGGCGTGAAATACACATTTTTCCCTGCTTAGGCATATGCTTACCTGCGAGAAATGTCTAAGGACTATGTCCAAGTTCTCTATGTGCTCCTTATTGGTCTTGCCTGTTATTAGCACATCATCTAGATAAATGATAACCTGGAGTAGACCTTGCAAAACGTTCTCCATTGTCCGCTGAAAAATTGCACAGGCTGATGATACCCCAAATGGCAGTCTCATATGTTGGTACAAACCCTTATTAGTTCTAGCATTCTTCTGGGAATCGTCATCTAACCACAACTGCAAGCACGCATGGCTCATGTCCAGCATCAGGAAGGCCAACACTCCACCAGCTTTGTGTATAAATCCTCTATGCAAGGGATTGGATATTTATCCAGTTGCGAAAAGCAATTAACCTTTTGTTTAAAATCTCCACAAAGACAATCTTACCCGACGAGATTCCCAATCAGTACGACCAGTGCTGCGTAAGGCAAATGGCACTGAGCGGGCCGTGTAGAATTGTGGAATTGCTTCCTGGTCAATGTGCAAATTGGCCTTGGCTCCTTTGATAGTCCCTAGACCTTCACGATAAACCTCCAGGTATTTAATTAGGACTTGACTCAGGCAGCCGTTTTCTAATTGAAAAATATTAACCCAGTCTAGGTCACTCTTTCTCAACCATTTACACTCCATCAAGCTTGGATCTGAGCCCCTTACTACAATCAGTGGTAACTGAACCAACTGCTTTTCATAAGAGAGTGGAACGAAGTTGTACCCTGTAAATATTCCCCGGTCTAGGTTCTCAGTCTGGCCAAGGTCATACACAAACCTAAGAGTTGGAGTCCAGAGCAAATTTTGTTAAAAACTGGTTCTGCGATCACTGAAATGGCTGCACTGGGATCAACCTCTATTGGAACCAGTGCCCATTTGGCCATATGTTATTTTGATTGGTTCTGATTTGGATGTTGCTAAGCAATTTAACTGTTCCAAACCAGATGTAGCTGGACTTTCCAGGATGTGCACTCTCCTGGACACCAGCCTCTGAATTCTCTTACTCAATTCAGGTCTAGAAGGACTCCTTTGTTTTCTCACGTTCGCATACATGCAGCAACTACAATGGATTGCCGGCTGGCTCCCTTAAGAAAATTTTAACCATTTGGCTGAGGTTTGGCTTTGTTTTGGGTTTTGCTGTGGGCTGACCTAGAGTCCCTCCATTCAGGATCTATCCTAAGTGAGGCTACGCGATTGCCTACAGTCAAGTGGTGATCTCCAAGCTCAGTCAGCCTGGCGAGGGTGTCCACTTCCATCGGAATAGCCTGCAACTCATATGCTCCACCTGCTGCATTTTCTAATGATAAAGCCAGTTGTAGTGTCTGTTTGAAGTCCAGTTGACGTTTTGCATGGTTACATCATTCATCCCACATATCAACCGATCTCTCAGTGTCTCATTAAGGCTTAAACCAAAGTCTCTGCCAATCATCTTAACCTAGTCAAAAATCCCAATAAGGACTCCCCTGGTTCTCAAATTGCTGAGTAAAAACAATAATGTCTCAGAGTTAGACAAGACTTGGAGTCGTATTGTCCTTAACTAAATCCATCAACTTTTGGAAGATTTTAGTATCCAGTGCCTCAGGGAAAGTTAGGCTCCTAATAACCAAAAAGGTGCAGGTCCACAAGCTATCAGGAGCATTATTCACTGCTTTCCATCTGCCCCAATATCATCTGCCTGGAAAAAATAATGCATTCTTTTCACACACAGGGCCCAGACTTCGACAGCAAGGTCGAATGAATCAAGCTTCCCAAATAACGCATGATGTCAGAAATGCTTACCCGAATTCAAAGTTGACTTTTGTGATTGGCTTTCTTCAGGATTGTATCTCTCTCTCATTGTCACTAAAATAACTCCACAGAGGCTGGTATCCTGTCACCAAGTCACCCTTTATTTACACATGGAAAGTCCTTGACATTGGTCCAGCACCCTCAGTGCCAGCTCTCTCAGAGTGTCAGAATGTCTTTTTATCTGTCAGCCAGGGCTCCTTGATTGGACCAGCCCAATGAGGGAACTCATATTTTATGATGTCCACCTGGTTGATCTTATTACAATCACTACATTATATCTTGCCATATCCTTTGATAACCTTCTTCACTGTCCACAACTCCAACAATGGTTGTGCAAACTTTCTCATCAGACCACCGACATTTTCATCCAAATCATTTACATATTACAAACAACAGAGGTCCCAGCACCAATCCTTGTGAAACACCACTGGTAATAGACCTCCACAAATACTCTCTGTCGCCTATGTTCAAGCCAATTTTGTGTCCAACTTGTCAACTCACCATGGATTCCATGCGATTTGATCTTCTGTACTAGTCTACCATGAGGCACTTTGTCAAATGCTTTAGTAAAGATCATGTAGACAACATCCACTGCCCTACCTTCATCAGTCATCTTTGGCACTTCCTGATAAATATATTCAAGTTTGTGAGACAAGACCTCCCCCAAAATAAAGCCATGTTAACTATCTCTAATAAGTCCACTCTTCCCCAAATATGAGTAAATTTTGTCCCTAAGAATCTTCTCTAATAATGTGCCTACCGTTGATGTAAGGCTCACTGGCTGAGTAGTTTCCTGTATTATCCCTGTTGCCCTTCTTAAGCAAATGAACAGCATTGGTTATTCTCTGGTCTGCTGGGACCTCAGCTGTAGCTATAGAAGATATAAAGATCTCTGTAAATGTCCCAGCAATCTCCTCCCTTGCCTCCTTCAGTATTCTGGGATAGATCCTTTCAGGCCCTGGGAACTTATCTACTTTAATGGTTTTCAAGACACACTACACTTCCTGCTTCTTAATATCAACGTGTCCTAGAATATCAACAAACCTGACTCTAAACTTTCCATCATCCATGTCTTTCTCCTTGGTGAATACCAATGCGAAGTACTCATTGAGGATCTCACCCACTTCCTCTGGTTCCCCACATAAATTTCCTCCTTTGTCCTTGAGTAGAACTCCCCTTCCCTTTTGCTCCTAATACATATATAAAATGCCTTGGGATTTTCCTTAATCCTACTTGCCAAGGACATTTCATGGCCCCATTCTAGCCCTCCTAATTTATCTTTAAGTGTTTTTCTGCTTCCTTCATACTCCTCAAGGGCTTTTTTTGATTTCTGCTTCCTAAACCTTATACACTCTCCCTTTCTCTTTTCAATTGAACTTACAATATCTCTTGTCGTCCAAGGTTCCTGGAACTTGCCATCCTTATCTTTCACCCTCACAGGAACATGCTGGTCCTGAGTCCTGGTCAACAGACTTTTAAACCACTCCCATATGTCAGATGTGGGTTTACCCTGCGACCTTTAGAGAGATCTTTGTATCTTCTTTAGCTACAGTTGAACCCAATCCAATTTTTCCAGTTCCTGTCTAATACTGTTATAATTAGCCTTCCTCCTAATTTAGCACTTTCACCCAAGGACCAGTCTTATCCTTTTCCACCTCACAGCACTAGGGACCCGGGTTCAATTCCACCCTCGGCCGACTGTCTGTGTGCAGTTTGCACATTCTCCCTGTGTCTGCGTGAGTTTCCTCTGGGTGCTCTGGTTTCCTCCCACAGTCCAAAGATGTGCAGGTTAGGTGGATTGACCGTGCTAAATTGCCTGTAGTGTGAGGGTGTAATTAGGTAGATTAGACATGGGAAATGTAGGGTTACAGGAAAAGGGTAGGGGGATGGATCTGGGTGGGATGCTCTTAGAGGGGTTTTGTGGACTAGTTGGGCCAAATGGCCTGTTTCCACACTGTAGGGAGTCTATGATTTGATTCTATGCACCAATCAAATTCTGCCCCATCTAAGCTCTGGCACTAAGGAAGTCTCAGTGAATACCGGGGAAGTTAAAATTGCCACTACAGCAACTCTTATAATTTTTACATCTTTCTATGATCTGCTTACATATCTATTTCTCTATTTCCTTACCTCAGTCCCACTCTGACTGACTCATGTCCCACTCTGACTGACCCATGTCCCACTCTGACTGTCCTCAGACCTGCTCCAACTGACCCATGTCCTGCTCTGACTGATTCATGTCTCACTCTGACTGACCCATGTCCCACTCTGACTGTCCTCAGACCTGCTCCAACTGACCCATGTCCTGCTCTGACTGACCCATGTCCCGCTCTGACTGACCCATGTTCCACTCTGACTGACCCATGTCCTGCTCTGACTGACCCATCTCCCACTCTGACTGACCTCAGTCCCTCTCTGACTGACCCATGTCCCGCTCTGACTGACTCATGTCCCACTCTGACTGACCCTGGTACCACGCTGACTGACCCTGGTACTGCTCTGACTGACCTTAGCTGCATTCAGGAAGATGTTTCCCTGGGTTTCATCAACATTGAAACTGGTTCCATGGAATCCCATCGTATCAGGTTAAACATGGACAAGGAAAACTCCTGCTGAAAAGAGCTCCATTGAGTCAATGCCAAAATGATAGTTCTTATGAGGTTTTTTCTTTCCATCACTCCAAGCTAAAGTAAAGTACACAGTCTGTGCATGTTGATGTGATTACTGAGTGACAGTACTATCAGATTTTTAATCATCACATTTATCATCTCGGGCTGATTTCTAAGTAAAAGGAATTCATTTCAAAACTCTGTTTTCTATAGAATAATGTCGGGGTCAGAACTCTGAATAATACTCTTAACCTGTTTGACAAAAAGAAAGTTTTACAGTTCCTTCCACAATGGAGCAGATTTTACCTCCACCATTTTCTGTTCACTATCTCCTTCTGCATAACGCAGGTCACTGAAGGTCTGTGTGCAAAGAGAGGGGGATATATTGCATCTTGTCTTTCTCAAGAGAAGAAGTTGCATTGAGTATATGGCTTGTCCATTGTGTAGGGCACCAAAGACTACACATAAGTTGCTTTGCAGATATCTCAACAACAGAAGTTGCAAAAAATTGGAGTAAGAAGCTAACAAGAGCCATTTAAACCATTTCCAAAGGGATTTTACTTTTTCTTCCAGTGTTATTTTGGGACATCAGGAGGATCCCTGCAACATTTTAGGGGTTTTGTACTTGGTTGTACTGGGAGAAGGTGATAAGGTTTAATTACATATTGACAGAGTGTGTTGGAGCTAGAAAAATGGTACTAGTATCTGACTGAGCTGGGGTGAAGGTCCTGGGTTTGTTCAAGCTGGTGAGATGCAGCTGGGATGGGGGTCCTGGATTTGTTCGAGCTGGTGAAGTGGAGCTGGGGTGAGGGTCCCAGGTTTGTTCGAGCTGGTGAAATGGAGCTGGGGTGAGGGTCCCAGGTTTGTTCGAGCTGGTGAAATGGAGCTGGGGTGAGAGTCCCGGGTTTGTTCGAGCTGGTGAAATGGAGCTGGGGTGAGGGTTCTGGGTTTGTTCGAGGTGGTGAAATGGAGCTGGGGTGAGGGTTCTGGGTTTGTTCGAGCTGGTGAGATGTCCTGAGATCTGAGCTGGTTGAGGGTGTGGGGTTTTACACAAACCCAGTGGAGCTGCTCTTGAGAGGGAGTAGAGTGGACCCTAATCTGGCTTTACTGTGAAGTAGAGACAGAATTGAGAATGATGAATCAGAGATTTGGCACATTGGAAGTTTAAATGTGAGATTAGCATTATTAGCTGATTCCCAGCGTCTAAGAGCAATGATGGGAGAGGTAGAGCATTGAATGAAAAACGTGACTGAGGTGTTGCAATCAGGTGCCATTTGAAACACATGTTTGACGGAAGGTCCCCGTGTTAATGTTTTACTTCTGAAAGTGTTTTATCACGAGCTGTTTTCACTATTCCTTCGGTTAATTCCTCTTCTTCAGTTATGGATCTTTACTGCAGAGTTGAGTAAGTGTTCAATGTTCAGGCACAAAGAGATTTTAACATGTTCAATGAGCTGCAATCTGGCCCCTTGGTTCAGGACATTTTCAATTGTCTGCTCAATTGGAGCCTTTGTGTATTGTGTGTTTTTGCAAGTTTATGGAGATGAGTGACTGACTGGGAGTAAAGGAGGTGTATCAGTTACAATGGCAGCTTAAACATCTGTATTTACAAATACACAAGCCATAGCTCATCTGTACAGAACCAGACATTTATAACTTGGTTACACACAAATACATTTACACAGAGAAACAATGATTCACCAAGGCAACCAGGACAGAACTGGGTGCAATCCTACAGCCACATTTATAAACCACTTCCACAATAGTGATGGGTTTGATAGCGGCTGTCAGGGAAACAGCTGCATATCAACTTTCCTAACCTACTGAATGCTCAACTTTCACATTTCCCTACAGAAAACATGTAGCAACACAGCTTCACCTTAAGGCAGGGAGAAGGAGGAAAGGCAGCATTAACCACAGAGACATAGAGATGTACAGCATGGAAACAGACTCTTCAGTACAACTCGTCCATGCCGACCAGATATCCTAAATTGATCCAGTCCCATTTGCCAGCATTTGGCCCATATCCCTCTAAACTCTTCCTATTCGTTTACCCACCCAGATGCCTTTTAAATGGTGAGGTTGTATCAGCCTCCACCACTTCTTTTGGCAGCTCATTCCATACACACACCACCCCCTCTGTGTGAAAATGATGCCCTTTAGATCCCTTTTAAATCTTTCCCCTCTCACCCTCAACTTATGCCCTCTCGTTTTGGACTCCCCCACCCTGAGGAAAAGGCCTTGTCTATTTATCTTATCCATGCCCCTCATGATTTTATAAACCTCAATAAGGTCACTCCTCAGCCTCCGACGCTCCAGGGAAAATAGTCCCAGCCCATTCAGCCTCTCCTGAACTCTCCAACCCTGGCAACATCCCTGTAAATCTTTTCTGAACTCTTCATGTTTCACAATATCCTTCCTATAACAGGGAGACCAGAATTGCACACAGTATTCCAAAAGTGGCCTAACCAGTGTCCTGTACAGCAGCGACAATAACCTCCCAATTCCTATACTCAATGTACTGACCAATAAAGGCAAGCATACCGACACTTCTTCTTCACTATCCTATCTACCTGCAACTCCACTTTCAAGGAACTATAGACCTGCACTCCAAGGTCTCCTTGATCAGCAACATTCCCCAGGACGTTACCATTAAGTGTATAGGTTCTGGCCTGATTTGCCTTTCCAAAATGCAGCACCTAAATTAAACTCCATCAAGATCCTGTTGTACTCTGAAGTAACCTTCTTCACTGTCCACTACTCCTCTAGTTTTGGTGTGATCTGCAAAATTACTAAACATACCTGCTATGTTCACATCCGTATCATTTGTATAAATAATGAAAAGCAATGGATCCAGTGCTGATCCTTGCGGCACACCACCAGTCACAGACCTCCAGTTTAAAAAGCAACACTCCACCACCACCCTCTGTCTTCTACCTTCGAGCCAGTTCTACATCCAAATAGCTAGCTCTCCCTGTATTCCATGTGATCTAACTTTGCTAACCAGTCTCCATGAGGAACCTTGTCGAATGCCTTCCTGAAGTAGCATCAGATATGGTGCTAACCAAAAGCTAGAAATCATATCTAAACAATCGACTGACCACATTGATAGAGTTGGCAGACTCCAAGAGCTAACCTAGTCAATCTGTGCCTGAAATATGAAATACACAACAGCCATCTCCACAAGTTTGCCATATTATGGCCAAATAAACCATACTGGACATTGCCAATACCTCATATTGGTTCTGAAGAAGGGTCTCTGGACTCGGAATATTGATGCTGCTTTCTCTCCACAGATCCTGCCAGACCTGCTGAGTCTTTCCAACAATTTCTGCTTTTGCCTCATATTAAAAGCTGTCTTCTCCACAATGAAATACTTTTGAAGCGCAGTCTTGCTTTTGATTATGTAACGTCACCAGACGGGCATAGGGCGCACAGGCTGGCTGGAAGGGTGGGGGCGTGGTGGGTATCGGTGGAAGCATAAGGGGGGGGTTGGCATGGTAGACCTTGTGGATAGCATCCAATCCAAAAGGCACATCATGAAAGAGGCATTCCTCACCCCTTCCCACCCTAGGCCCGAACCATCTTTCCTGCATGCTGTCCCATTCATTGACGACCTTTGCTAGCCAGAAAGTTGCAGCCAGGCAGAAAGTGAACAGGAAAGGCACACACAAAGTTTTACAGCACGCCCCCACTCCCACCTTTCAAACCTACCCCACAGCTCACTGTAAAGTTCGGCCCCTTGCTTTCAAATCCCTCCAACAACTTGCCTATCTCTCTAACCTCCCTTCCATTGTATAACCTTATGAAATGTCTCTGCTCCTCTAATTCCTGCCTCTTACACTTCCCTGAATTTAATCTCCCCACCACTGGCCAACAGGCTCTGCAATTCACCCACTAAAACCTCTCGGCCTGTCTCACATTTTCTTCCTTAAAGACGGTCCTTAAAATTTATCATTTTGACTAAACCCGAACGTCCCTTATGTATCTTGGCGTCAAATCATGATGTAATAATGCTTCTGTCAAAGCACCTTTTAAGAGTTTACTACATTAAAGGTGCATATAAAGTTGTCCTTGTGATAAATATCGCAGCCAATTTGCACATAGAAATGTCCCTAGGGTGTCCGGGTGTGTGGTTTTTGTACCAGACAGTCAGGTTGTTAGTCAGCCTGGTCACCGCATGGCTTCACATCCTGTACTTTCACTGTTTTATCATGATAAAGCACTGTCCCTTTCTCTGTCTGCCGCAGCATCAATGTGAGATGGGCATACAAGAAATAGGTATGAAAACTGTACAGAATAGCATCAACGCCACACACACACATTCCTCCATAACCACCCCAAAGGTTCTCATATGATGAATAATGATGAAGGGTCTAGGCCCGAAACGTCAGCTTTCCTGCTCCTCTGATGTTGCTTGGCCTGCTGTGTTCATCCAGCTCTACACCTTGTTATCTCAACTTAAGATAGTTGTATGATACACATTCGTCAGAACAACTAACTCTACACCCACCGGGTGTGCCGACAGAGCTTCACTTTTATGTCTCAACTAAAAGATAGCACCGCTAACAATGCAGCACTCCCTCAGTACTGCACTTCCTGACTCAGAGGTGAAGGGTGTAATGAAAATAGTATGTTAGAAATAAAATTATTGCGTTAAGTATGTGTGCTTTTACTCAACCTGCTCAGGGATGCAACTATATAACTCTGGAGCAGGTAGGACTTGAACCTGGGTCTTCTAGCTCAGACGTAGGGACACTACCACTGCACCATAAGCGTCCTGCAAAAGAATGCTATGTACAAGACTTTCAACGTGTTTCCTAGATAGTTAACATAAACTAAATAATATGCTTTACATGTGAATATGATTCTTTTCTACTTAGTGTCACACCATGTAATGGACCACACACTGGCCAGAAGCCTTGTCTCACTGGGGATTTTAGCATGTTTGCATTATAATTGTAAAACAATACCAGCTGGACATACTCCAGAGGACAAAAAGCAAGAGAAGCAATTCAAGATGCTTATTCACTGCAACCAAATACACAAGGCTGGCATATGAAACAGGATTATTTTAAATGCCAAAAGAAAACCTCATGAAATATATTAGAAAATGGCTTTATCTGTTGAAGGTGGTGGAATTGTCATGTGATCACACAAAATTACATAAGAATTCAAAGCACAACAGCAGGCCATTTGCTCCAAAGGACCTTTTCAAAGGCAACTGGGAACAGGCAATAAACGCCAGCCAGCCACTGAATAATAAAAAGATTCATACTAAGGTTTATCTCCGCACACCTACTTAATACAGTGTTCCCAGGTGGTAATGGGGTTCTCGCCTATAGGCTGGAGAGCCGTTGAGAACCTCACATTGTCTCTCAACTGGGTAGTAGTGGCCTTTCCTTGAGGTCAATAACCCCATGGAATGGTGGAAGACCCATTCTCTTTATTGTTTGTCACCACCATCAAAGAGGCATGGATACTGTCAGTAATACACCTATCTCAGAGCCAACCCATAAGGACTCAGACCTCAGGGGAGCGCTGATGAGACGGGGAGTTGAGGGATGGGATCAGCCACCGTGGATAGTCATTAGTGGCAGGAACAAGGGGCATGGCTCTCAGCAGACCCCACCTTTCTGACACTGTTCCCGCAATCAGAGACTAAGTACCATTAAACAAAACCCTGACCCCCAACTAGAATTGTATTGCAGGTTTCATGCATGCCACAACCCCATGGGCTAGGATAAATACCAGCAACAGTGGCATGAGGCTCTTTAGTGGCCAATCATGGACTCAGTGATTTATGGTTTTATCAGAGCAAAGGCGTTGGGACCCCAGACTGATTAAATGCCCACCAATACCATCACTTGTGGCCAACAAAATTTCACTCCTGTTCTCACTCGCCTTCAGCAGAACATATCAGCCAAAACTTCTCTTCTTATTTTCAAATCCATACAATGCCTGAGATACTGAAGCTGTCCCAGTCCAAGTGCAGCAAGATCTGGACAGGTGGCAAGTAACATTTGTACCATACAAGTGCCAGGCAATGACCAACTTCAACAAAAGAGAGTCTAACCATCACCCTTTGACATTCAATGGTATTACCAGCATTGAATTCCCCCACTATCAACATATTGGGGGTTATCATTGACCAGAAACTGAAATGGGCTGGCCACATAAATGCCATAACAACAAAACCAAGTCAGAGGCTTGGAATCGTCCAGGGGTAACTCACTTCCTGACTCCCCAAAGCCTGTCCACCAACTACAAGGCACAAGTCAGGAGTGTGATGGAATACTCCCCACTTGCCTGGATGGGTGCAGCTCCAACAACACTCAAGAAGTTTAATACCAGCCAGGACAAAGCATCCCACTTTACTGGCACCACATCCTCAAACACTCATTCCCTTCACTTCCAATGCTCAGTAGCAGCAGTACGTACCATATAAAAGGTGCACTGCAGAAATTCACCGAAGATCCATAGACAGTCCCTAACAAAACCACAATCACTTCCATCTAGAAGGCCAAAGAAAGAAGATACATGTGAACACCATCATCTGCAAGTTCCCTCCAAACCACTCACTAGCCTGACTTGGAAATTTTTGCCGTTCTTTCACTGTCACTGAGCCAAAATCCTGGAACTCCCTCCCTCATGGCATTGTATATGTCCTTACAGCACGTGGGCTGCAGCAGTTCAAGAAGGCAGCTCATCCCCATCTTCTCAAGGGCAACTATGGATGAGCAATAAATGCGGGACCAGCCAGAAATGCTCATGTTCCACGAATGAATTAAAATAAGACTCATCTTAGCTATTTCTCAGAATGGCGACTTTTGCAGATTCAGTAGCAAATGCGAGTCCAGGGCATGGAGGGGAACAAAATCATGTTGGGCTCAAATTTCCCTGGAACCAATCAAAAAATGATCCTTTCTGAAGAAGAGTCTATCGGACTCAAAACTCTATTTTTCTCTCTCCACAGTTGCTGCCAGATTTGTTTAGTTTCTCCAACATTTTCTGTTTTTTTTCAGATTTCCATAATTTTGCAGTATTTTGCTTTTATTTATAAAGGGCAGTTGAATAAATACTTTCCTGTCTCGGAACAGTTACAGTGCCCCTACCCCCTACCCCCTAGACTGGGAAGCCTGGCTTCATGTCCCACCTGCTCCAGAGGTGTGTAATAAGGTCTCTGAACAGGTTGATTCAAAAAATCAGTTGATAAAAAAAAAGTTGCTTCTTTACAGCATTAATCTCTATTCTTCTTCCTCCTCCTTTCATTCCATGGTTCCTGTTTCCTTGTTTTACTTTTCTTGCCTTGAGCCATCCCTCTTCCTGTAGATTGTTAGATAACAGGGTGTACAGCTGGATGAACACAGTAGGCCAAGCAGCATCAGAGGAGCAGGAAGGCTGACGTTTCGGGCCTAGACCCTTCTTCAGAAAAATCTGAAGAAGG
>NC_063355.1:4929010-4955406 GCF_021869965.1 Rhincodon typus
CCGCCTCCCACTCTCTCCCTATTTATTTCAAAACCCCCTTCCCCTCCCCCTTTTCTGATGAAGGGTCTAGGCCCGAAACGTCAGCCTCTCTGCTCCTATGATGCTGCTTGGCCTGCTGTGTTCATCCAGCCCTGCACCTTGTTGTCTCGGATTCTCCAGCATCTGCAGTTCCTACTATCTCCTATCCCAGAAAGTCGCCTGATTTGTATCTGGGTCCTCTTCACTGCTCCAGAATCAATGACGATGAAATAATGAACATCCCTTTAAGGGAAGGGCATTCCTTTAAGCAGTGCTTGAAATTGACATCAACGATTTATATTCTGAGTTTGGACCATGAGTAGAGTAAAAGGGCAGTCCGAGGAACCCCTAACCCTATTGCAATGGAAGACTCCCAATTCTGAATATTGCATAGAAATTAAAATTTTAAGCTGAAGCAAGAATTGCTCCATATTCTTTCCCTGTGTCACCATGTTCTCATCCCATTTCTTATCTATTTAATCTATTTTAAATGCTGTTATAATATCTGCCTCAATCACCAACTCTGCAGCCACATAATCTAGAATCATGAAAGAATCATACAGAAAGGCCCAGAACAGAAAGAGCAATACTTGGATGAGTGCAGTTCCAATAACATTAAGAAGCTCAACACTATCGAGGGCAAAACAGACTGCTTGACTGGTACCACATCTACCACATTCAATATTTGTTCCGTCCATCTCTGACACTCAGTAGCAGCACTGTATCTCCAAGTTGTACTGAAATATCTCACCAAGTATCTCATTCATTCACAGGATGAGGACATCGGTGGCTGGGCCAGCATTTATTGCCCATTCCTAATTCCTAGCAGGCAGTTGAGACTCAACCACATTCCTGTGGGTCTGGAGTCACATGTAGGCCAGACCAGGTAAGGATGGCAGTTTCCATCCCTAAATGGGATTATTGAACCAGATGGATTTTTCCAACAATCGAAAGTGGATTCATGGTCATCATTAGACTGTTAATTCCAGATTGCTATCGCGTTCGAGTTCGACCTATCTTCCATGGCGGAATTCTAACTCATGTCTGCAGAAAATTACCTGGGTTTCTGGATTAACAGTCCACCAGTTCATCGTCTCCCAAGGCTCCTTCAACAGCATTTCCAAATCTGTGACCCCACCAGCAAGTAGATGGACAAGGGCAGCAGATGCATAGGAGCATCTCCATCTGTGAGCTCCCCTCCAAGCCACTTATCATCCTGACTTGGAAATATATTGCCATTCCTTCAGTGTTGCTGGTTCAAAATTCTGGAATTCCCTCCCAAGCAGCATTGAGGGTGAACCTACACTCCAAAAATTTCAGTGGTTCAAAAAATAGCTCACCACCACCTTCTCAAGGACAACTCAGATGAGCAATAACTGCTGGCAGAGCAGTGATGCCCACATCTCATTAACAAAAAAAAACATTTGGCCTTCATGTCTGTGCATGATCTCTGCAAGAGCAATTCATTCAGTTCCACTCTGTCGCAATTTTGCTAAGTCCTGTAACTTTTGTTTTAATCTTCAGATAACGATCCAATTCTTTTGGAAGACGCAATTGAATTACATCCCATGCAAGGTGTTCTCATTCATGACCATTCTGAGTGTAAGGAAGCATTTCTCCTCATGTTGTACTTGGTCCTTTTGCTGTTCATCTTAAATGGGTGTCCTCTAGTTCTCGACTCTTCGGAAAATGGGAGGTTTGCCATTATTTGTTCTGTCTAGGCCCCTCAGAGCTTTGAACACTTCCACCAAATCTCTCAACCTTCTTTTCTCTGAGGAGAACAGTCTAGCTTCTCAACTGTAGCCACATTATGTAAGTCCCTCAAACCCAATACCTTTCTTGTAAACCTTTTTCCTTCATCCATTTTGATTATTCCACTTCCTTTTGAAAGTGGTGGTGCCCAGAATCGAATACATTTACTCCAGGTGATGACTTTGCTTTTGAATTTATGCTTCTATTTATGAAACCCAGGATCCTGCACGCCCTTCTAACTGCTTCCTCAATCTACACTGCTACAATCATTATTTCCCCTGGTCAGGGAATCTACAACACAAGGGCACAATCTCAGGATAAAAGGTCAATCATTTAGGATTGTAATGAGGAGGAATTTCTTCACTTACTTAACACCCAGATCCTGAAAAGGGGATCCTCAAATTATTACAGATCCAGACGGCTACTGAGTCATAAAATCTCTCGCTGAGGAGGGATGAATTGGTTCTCCTCCATTGTTTACCCACTCCCTTTGTGGGTCACAACAAGGTTAATTTAAAAAAGATCCTTCCTTGAGAATGCTTTTCTTTCGAACCAAATGGATTTATATTTTAAAAAGAGTCAATTTAACCAGGTTTTTTTGAGTTGACAAAAGAGTGAATTAATTAGTTTCTGAATGTGAAAAGAACTAGTGATGCAACGTATATGGTCACAGATTAGGAATTATAAGTGAGTCCAAAGAGATAAAATTGAAATGATATATGGATCAGACTCTCCGGGATTTTTGTGAAGAGTAGATAGCGCAACACTAAAGAATTAACAGTTGATTTTGAGATCTTCACTTTTACAGGTTAGTTGAAATTCTTTTGTCTTATTTCCTTTTAAAAGTGGTTGATTGGCAGCATTCAGAATGAGTGAATCCTTCTTGTCCTGTTTCCTTCAGGATGACTTGTTAGCTCGCTGGTGTCCAGTATGCAGGGAGACAAAATCATTTAACTTGGAATACAAGGATAACTAGTGCGTGGTTCTTCAACTGAGAACTTCACAGTGTACTTGTGTTCAAACCCAGGAGGTACATACAAACTTCAGTTCACAAGCACAACTTCTTCTAATAGCACACCTTCTTGCTCTAGTACACAGAGATCAGGTTGCAGTTGGTTTTTAACCCATTTTTATATATTCCTAGAAGGACAAAACACACAAAGAATGCCTGCAAGAGATGGTTTTCTGCTGAGAGCTTATAGCCAGTCCCCTTGTTATCTCTTCCTGTTACATCTCTTGCGCTCCTTTACAGTTCCCAACCACTCGACAAGTGTGATATTCCATGGGTGCACCACAGGACTTTGCCAGAAAGCACTAAATTTACATCTGTAGTACTTTTTTTTTGCCCGTATCAGACCTTATTTTAAAAAATACATTTTGATATTAAAAGTAAAAATATCCAAGATATTTCAGAGTTCTGACCCATCATCATAATGCTGAAAGTGAATCTTGGGAAATATCTCCCTGAGAGTGTTATGACTGCTCTGCGAAGAGAAAGCAGCGTTAACATTTCGGGTCCAGTGACTCTTCTTCAGAATTGATTGTAGGTGCGAAGAGAATGACTAACTGCATGGTTCACATTTAATCAACAGTACGTGCAAAATGTATGGTTTCATTATTGTGTGTAATGTGTTATTAGGATAGTGTATTTATAGTGGTCATCATCATCATAAGGTTTTTATGCTTATCTGTACCCAAAATGTATCTATTAGAATTGTTCATTTCTTGAGCATTTATGGCCACTGCGTTTAATTACTTTCCACACCCCTGGTCGAAAGGTTTGCCCACCTCTGGATCTAGCTGCTGGTGAAAGTTTGTAAACATTTCTCCCTACCTAATAAGTACAATCAATCAGACGTTCAGGCTGTCTAATTAATTTCATCAACTTCATTTAAATTTGGCCATTTGTTATTCACTGGTGACATTCCCAAGGCCTCAGAAACTTTATGATCCTTGAGGATTATCTTCATCCTTTTTCTTATAGTTTTTACCTTCAAAGCTAATCAAAACAGATACTCTCATTGCTATTATGAAAGAAACTATTGAAGGCACTACAAACGCACTCTATTTGGAATCTTCAAGAAATCCATCACAATCCGGGGAAAAGGATCTGCTTTTATTCTTCTTGGCTCCATGCCCTGGAACCATCTTGCTAATCTTCTCTAAAGTGTTACCTAGACATAAAAGCCATTTAGGAGTAAGGAGCCAATACAGTAGGTCTAAGTTAACAGCCCAATCTAAATTGAAATAGCTAGTACAAAGTTAACTAATGTTGCAGAGAGCTGACTGTGATTTTGTGGGGCTAACTCATTTGCAGTGTAATTTCAGCCTGTAAAAGGAGATAGTCTAAAGGCCCACATGTGAAGCTGCCAAATCTTGCTATAGCTGTAATTTCAAGAGCTGCAGGTACTTAAATTAAATAGCTACATGTTAGGAATCGAATGCTAAAGCTTTTGGTGAGGGTCAAAATCTGTTTCAACTCTTTAGAATGCTCTGCTAAGATTATGGAGACAGTTGAGAAAAAAGAATCATCAAGAAACCAGCCGAAAAAACTCTTAAGTCATGACATGAAATACAGTCTGCTGGGAAGTGACTACAGCAACAGCAAAAAAAATGTTTCTATAGTGTCTTTATTGTAAAAATGCCATCCCAAAACACTTCACAGAATTTTAGTCTGAGTCCCAAGAGACATTATAGAGGGCAGATGGCCACAAGTTTGGTCAAAGAGGGAGCTTTAAGGGCTATCTTAAAGGGGAATGTGCATTAGTGAAGTGGAGACGCTTAGGAAGGGATTTCTAGAGGACAGGGTTCAAGCTGCTGACGAAATGGCCACTAATGGTGCAGGGATTGCTTTCTTGGTTATATGGATAAAGATATTGGGCTAGGTCTTCCAATGGAAAGATAGTGATTACAACAGTGTATACAGAAGTTGTGTGTTGTATCATTGACAAATTCTCAAAACAATCGATTTCCCAGGAAACTATTAAACACCTGAGACTCACTAAGTAAACTGCACAAATCCTGACACCCTGACTCCCCACAGACCCTGACAGCCCTAACTTTACCACTCCTCCATGACAGACCTAACCACATCTGACCTTACCTGCAAATCCTAATCTCTGCCAACCAGACCCTCAAACTCCACCACTGAACTCAACCTGATCCTGCTGGAACCAGTATCATTCCTGCTATTCCCCACAGATACCAACCCACCCAAGTTGCCAGGTACATATCCACTTACCTGGCGCTCTATCAGCTTCTTCATCTGCCTGACACTGTAACCTCCTCATCTACCCTACCCACCTAGCCTTAAAGCCTCCTTACTTTTCCAGCTGCCACCCAACTCCTCGCTCACCTTACACAGATACCTTTCCTCAGTTGCTGTCAAAATGTCTTAGGGATCTTTAATTCCTGAAATACCACTTGGCCTGCAACAATGCTCCAGCATGGAATGGATTTCTCCCTGCTGTCCTCTGCCAGACACATTCGGGACAGGGTAGGCTCAGAATCTTGGCTGGTAAAATTGTCAGCAGGTAGTTGGGTAATTGTAAACAGGGTTCCACTTGGTCAAATCTGTACTTTTGGTAAATACCTTTTTCTGCAATCAAGTTTGGAAATAAGATTTCTGATATTGATGGGAAGATCTGGGCCAATAATTAGGTTTACATTATGTTTTATGCTCAGCAGTTTAGTATCTCTGCTAAAGTAGGCAAGAGAGAAATTTGAAATCTGAAGATTTAAACATTAGAGTCTGTATATTGCCCTGTATAATTTTTGGCTCAAATGATTAGAAAATTAATTGCATGGGACGGCCTGTATTAACTTACAGACGGGTTTAGATATGAAAATTGTTTGAATTGTCATGATCAATGCTTTGACTTCATTTGAAAAATACATTCAAATCATGATTGATTGTCTCCACTGTCTCTGTTTAAGTGTGAGACAAATAATCACACCCATGCCCCACAATATCAAGCATTCACCATTCATTACTTGTACTAATTGTAACAAAGAAAGGGCTTCTATGCACCATCTGTTGTCAACTTTCTACAAACACAGTTTTATGACCTAGGATGAATTAAGGCTATACTGCAGCACTGTAGAGATAACAAGCTGTTCAAAGCTCCCCAGCTTCTAGCAATTCTCTTGTTTGCAGCCTCCATTGTCTTTGACCTTCACTGTGCATCAGCTGTATAATGAGTCCCGTCTCAGCAGCAACTGCTTGCAGCTCAGTGTCTGCATTCTCATTCATGACGTACGCAGACCCGGAGCTCTCTGAAGATGGCATCCTACGTTGTGTCAATAATTGGAGCATTTTTTCATTTGAAGCTCGTAACTTTGATCAGAATAACCTAGAAGGTGTTTTCAGCAGGAGTCATTCGAAAAGCAGCTGAATATTGTAATTGGGTAGTGGTGGGGTTGGATTTCAAGGTGGATGAGAATGATGGTGCCACAGGGCATTCTCCATCAACAGGCTGTGGGGCATAGCATGCTGTGACTGTCTGAAACATTGTTTTTATTACGTTAGCACAGAAACAAGCCATTTGATTTATTTAATCAATGCTGATGTTTATGCTCTACTTGAGTTCTTCTCAATTCACTGAACTCGCCCACCAAAAATCCTTTTATTCATTTTTCTTTCATCTGCTGTCTTACTTCCCTTAAATATGCATTCACCTGAAGTACTTCACCAGAACAAGTTCCAGTTTCTCAGTACTCTCTGGGTAAAAAGCTTCTCTGGAATTCATTATTGGATGCATTGTCTGGATGTCAAATGCCACAAGCTATTGAGCAATGACACCTGAATACATCTCAACTTCAGAGTACTTAAAGTTTCCACATCAAGTAAAAAAATCCACAGCATTACATCAAAAGCTACACAGAAAGCATTAATCAAAGCAGATTGCCGCTTCACATCGACATTCTAGCATAAGTTAGTTCCTCAATACAGGGTGATGGGCGCACAGTTTATTGCAACGAGTAAGAACTGAGACATAATCAGAGATCAACGTGCCTCTGGATTATAAAGGTCTTACTCATAAGAAGATAAATTCCTAATCCTCCTTGCTCACTTTAATCATTCAACTCACACACCAAATCTGGCAAATAGCCTCACTGCAAATTTCAAATTTGTTTCCTGTAGAATTAAAACTTTAAGGCCAAGAAATTATCCAGTTGTCATGGTTACCCCACACAGGAACAGAAGATCTGATTTTAATTCTTGCCGGGGACGGGTGAGAATCCCGGTTCAGATCTCCAGTGGATTTTAACGACTGGCCTGCATTGCAAAGCGAGAAACTACAAGTGGAGGAGCCCTAGCCTTAGCAAGTGTCAAACAAGCTTGAGGTTCTTACAGTTTGTCTGGAAAAGAGTACAGATTTCAGGAAGGATGAGAAAGCTGAACATGACACTGCATAGGATGCCTAGGACAGAGGTGGGGCGGACCAGAGTTAATAGGGATTTGTGCAATAGAGGACAACATAGTCAACACAGTTCTTTGTAGCTGTGAATGAGAGTCTAGGAGGCTGTATTGTGTGCCCAGTGTTAGGGTTTGAGACATCTTTTCTGGCCAGGAGAAGAATTTTCAGCATGGGAGGACAGGATCCAGTTGCTATGGTTCAAGTGAGTACCAGGAACATAGACAGGACCAGGGAAGAGATCCTTCTGGGAGAGTATGGACAACTAAAGTCAAAAACAAAAATCAGAACCTCAAAGGTAATAATCTCTGGATGATACCTGAGCCACAAGCATATTGGAATAGGGTAAATAAGATTAGAGAATTCAGTGTGTGACTCAATATTGGTGTGGGAGAAATGGTTTTCCATTCGTGGGGCACTTGCAAAGTAGGAGGCAAATTGGGAGCTGTACTGTTGGAATGGTCTTCATCACAGTTGTGCTGGGACCAATGTTTTGGTAAGTCATAGGACAATAGAGAGAGCTGCAAACCAAACAGTGGGGATAAGAGATCAAACAGGAAAGATGTGATATATCAAAGAGAGTGGATAAGGCAAGACAGCAAGGTAATAATTAGAACATAATAATCAGAGAGTGAAAGAAAGGGAAAGAGCATACAAATTTAAGAGTGATCCAGCATGTAAGGGTAGAGTTGCAAAAATAAGAAAAAAGACAAAATGAAGGTACACTATCTGAATGCGCACCACTTTCACAACAAGGCAGCTGAATTTGCAGGATGAATAGAAATGAACAAATGAGACCTAATTATTATTGTGGAATCATGGCTACAGTGTAGTTAAGGTTGGGACCTAAATGTTCAAAGCTGATCACATTTAAGAAGGATCAGCAAAAGGTAAAAGGAGGTAGAGAAGCATGGTTAATAAAGGATGAGATCATTATCGTAGTGACAGAGGAACCTAAGACAAGAAGATTAAGATGTAGATACAATTTGTAGCTAAGTTATAGCTGGAGGTTTCAAACATTGGTAAGAGTTGCTGACAGGCCACCAAACTGTAATTATACTGTATAAATCGGAAAATTGGAGATACATGTAACAAGGCTAATGTGGTAATCATGGGGTATTTAAATCCATATATAGACTGGATGAGCCTAATTACATATGTCTAAAGGAAAAGGTTAGCGAAGACAAATGTATGCAGGCTCATTATAGGCAGAGACAGGAGAAGTTGTAATGCAGAATAGGAAAATAACAGATAAATTAAACAGATAAATTGTGTCTGTCTTTATGGATGAATAAATCCCAGAAATACTAGAGAATCAGGGGACGAGGGAGAATGACGAACTGAAAGTAATTAGCATCATAAAAAAGTAGAACTGACGAAATTAATGTAACTGAAAGTTGATAAATCTCCTGGACCTGATGAGCTATGTCCCAGAAATGTGAAAGAAGTGGCTATCTTCCAAAATTTTATATATTCTGGAACAAATATAACCCCATTACTTAAGAAAGGATGGAATGAGGACATGGGGGACAGATTTGTTTGCTTGACATCAGTAGTTAGGGACACATCTAGAATCTATAATAACAAATGCGATAACTTAGAGACTTAGAAAATTATGGTAGGATTGGGCAGAGTCAGCATGTATTTATGAGAGGGGAGCTATGTTTGAAAAACCTGATAAGAGGTTTTTGAGAACATAACAAACAGAATAGAAAGGGTAAAGCAATGAAAGTGATGTATTTCGATTTTCAAAAGAGTTTTGTTAAAGTCTCACACAAGAAGTTAGTAAGTAACATTAGTGCATGTAGAATTGGGAGCAATAGACTGAGTATTAGTTAACAGACAGAAAATAGAGAGTAAGAACGAACAAGTCATTCGCAGGTTGGCAAGTGGGATACTGCAGTAATCAGTGCCTGGGCCCCAGCTATTCACAATGATTTGGACGTGGGGACCAAATGTAATATTGCCAAGTTTGCCGATGATGCAAAAGTAGATGGGATGTGAGAAGAATGTGAAGAGGCTTCAACTGGGTTTAGATAGACTGAGTGAGTGGGTAACAATATGGCAAATGAAAAAAAATGGGTAAAAGTGTGAGATTCTCCACATTGGTAGGATAAACAGAAATGCAAATGGTGAGGGAGTAGAAAGTGTGGATATTCAGAGGACTTGCCCTTGTTCACGGGTTACTGAAAGCTAATACGGAGGCGCCACAACCAATTGGGAAGGCAAATAGCATGTTGGCCTTTATTGCAAGAGGATTTGAGTACAGGAGTAAAGACGACTTGCTTAGAGCTTAAGTCAGATGCACCCGAATACTATGTACAGTTTTGGTGTCCTCAACTAAGGAGGATATGCCTGCCATAGCAGGACAATGTGATACACCAGACTGACCCCAGGGATGGTGGAATTGTTCTCTGAAGAAAGATTGAGGAATTTGGGTCTGTATTGTCGGGTGTTTAGAAGATTGAGAGGTCATCTCATTGAGGGGAATAAAAGTCTTGCAGGACTGAACAGACTTGATGCTGCAAGGCTGTTTCCCCTGGTATTGGGGTGGGGTTGGAGGGGGTCAAGAACCAGGGGGCACAATCTCAAAGTAAGAGATTGAGGAGGAATTTCATCACTCACAGAGTGGTGAATCTTTGGAATTCTCTACCCAAAGAGCTGTAGAGGTTCAGTCATTGAGCATGATCATGATAGAGATCAGTAGATTTCCAGATATTAAAGTGAGAATAGAGCAGCAACAGCACCATTTTAACTGGTCCTCACTCCATTCTTGTTAATCGGGGAGGGTTCTCTTCCTGGTCCCCATGTTAGTTAATATTGTTAATGACTTTCTCTCCTCAGATTGTGGCTTCCTCTCCTTCAAATCTGCCATAATCATCCCTTTCCTCAAAATACCAACCCTTGATTTCTCTGCCCTTGAAACCTGTTCACAGTTTAAACCTCCTTTCTCTCACATCCTGAACATGCTGTTACCTCTCTAATCTGTGCTCATCTTTCCTGGAGCTCCACTTTTGGATTTTTTCAATCAGGATTTTGGCTGCAGTAATTATACTGAAGTGGTTCTCACAAATAGTACCGTTGTAACTGAGCACCCAGTGCTACCCTACCCTACTGCAGCAAGCGTTCCCTCTTTATTCTTCTCGAGCTTTCGCACACTTTGACGCAGTTGACAACATCATCATCCTCTAACGCATGTCCTCCCTCATTCAGCTAGGTGGGGCTGCTCTTAACTGACTTCATTCTTATCCACCACAGTCATAGCCTGAGTATAACTTGCATTTGCATCTCTTCCTGGTCCTGCACCACTACCTGTGCTTCAGTTACAGTTTGATGCTGAGGTTGCTTTTGGTGACTCTAAAGGATCAATCCTTGGCTTCTTTCTGTTTATCATCTACATGCTGCCCCTTCATAAAACCACAGCATCAGTTTCCACATGTATATTGACACCCAGTTCAATCCCACCACCACTCCTTTCAACCTCTCGCACTTGAGACGTTATTTAAACAACATCTAGTGATGGATGAATTACAATTTCAGGCAACCAAACACTGGGAAGCCCACAGCTGTTGTGTTTAGTCCTGCCACAAACTCTACTCTCAAACCTCACATTCTATCCTTCTCCTTGACAATTGTGCGAGGATGGATGAGACTGTTCACAGCTTGACCTTGAGATGAGTTATCAGTCACACGTATTCCCCAACACCACACCTGACTCACACCTCTCTAGTATCTCCTGACTCCACCAGCCTCAGTGCACATTAGCATAACTGATGGCACAGTCATTTTTAGAAAACTATGTCTGCACCAACTCTTTAGAAGTTAAAAGTTGAAGAAGAGTGGGAAGTTGGCTCTCAAATTACTCAATTGGTATCAGAAGTGCTCCATTATACTTTTGTGAATAATAAGTTTACAGGTGTTTCCTTGTGACCTTTCTCCCAGGGAAAGCTGCCTTGATACCCTCTCACAGCTGAGGTAGTCAGATTTTGGGCTACAGTACTCCAGTGCACCTTGTTGTACCACAAGCCACTTATCAGACCAGATAGCAGGCACCATCTCTTGTACCTCTGCCATCATTACAGTAGATGAATCAACCACTGATGTCCTTCGGTGGAGAAGCAGTTTGAAACCAAAACTTGTTTAATGCTATTACTGGATCAGGAACCTGGTCCAGGATTTAGCGGGTGATCGGGCTGCCCAGCCTGCCAGCTGAAGAGTTAAAGAGGAACAAGTCCCCACGGACTCAGGTTGCCGCACAGCCAATTACCATTCAACAAGGCATTAACTGTCTAAGAGTGAGATCTCCACCCCGATCTTCCACCTTAGAGTGCTGTCAGGCAATCTGATTGGCCAGTATCTCTGTAGTGCCAGGTCTGGGCAGTGGCCATTGCAATTCCTGAAGAACCGTAGTCAACAGAAGCTAAACTTCAGGTAAATCGAACAGGACTCTTCTAGCAGGACTAAATAGGTTAAACACAGGGAGGATGTTCCTGAATAGAGGGGAGTCCATAGCCAAGGGTCATCACCTAAAGACAAAAACAGAAGGTGGTGGAGAACAGTTTTGACAAGAAGTCACTGGGCTCTGTCTCTCTCTCTCTCTCCACAGATACTGCTGGACCTGCTGTGTTTCTCCAGCACTTTTGGTTCTTGTTTCAGATCTCCAGCATCCACAGTTCCTTGTTTTATTCACGTAACAGTGTAAGGATATGGGAAAGGCCATTTAGGACTGAGATGGGGAGAAATTTCTTCACTCTGAGAGTGGTGAGCCTGTGGAATTCTCTGCCAAAGAAAGTGATTGAATGCTTTCAAGAAGGAATTAGATATAGTTCTTAGAGTTAAAGGGATTAAAGGGTTTGGGGGAGAAAGTGAGAACAGAATACTGAGTTGGATGATCAGCCATGATCATATTCAATGGTGGAGCAGGCTCAAAGGCCAAATGGCCTGCTCCTGCTCTGATTTTCTATGTTTCTGTAGAATATCAGTGGGGCAAAGCTGGCAATCTCCTGTAATGATGGTATCTGGTGAGGTCAGGAGAGAGTGTGGGAAGGGAGTGTGACCCCTTGGGGGTGTTGCTGCAGATGAGTACAGTTCCCCCACCACACCCTTGCCCAGTACCATCTCACCCTGTAAAAGTTGCCAGGTTACCCACCAGGTGTGGGCCTCCCACTGCTGTGGGCAAAACAGCACAGGGTGGGAAGAGGCCGTCATATCACCATTGAAAGGCCTCAATAGACACATGGGTGGGCAGGGCAACCAAAACCTTCACCACCACCTATAAAATGGCAGGGAGACGACACGCTGCATTTTACAAGTAACCACCAGCCCTTCCCCTCCATATTTAAAAACAGCAGCAGGGAAACACTAGTGTGAACAGGACCCTACGGGGAACCCACATAGACATAAGCATCCCTGCAATGTATTGTGCAATGGGGCAATTCCCCTTACTTTGCCGACAGTATGTAAAATCTGAGGAAATGAAAAGACTTGAGACTGATTCCAGATATCAATTTTTTTACAATGCATGTCCCACTTCCAAGATGTAAAGCTACAGCAATAGATGTGTCAGAACAGATTTTATTGGTTTGAAATAAACAAACATAAAACAAAAGGTGATAAAGGTAGAAAAGATAATGAAGTATGACAGGATCTGCAGAAAGAGGCTATTACTTAAAGTTAAAATTGTTCTGAAGCTATTGGTTTTACTACCTGTTAAAGATGGTATAATAAAGCTCCCTTGCTATTCAAGCAAATGCGTTCCTGCAATACTAATGTTCTTCTCTGCGTCACTGTATGTGAGCTGAAATTCTAAAAGCAAATGTGAGCATTCAAGAGGTTAAAGTTTACTTAAGGGAACTGCAGGGAGCCATATTCTCCAGCCTAGCCAAATGTTAAGTTGTGACATTTTTAATGTCACAATTTATCGTTCCACCAAAGCCATTTCCACTACTCAAGGAAATGAAAGGTTTGAAAGTCATTGTCTTTTAAATGCCAGGTGTGATTTACACAGGAAGGTAACGAATGCTCAGTCAGGGACTGCAATACAACTTATTACCCAGCAGAAGGCTACAAATGAAGCTCAGACTTCAGACTATCGATTTATAAAACTGGAGAAGCATTCCATGCCGGCAATTGTGCTGTGGTATTAATGAACTCTTATGATGTCTTCTTTCTCAACATCACCAGAGGCATGACAACACTGTGGTGTCACCCGGATCAAGATGGATAGCAGTCTTCTCATAGGTGCCAGCCTGTGCAAACATCATTCTCCTGCCATGGTTCATAGTGCTGCACAAAACCAAAGAAGCAGAGGTGTGTGCTCTGAATAACAAACTGCTGGGACCCACCAAGGTTAACACAATAAGAACATTGTAACACGTAATCACAGCCTCCAGCGAGTGTAAGAACATAATGGAGCGCTTCAGTACTCTGGAAAAATGATCAGTTTGCAATTATATTATTCCATTTGTACAATTTAATATTTTTATTGCCTGTCGAAAAAATAATTCATATATACACAAAACATAAGATTATTGAGGAGTTGGAATGACTCTTAACATTGTAAGCGCTGAAAGAAATTTTCACTGATGCACTCATATAATTTTGTGTAAGATTTGATGTAATTTTTAAAAAACTTCCAATAAAGATTTTTCTGAGAGGAATTCATGGGAAGAACAATCATGAGCAATGCTTTTTAATTCAAATATTTGTCACTGAGAAGATGAAAGTGGAGACAAGTTATATTAAATTCTTTGAGTGGCCGTAGTGAGGATTTTACAATTCTGCATTTTCTCTGTCCCCTGGACTAAAATGTTTGTTGTGAAACTGTTTGCCCAAAAGCTAGATGCTCTACAGTCACTTTACACTGGAAATGTTAAATATTTAATTAAATTAAATCAAAACTAATTGTTTAAAGTCAAGACTTCTACCTCCATCTGGGGAGGAGCTGCTGGGCATCTGATTGGATGAGGTATATTGATGTGGCCTAGTTGGTAAACATCAGCAAGAGGTCTGGAGTGGAGAGTGATTGGAAAGGCCAGGAGCTGGTAGGTTTAAATTCTAGTGGGGTGGGGGAGTGTACGATGGAGGGTAGCTCCTACAGAAAAACAGAACCTCTCAAAGGAGACAATTCCCTTGCTTACCAGACATTAATCCATGGAGTGAAAGCTTCTGGGCCTCCAATTGGCCTGAACTTTCAGCTGCTGTGGGTAAAGTAGCAAAGGAAGGCAAAAGAAGGCACTTAAGTGGGCATTAGTTGATGATTTAAAAGCTTCAATAAGCCCAAGGGTGGGTGGTTGTCTGCCATCTTCACTGGCCTGCCCTAAAATGGAAGTCAGGCCAGGATTGGCAGGATGGTTATGGGAAGGCAAAGCATTTTATGTGAAAAGCTCCACTGCCCTCTACTTCACCAGTGGAGCGGGATGGGCTGGAGGGGCATAAAATCCAGCCAGTAGGAACAGAAATAGGAGCTGCCTTTCAGCAGCTTGTGCTGTTACATTGTTAGGGTCAACTAGACTATGGTAGAATTCTGTCATCTTCCTGCACAGTTTTTAGGTCCTTGGAGGTGTTCACGCTCTTCCTTACCTGAAGCCTGGGAATGTAAGGAAAAGTGTACAAAACGCTAATTCTCAGCAATTGCTGCTACACTGCAAGAAGCACTATTCTGCAATAAACACCATGGATTATTACAGTTGGAGTTTTTGTCTGTGTTTTACACACCACCCAACTCTACAATTTAGGTTTACATTTTACATAAACAAGCCAGTTTGATTGTCATCTTGTTCTAACCCGGGGGAGAAGTATTACTGCAGTCCTGAGAATACTGCTACTGCCAATAGGAGACTTAAACCCTGAAAGTATTTTTTAGAAGATTTTGATGGATGAAATAGACCATGAGCCCCAGGTGGCCAGTTTGGTTAGCCTGACGCTTGTGTGGTATATTTTCTGTGAGGGGTCTCGAGTGGCAACTGTGGTGATATTTGGCAAGAGAGGCCTTGGACTCACAAGTAATAATATCGACTAATCAGGTCGGATTGGTCACTCATTCAAAGTCAATGGCTGGAAAATCTAGCTACATCTGGCGAATACCGTCATATTCACAGGGTGTATTATCACCTCAAAAATAAAACAGTTCAATGACATTACTAGTAAACTGCATTTCAGTTTTGGAATGACATTGCCAAGGGGCAGCATGTAGCTGAGAAACAGGAAGTCACAAAGGACGGATCCTTTGGAACTCCAGAGGTAACAGCGCTGAAGTGGGAAGAGAAGGTTTTGCAAGTGATGTAGGTGGATAACAGAAGAGAAGAGGTGAGGAAGGACAGCTAAAAGTTCACAAAGAAAAAGAAAAGATAGCTTCCTGTTCTCACAATCACACAGGATTTCATTTGTTACTTTGATAAGAGTGATTTTAGTACTTAGGTCAGGTCAGAAATCTGATTGGAGGGATTTAAATATGGAGTTCCAGGTCAGATTAGCTCAAATCTGGGACAAGAACACATTCAAGCACTTTGGAGAGATTCTTTACTATTGAGTAACATCAGTAGATGGGAGAAGGACCTAACAGAATCTCGCCAGATCTGGCAGTGAATGGCTAAACCAGTTGACTGACAAATCCCATCAAATTTCGAGCCCCTGGACTGATGGTACTTAAGAGAGTGGAGGTAAAGGCTGTATCAGGTAAATGGCCAGCATAAGAGACAGTAATGGTTTAATCACTTTGAACTGGGGAGGTGATGGCCTGGTGGTATTATCGCTGGACTGTTAATCCAGAGACCCAGATAATGTTCTGGGAGAGATAGTAGGAACTGCCGATGCTGGAGTCTGAGATAACAAGGTATAGAGCGGGATGAACACAGCAGGCCAGGCAGCATCAGAGGAGCAGGAAAGTTGATGTTTTGGGTCTGGACCCTTCTTCAGAAACCGGGGAGGGGAAGGGGGCTCTGAAGTAAATAGAGACGGGGGAGGCGGTGATAGAAGGTGGATAGTGGAGCAGATAGGTAGAGAGAAGACGGACAGGTCAAGGAGGTGGGGATGGAGGCAGTAACGGTAAGTGTAGGTAGGGAGTTGGAATGGGCGTTGATCAGTAAGGAGGGAGGGGCGGGTAGATGGGAGGGAAGACGGACAGGTCAAGGAGGCGGGCATGAAGCTAGTAGGTGAGTGTAGATAGGAAGTGGGGGTTGGTCAGTGAGGTGGGAGGAGTAGATAGGTGGGACAGAAGACGGACAAGTCAGGGAGGCGGGGACGAGAGGGATTGCTGGTCTTGGGATGAGGTCGGGGGTGGGGAGATTTTGAAGCTCGTAAAGTCCACATTGAGACCATTGGGTTGTAGGGTTCCAAGGTGGAATATGAGGTGCTGTTCCTCCAGTTTTCAGGTGGCATCGTTGTGAACTGGAGGAGGCCCAGGATGGACATGTCATCCAGGGAATGGGAGGGGGAGTTGAAGTGGTTCGCGACTGGGAGGTGTTGTCGTTTGTCAGGAACTGAGTGTAGGTGTTCCACAAAGTGGTCTCCGAGCCTCCACTTGGTCTCCCCCATGTCGAGGAGGCCACATTGGGATCAGCGGATACAATAGACCACATTAGCGGATGTGCAGGTGAACATCTGTTTAATGTGGAAGATTTTCTTGGGGCCTGGGTTGGAGGTGATGGGGGGAGGTGTACGGGCAGGTGCAGCACTTCCTGCGGTTGCAGGGAAAGGTGCCGGGTGTGGTGGGGCTAGTGGAGAGTGTGGAGCGGACGAGGGAGTCATGGAGAGCGCGGTCCCTCTGGAAGGCAGATAAGGGGGATAGGGAAATATATCCTTTATAGTGGGGTCAGATTGCAGGTGGCGGAAGTGGCGGAGAATGATGCTTTGAATCCTGAGGTTAATGGGATGATACGTGAGGAATTTTCTGGGAGCCTGGGTTCAAATCCCACCACGGCAGATGATGGAGTTTGAATACAGTTTAAAAAAAATCTGGAATTAAGAGTCTAATGATGACCATGATTGTTGGAAAAACCCATCTGGTTCACTAATGTCCTTTAGGGAAGGAAATGGCCATCCTTACCTGATCTGGCCTACATGTGACTCCAGACCCACAGCAATGTGGTTGACTCTTAACTGCCCTCTGGGCAATTGGGGATGGGCAATAAATGCTGCCTAGCCAGTGATGCCCTGATCCCGTGAATGAATTTTGAAACAAAAATTGCTATTAGTTTTGGCCTTGTAAGCACTTTAGTGTGCATTCTACCCGATCCTGGTGACTTGACCTCTTTTTTTAATGCTGTTGGCCTGTTCATTAGCTCCCTATTTGTAATGTTCAGTATTCTTTAAACTTCCTTGTCTCTTCTGAAAAGTTCATCTCTGTATCCAGATGATAGTTTGCAGTTTCTACTCTGAGAATGCAAAGGAGTTGTTTCGAATATCTATCATCTTTGGCCTGTCAATATTGTGTCCTTCTCCTGATCCTTCAGGAATTCTTGTGTTTTCAAAACACCTATTACTTTGAATATACTTATTAAAAAGTAGCTTTCCAACTGGGTTTTACATTCACCACAATCTAAACCTAATTTTCTCTGTTAGCTTTCAATCACCTTTACCTGTTGTCCTCTGATCCAGGCGAAGCTCTATGCTTCAGCAGTGTTTTAGTATTTTATGCGCATCGTCTTTCTTCATCTATTGCTACACTTCTGAGCAACAGCTTTGATCTTCAGATGAATAGGCACCATATGCTGTTCAGCAATAAATGCAGTAAACGATGCAAACAGGTGAACTTTCCCATCACCATAAACCATTCACTTCACACATTGTCTATAAAATGGCAGACAAGGAATGTTGTGTGTAAAAGTTTCTTATTTTAAAAAATTGCCTGGGAACTTTTTGTAAAGTTGATCCTCATTATTTGCAGTCCAAAACTTTTTTGAAGTTAATGGAACCTTTATCTCCATTACATCCAAACAAGGCTTTTTGCTTTGAAACAGCTGTAATAGTGGAGTTGGTTTGCTAGTTTTTAGGCTTCCAGTACGTGATGAGACCAGTTACAGGCTGGGGAACAAAGCATTTACAACATGAGATTCATTGCCTTGTTAGATCCCAGTCATTACCTTCAGTGTGTTCAATCTGCTTTCATTGTACTATAGTATTTTCTTTTATATTGCAAACAGTTATCAGAAATCACAAATGGGAAATATCCAGTGAATTTCATAACCAAGATATCGAGTGCAGCACAGACAAACCCCACAGGTTCAATAACTACACTGAAACAACATCATTGTGTCTCCAGCAGCTACTCACAACGACAAAATCATTTGAATGTTTTTCATCTCCAGGCAGCTAAATAATCAAATTCAAGCTGTTTATTGTTCTGGTATCTACCCAAGAGCTGGATATAATATAATGTAGTACCTCTTAGCCATGTTTATCTATATATCTCTAAATATATATCTATCTACAAATACCCAGGCATACTTATATATGAATAATAAACATTCATCTGTATGGTAGTCCCTCAGAATGAGGATGACACATGCTCATGGCAAAATCCTGCACATGGAGTCTTTTAACCTTGGGAAGCTGTTATTTTTCAGTTACCACATGGTTCTGGCTGACCAAGAAACTGTCCCATACTTACAGCCTGCCATTTACATAACAGAAGTACTTACTGATCAGTCAATCTGTTTAGCTACATTATGACACTTCCTGGCCACAAGTCCTGTGGGGAGGATTTAACCTGGAGATTCTGGCCCAGAGAATGCTACCAATTGCACCTCAACAACACCTACAATAAACAAAATACCAATTGTATATCTGCACACGTCTCACTAAATTGTTGGCCACAAATGTCCTCCCTGCCTTATCTCATGCTGCCTGACATTGTAATAGTTCCTTCTCCTCAGGATCTGCCCCTTTGCCTTTCAAAATGACTGCCATCAAACCTCTCTCCAAAATCAAACCCTTTGTCTCCTCTCCTTGCAGCCTACCACCATAACACAAACTCCCTTTCCTCTTCAGTCAACCCAGACCATTTGCTTCTAATGTCTGGTTCGGTATCACTGTGTCTTTTGTTTCCCATGTTACCTTTCCAGTCATAGCACACTTCTGCAACCTGGAGCCTCCAAGGAATTATTCTCTTGTTTGCCTTTTGGCAATATTATCTGAAAATGTATACGTACACAGGCCATGGTCCGTTCCACTTTATCAGAACCTCTACTAGTCTCTCAAGTGAATCTGTACTCTCAGTCTATTTGTCTGCCAATCAGTCTTGAATGAACCACAATCCTCGGATGAACTATGTGGTAGGGCAGTGATTCAGATTCTTGGATCATTGGGATCTCTTCTATGGTAGAGGTGACCTGTACAAGCGGGATGGGTTGCACCAGAACTGGAGGGGGACCAATATCCTGTTGGGGAGATTTGCTACAGCTACTCACAAGGGTGTGAACTAGTCTGGCAGGGGGTGGGATTCAAAGCAGAAGGGAGACAAAAGAGAAGGTTGAGGACAGTACAGAAGTTAATGAGAGCAAGTTAAATAGTAAAGGCCATTTTAGTAATCCTAGTACTAGACAGAGCAGGCAAGAGCATGGCAGGAATCAAGGGAAGTCTGGGTTAAACTGCCTTTATTTCAATGCAAGGAGCCTGACATGTAAGGCAAATGAACTTAGGGTATGGATGGGTTCATGGGACTGGGACATTATAGCTATTACAGAAACATGGCTGAGGGAGGGACAGGGCTGGCAGCTCACAGTTCTTGGGTACAGATGCTATAGGAAGGATAGAAAGGAGGCAAGAGAGGAGGGGGAGTTGTGTTTTTGATTAGGGAGAACATCACGGCAGTACTGAGAGAAGATATTCTTGAGGGTTCATCCACTGACTCTTTATGGGTAGAACTGAGAAATGAAACGGGGGAGATCCCTAAATTAGCATTGTACTATAGGCCCGCCAGTAGTCAGCAGGAGATTGAAGAGCAAATATGCAAGGAGATCACTGATAGCTACAAGAATAATAGGATTGTAAAAGTAGGGTGTTTTAACTTTCATAAGAACATAAGAACTAGGAGCAGGAGTAGGCCGTCTGGCCCTTCGAGCCTGCTCCGCCATTCAATAAGATCATGGCTGATCCTTTCATGGACTCAGATCCACTTACGCGCATTCTCACCGTATCCCTTAATTCCTTTATTGTTCAAAAAAAATCTACCTTTTTTTTAAAAACATTTACTGAAGTAGCGTCAACTACTTCACTGGGCAAGGAATTCCATAGATTAACAACCCTCTGGGTGAAGAAATTCCTTCTCAGTTCAGTCCTAAATCTGCTCCCTCTAATCTTGAGGCTATGCCCTCTTGTCCTAGCTTCACCTGCCAGTGGAAACATCCTCTCTACTTCTATCTTATCTATTCCCTTCATAATTTTATATGTTTCTATAAGATCCCCCCTCAATCTTCTGAATTCCAATGAATATAATCCCAATCTACTCAGTCTCTCTTCATAAGCCAACCCCCTCAACTCCGGAATCAACCTAGTGAACCTCCTTTGCACCCCCTCCAGTGCCAATACATCCTTTCTCAAGTAAGGAGACCAAAACTGCACACAGTACTCCAGGTGTGGCCTCACCAGCACCTTGTACAGCTGCAACATAACCTCTCTGCTTTTTATTTCAATCCTTTTAGCAATGAAGGACAAAATTCCATTTGCCTTCCTAATTACTTGTTGTACCTGCAGACCTACCTTCTGTGATTCATGCACAAGGACACCCAGGTCCCTCTGCATAGCAGCAAGCTGCAACTTTTTACCATTCAAGTAATAATCCTTTTTACTATTACTCCTACCAAAATGTATGACTTCACATTTATTTACCTTGTATTCCATCCGCCAGACCTTTGCCCACTCACTCAATGTATCTATGTTCCTCTGCAAAGTTTCACAGTCCTCTGCACACTTTGCTCTGCTACTCATCTTAGTGTCATCTGCAAACTTTGACACCCTACATGTGGTCCCCAACTCCAAATCATCTATATAGATTATAAATAATTGCAGTCCCAACACCGATCCCTGAGGCACATCACTAATCACTGACTGCCAACTAGAATAGCACTCATTTATCCCCACTCTTTGCTTCCTGTTAGTCAACCAATCCTCTATCCATGCTAATACTTTACCCTTAATGTCATGCATCCTTATCTTATGCAGTAGCCTCTTGTGCGGCACCTTGTCAAAGGCCTTTTAGAAGTCTAGGTACACCACATCCACTGGGTCCCCATTGTCCAGCTCGCTCGTAATGTCTTCATAGAATTCCAAAAGATTTGTCAAGCATGACCTGCCCTTCATGAACCCATGCTGCGTCTGCCCAATGGGACAATTTCTATCAAGATGCCTTGCTATTTCTTCCTTGATAATAGACTCAAGCATCTTCCCCACTGCAGAGGTTAAGCTAACTGGTCTATAATTCCCCATCTTTTGTCTACTTCCCTTTTTAAACAGTGGCGTCACATTTGCTGTTTTCCAATCTGCTGGTCCAGAGTCCAGCGAATTTTGGAAAATTACCGCCAGTGCAGCTGCTATTTCTCCCGCCATCTCTTTCAGTACCCTGGGATGCATTCCATCAGGGCCAGGAGACTTATCAATCCTTAGCTCCATTAGCTTGCCCAACACTACCTCTTCCGTAATTATGATTGTTTCCAGGTCCTCACCTATCTTCGTCTCTTTGTCTATTACTGGCATGTTATTAGTGTCCTCCACTGTGAAGACCAATTCAAAATACCTGTTCAATGCCTCGGCCATTTCATCATATCCCACAACTAAATTCCCCTTCTCATGCTCTAAAGGGCCAACGTTTACTTTAGCCACTCTTTTTCGTTTTATATATTTATAGAAACTTTTCCTATCTGTCTTTATATTCTGTGCTAGTTTTTTCTCATGTTCTATCTTACTTTTCCTTATAGCTCTTTTTGTGGCTTTCTGTTGACCTTTAAAGTTTTCCCAATCTTCTAGTTTCATGCTGTTTTTGGCCACTTTGTATGCCTTCTCTTTCAATTTGATAGCCTCTCTTATTTCTTTAGACACCCAAGGCAGATTACCCCTTTTCTTACAGTCCTTCCTTTTCAGTGGAATATACTTTTGCTGAGCACTTTGAAAGATTGCTTTGAAAGTTCTCCACTGCTCGTCAACTGTCCCACCATAAAATCTTTGTTTCCAGTTTACTTTAGCCAAGTCCTCCCTCATTCTATTGTAGTTTCCCTTGTTCAAGCACAGGACCCTTGTATTGGATTTTATCTTCACACTCTCCATCTGTATTCTAAATTCAACCATACTGTGATCACTCCTTCCAAGAGGATCCCTAACTATGAGGTCATTAATTATTCCTGTCTCATTACACAGGCCCAGATCTAGGATAGCTTGCTCCCTCGTCGGTTCCATTACATACTGTTCAAGAAAACTATCACGGATACACTCAATGAACTCCTCCTCAAGGCTACCCTGACCGAGCTGGTTCGACCAATCTACATGTAGGTTAAAATCCCCCATGATAATTGCCGTACCATTTTCACAGGCATTAGTTATTTCTTTGTTTATTGCCCGCCCCAATGTGATGTTCCTAACATCAACTGGGACTGCCATAGTGTTAAGGGCTTGAATGGAGGTAAATTTATTAAGTGTGTTCGGGAAGAATTTCTCATGCAGTATGTAGATAGCCTGCTAGAGAGGGAGCAAAATTTGACATCCTCTTGGGAAATAAGGCAGGGCAAGTGACGGAATGGTAGTGGGGGAGCACTTTGGGACCAGTGACCATAATTTCATTAGTTTTAAAATAGCTGTGGGAAAGGCTAGATCTGGTCCACAAGTTTAAAGTTCTAAATTGGGACTCGGCCAATTTTGACTGTATTAGACAGGAACTTTCAAAAGTAGATTGGGAGAAACTGTTTTCAGGCAAAGGGATGTTTGGTAAGCGAGAGGCTTTCAAAAGTAAGTTAATGAGGGCTCAGAACCAGCAATTTGCTGCGAGAGTGAAGGGTAAGCCTGACAGGAGTAGGTAACCCTGGATGACTAGAGTTATTGAGGCTCTGGTTAAGAAAAAGAAGGAGGCATATGACATGTATAGACAGCTGGGGTCAAATGAATTCCTTGAGGGGTAAACTTAAGAGAGAAATCAGGAGGGCTAAAAGGGGACATGAGATGACTTCGGCAAATAAGGTAAAGAAAAATCCAAAGGGATTCTACAAGTACATTAAGAGAAAAAGAGTACCTAGGGTGAGAATTGAGCCTCTTAAAGATCAATAAGGTCGTCTATGTGCAGAGTCACAGGAGATGGGTGAAATGCTGAATGAATATTTCTTGTCAGTATTTACCATTGAGAAAGGCCTGGATGTTAGAAAGTTGGGGAAATAAATTATGATGTCTTGAAGAGAGTCCACATTTCAAAGAGGAGATACTGGAAGTCTTAAAACACATTAAGGTTGATAAATCCTCCGCACCGGATGAAGTGTATCCTAGGACTTTGTGGGAGGCTAGGGAGGAAATTGCATGGCCTGTAGTAATGATATTTGTGTCATCAACAGCCATGAGTGAAGTGCCTAAAGATTGCAGGGTGGCTAATGTTGTGCCATTATTTAAGAAAGGCTGCAGGGAAATAGCTGTGAACTGTAGATGGCTGAGCCTAACATATACGATGGGTATGTTGTTAGAGGGGATTCTGAGAGACAGGATCTACAGGCATTTGAAAAGGCAAAAACTAATTTGGGAGAGTGAGTGTGGCTTTGTGCATGGAAAATCATGTCACATGAATTTGATTGAGTTTCTTGAAGGAGTGGCCAAGAAAGTAGATGAGGGCAGAATGGCAGATGTTGTCTACATGGGCTTTAGCAAGGCCTTTGTCAAGGTACTGCATGGTGGGTTGTTGAGTAAGGTTGAATCTCATGGCATCCAGGGACAGCTTGCCAATTGGCTTGAAGGTGGAAGACAGAGGGTGGTGGTAGAACGTTGTTTTTCGAACTGGAAGCCTGTGACCATCAGTGTGCCACAGAGATCAATGCTGGGTCCACAGCTTTGGATGAGAACTAAGGATGTTCGGTTAGTAAGCTTGTAGATGACACCAAGATTGGTTGTATAGTGGACTATGAAGAAGATTATTTTGGAATACAGCGAGATCTTGATCAACTGGGCCAGTTGGCTGAGGAATGGCAAATGGAGTTTAATTTAGATAAATGCATGGTGTTGCATTTTGGTGGGTCAAACCAGGCAGGGCTTACACTGTCCATGTAGGGCCCTGGTGAGTGTTATAGAACAAAGAGACCTGGGGTACAGTTTCATAACTTCTTGAAAGTGGAGTCTCAGGCAGACAGGTCAGTGAAGAAGGCTTTCGGCATGCTTGTTTTCATCGGTCAGAGCAGTATAGGAGTTGGGATGTCTTCTCACAGCTGTACAAAACATTGGAGAGGCCACATTTGGAGTACTGCATGCAGTTCTGGTTGCCTGACTATAGAAAGGATATTTTTCGACTAGAACAAGTGCAGAAAAGATTTACTAGGATGCTACCTGGACTGGAAGGTTTGAGTTATAAGGAGAGGCTGGATAGACTGGGACTTTTTCCCCTGGAGCATAGGAGACTGAGGAGTGACCTTATTGAGGTCTATAAAATCAGGAGAGGTATAGATAAGGTAGATAGCCAACAGATTTTCCCATGGTAGTGGAGTCTAAAACTAGAGAGCATAGGTTTAAGGTGAGAGGGGAGAGATACAAAAGGGTCAAGAGGGGCAATTTTTTCCAAACAGAGAGTGGTGAGTGTCTGGAATGGGCTGCCAGAGGTGAGGTGAGTAGAATTTTGTCATTTAAGAAACATTTGGATGGGTACATGGATGGGATAGATATGGAGGGATATGGACCAAATGCAGGCAAATGGGACTACATTAATTGTGAAATCTGGGCAGCATGGACAACTCTCCGCTGGTTGGAGTCATACCTGGCACATGGGAAGATGGTCGTGGTTGCTGGAGATCAGTCATCTCAGCTCCAGGACGTATCTGCAGGAGTTCCTCAGGGTAATTTTCTTGGCCAATCATCTTCAGCTGCTTCGTCAATGTCCTTCCCTCCATCATAAGGTCAGAAGTAGGGATGTAACCACCACCCTTTGACATTCAATGGTGTTAACATCACTGAAGCCCCAATTATCAACATCCTTGGAGTTACCATTGATCAGAAACTCAATTGGAATACTGTGGCAAGTAATGCACCTCCTGACTCCCCAAAGCCTGTCCACCATCTACAAGGCAGAAGTCAGGACTGCGATGGAATACTCCCCACTTGCCTGGATGGGTGAAGCTTGACACCATCCAGGACAAAGCAGCCTATTTGATTGGTATCACATCCACAAGCATCTACTCCCTCCATCACCTTCACTCAGTAGAAGCAGTGTGTACTACCTACAAGAGGCACTGCAGAAATTCACCAATGATCCTTAGACGGCACTTTCTAAACCTAGGACCATTTCCATCTAGAAGGACAAGGGCAGCAGATACATGGGAGTAGCACTATTACCCTTCCAAGTCACTCACCATCCTGAATTGGGAATATATCACCTTTCCATCACTGGGTCAAAATCCTGGAATTCCCTCGCTGAAGACATTGTGGGTCAACCTACAGCACATGGCCTGCAGTGGTTCTAGAAGGCAGCTTACCAACACCTTCTCAAGGGCAGCTAGGGACGAGCAATAAATGCTGGCCAGCCAGCAACGCCCATGGCCCATGAGTGAATAAAAAAGAATCATTACTAGCTGGATAGCACAACGATATTTACGTTTGAGTTAAGAAACAAATAGAAATATTATTATAATTCTGGTTGTATTCAAAAGGTCACTGATGCACAGGAAAATCATTGAGGAACTTTTTTTTACAGAAATTAAAGTGATGCAGAACATATATGGTATATACAACAAGGAACTTTAATTTTCCAAATATACCTGGTACAGTAATAGTGTACATGACAGAGAGGGGGGAGAGTTTCTGAAGTATGCTTGGAAGAATTTTCTAGATCAGTACACTTGCAGCTGGAACAGTAAGGAGGCATTGCTGGATCTAGTCCTGAGGTAGGTCAAGTGAATTAATTGTCAGAGGGGAACATTTAGATAACTAAAACATTGTCATAATTTTACCAGAGATAGTAGGAACTGCTGATGCTGGAGAATCCGAGACAACAAGGTGTAGAGCTGGATGAACACAGCAGGCCAAGCAGCATCATAGGAGCAG
>NC_063355.1:4955806-4969967 GCF_021869965.1 Rhincodon typus
TCAGCCTTTCTGCTCCTATGATGCTGCTTGGCCTGCTGTGTTCATCCAGCCCTGCACCTTGTTGTCATAATTTTACTTTGGTTTTGCTATGGAACAGTACAAGAAGCAATTTTGGGCAAAAGTAACTAACTGGGGAGAGCCAATTTAAGTGGGTGGGAATAGACCCGCCCCAGGTAAGCAGAAACAAAGATTCACAGACAAATTTGTAGCAGATAAATGGACTGGCTTCAAAGAGGAGAGGAGATACATTTCACAAGGGTGAAAGATAGATTAAGCAAAGCCAGCTTGCCATGGCTCAAGAGATAGTGTGTAGAAAAGAAGAGGGTACATTTGAAAGATATCAGGTTGATAATACAAGGGAGAATCAGGCTAAATCTAGAAATTTTGTAGAGGAAATGTAAAAGTAAAAAAAGAGGCAAAGGGAAAGAATGAGAAGAGACAGGCAGCTAACATAAAAGGAAGTCCAAAAAACTTCCATACACACAAAACAGTAAAATGGTAGTATTGGAAGAGGGGGAAGGGGTTGATTGGGAATCAAAAAGGAAACCAGGCATGTTGCTAAAGGGCATATGGGTTCCTAGACTTAATAAATAAAGGCATTGAGTCAAAAGGAAATAGGTTACAATGAACCTTTACAAACATTGCAACAAAAACAGAAACAATAACTGTGAGGAGAGAGTTCTTTGGAAGGGTCACTTGACCTGAAACATTAATTCTCATTTCTCTCCACAGCTGCTGCCAGCCCAGCTGAGATTTTCCAGCAATTTCTGTTTTTGTTTCTGATTGACAGCTTCCACAGTTCTTTCAGTTTTTCTTCACAAACATTGGTTCAGGCTCATCTTAAACATTGTGTACAGTTCTGAGTTTCACTCCGGAGAGGTTGTGTCAGATTTAGAATGGTTGTAGAAAAGAACAAAAACGAAGTCACCGGACCCGAAACGTTAACTCGGTTTTCTCCTCCACAGATGATGCCAGAACTGCTGAGCTTTTCCAGCAACTTTGTTTTTGTTCCTGATTTACAGCATCCACAGCTCTTTTGGTTATAGAAAAGATCTGTGAGAACTATCCATAATTGAGAAACTTCAACTGCATGATGTGTGGGTTGTTTCTCTTAGACAAGAGAACATTGGGAGGAAATCTGATAGAGGTGTTCAAAATTACGCGGGATTTAGATAATGTAGATAGGGAGAAATCGTTTCCATTGGTGGAAGGGTCAAGAATCAGAGAACTGATTGAAGGTGAATAGCAAAAGAAAGATGATATGAGAAAAGATATTTTTACAGCTTACAAAAGCCTCCTTCTGTTCTGTAACCAATCTATGATTCTTTTATTCTTGAAATGTAAAAACTAGAACCTCCTTTTACCTGGCTGTCTGTAATGAATCTAGGCCATAATGGCCTAGTCAATATTGTATCACCGTGATATACTGAGAATGTGAGAACTACTAATTATGCTATTCCCTCAACATGAAGGACAATCATATCTTAAACAGCTCATTAATGCTCAGCATTTGGCCACGAGCAAAATGCACTGTTTTGCCATTTTGCCATACTGTGCAGGAGGTTTAAATAGTTAATGAAATGTTTCTATACGCTTTAGGTTTCTGAGGCTTATAGAATTGACTGCCAGTCTTAGGTTCTGAACCTTATTGCACTGTAGTTTAGCACTGTGCCTGTGGTCTGTCGCTCCTTACCAGTAATGTGAGCACAGGAGCACCGTGACAATTTGTTAAGATTTGAAATATTCTCTGAGAATGAGTGGTGGAAGCAGGTTTATTAGTAACTTACAAAAGGGAAGTAATTTCCAAGTACTGGAATGAAAAATAAATCATAGGGCTATGGGAAAACAACAAATCAGATTGCTCTTTCAAAAGGATGACATAGGAATGGATTGAATGGACTCCTTTAAGATGAATAATTCAATTGCTCTATGGTCAATAGGAAAGTGACTGTGTGTCAGTATCTTGTGCTTCCCATGTCCTTTGATAGCATTACAGCAAACATTGTTTAAAAACAGTGTGCAGAATTTTCCAGGCCCACCTGCTGTGTCATATGAGGACAGACTGGGGAGAATGGGTTTATATTCAGTGGGGCTTAGAAGAATGAGCAAGGATTGTGAAGCATATGAAATTCTTGTAGGGCTGTATTGACTGAAGGCAAGGATGATGTTTCCCTTGGCCACTAGGTGAGAGGTCCAGAGCAAGGGATCACAGTCTTAAGATACAGGGTTAGGGTTATTTGGGAGTGAGATGAAGAGAAATTTCTTCACTCAGGTAGTAGTGAACCAATGGAATTTCTGCCACACAAAGCTGAGGAGGCCAAGTCAATGAATATGTGTAATGACTATTTAATTACAATTCCCAACGACTACATTGCCCCGTCTACATCAATGGAACTGAGGTTGAGAGAGTGAAGAGCATCAAGTTCCTCGGAGTGACAATAACCGACGACCTATCCTGGACTTCCCACATTAATGCAACAATCAAAAAAGCACATCAACACCTCTTCTTTTTCGGGCAGCTCAGGAAATTTGACATGTCCATAAGATCCCTCAGCAACTTCTACAGATACACCATTGAAAGCATACTGTCCGGGTACATAACCGTCTGGTATGGCAACTGCTGTGCCCAGAACCATAAGAAACTACAGAAGGTAGTGTGTACAGCCCAGACCATCACGGAGCCAAGCTTCCATCCATGGACTCTATTTACATGGCTCACTGCCACAGAAAGGTGGCCAACATCATCAAAGACCCATTGCACCCTGGTATTGACCTCCTGCAACCTCCTCCATCAGGCAGAAGATACAGAAGCCTGAACATATGTACAAGCAGGTTCAGGAACAGCTCATTTCTGGTCATTATCAGACTGTTGAATTGACTGTCGCCTCAAGTAATGTAACCTGTATGCCTCTAAGTCTTTTTGATCTGTACATCCTTTGCTTGTAGTGATCTGCCCGTATTGCTCGTAAACAAAGCCTTTCACTGTATTTCGGTACACATGACAAAAAAATCAATCATCATCATCAAAGAGAGCTAGTATAGTAAGGCTCTTCCAAAATTGAAGAACGCTGTCTTTATCCCCCTCAGCGGCTGTAATCAGCCTTTTACACGTGTGCCTTAAATAATAAGCTTTAAAAGCTGCTATTGAACCCTGGTCAATGGATTGAAGGAAAGAGGTGATATTTGGGGGTAGAAATAGCACTTTGATGTTTTCAGAAAGCTCATCTATGGTCTGAAGATGGCTTGGCGCATTATCCAGGAAGAGGAGAATCTTGATACCCAAATTTTTTTTCCTGCAATACTTCCTAAAAACATCAACAATAAGGTCACTGATAGAATTCCTTTATAGCCAAAACAAGTTTGCATTTTAGAAATAGCATTCCCCTATTCGTCAGTCATGTTATAGGCAATTCGTGTTGCCAGAACACAGATTACAGCAGAACATCCTGTAGTTATATTGCAGATACTGAAGAATTATCTGCCTATTTAATTAAATAATAAAACATCCATTAGTGCCTGGAGAATCTTTAACCTATTCCTCCAATTAAATAATTAAATTACATTAATTGCTAGGAAGACTGAAGCTGTTGTTTTCTGTCCCTGTTCCAAACTCCATTTCCTAATCATAAGACAATGAGATATAGGAGCAGCATTAGGCCATTCGACCCATCGACTCTGCTCCACCTTTCGATCATGGTTGGTATGTTTCTCAGCCCCTTTCTCCTGTTTCCCCCAGAAACCTTTGAGACCCTTAATAATCAAGAACCTGTCTATCTCTGTCTTAAATAATCTCAATGACTTGACCTTCACAGCCACTGTGGCAGTAAGTTTCACAGATTCATCACTCTAGGACTGAAAAAAATCCTCCTCAACTCAGTTCTAAAGGGTTGTCCCTTCATCTGAGGTTGTGTCTTCTACTAGTGGAAAACATCTTCGCCACATCCACTCTATCTAAGCCTCTCAGTATTCTGTAAGTGTCATACCCCACATCCTTCTAACCTCCATTGAGAAGAGACCCAGAGTCCTCAACCACTCCTCAGATGACAAGCCATCACTAACCCTGGCAGGTTCCACCTTGCTACTTCATCCGACTTAGTCCATCTCGCTGCTGCTTAAAGCCCTACTCGAGCCTTTGTCACCTCAAGACCCAGCTATATCAACGTACTGCTGGCTTGTTTCCCATGTTCGATCCTCTGTAAACTTGAGGTAATCCAAAACACAGCTCCTGTTTTTTAACCTGCAGTAAGTATAATTACAACATTTGAAGGATATTGGATGGGTACATGAATAGTAAGGGTTTAGAGGGATATGGGCCAATGCGGGCAAATGAGACTAGATCAGTTTAGGATATCCGGTTGATGCAGACAAGTTGGATAGATGGGTCTGTTTCTGTGCTGTATAACTCGATAATTCTACGAACGTAATCGATTACTAGAGACAAAAAGCATCAAGCAGTATGGACAGACAGCAGGATTATGGAGTTGATATAGAGGATCAGCCAGGATCATGATGAATGGTGAAATTGACTGAATGGCCTACTCTTGCTGTTGTTTCCCAACAGCTAGTTAAAGTTTTGCTTTACATTCTCAGAAGCTTTCAGACAAGCCAGTATTACTGACCTTTCAGGAACCTGCATTGTATTCATTAACATGTTGTGAATGTTCATTAACACCTCAGCCCACTGAAATTACATTCATGGGTACAATCTTGTTAGTCGAAAATGAGAAACGTGTTCACAAACATTGTTCGTAAACACGGCTTAATATATATGAGGTGGGTAAAAGGTGGGAAAGACTTCTTCCTTGAAGTTCTAGTGAGTACAAACTTCTTCAGCTTCTTGGCTCCTCCCAAGTCACGTATTGGAGCACGAACCATTCAGTACAGAGTACATTACCTGACAAAGTGCCACAGACCATCATCCTCTAGTAGCACTGGACTTACACTGTCTTGACCTGCCCATGGTTGCTGACCATTACCGAACCTCAGTGTGTATATGTGTTTGTGTGCGTGTGTGTGTGTGTACCTAGATGTTGGAGTCTGGAAGCTACTGGTGGGTTTCCTGACCTTCCTCCCGTAAAAGTTGGCATTTTTCATGAATATTTAAATGAGCTGAGAAGAACGTAATTGTATGGGAAAACCCAACCTAGCCTCAAGCAGAAGTGTCACCCATTATTAGGTCCACTTTCACATTTAGTCTCAAAAATAGAAAATTCCACCCAATGTCAATCATACTTGCATTCCTACGAACGTAAAGGCTAAACTAAAAAAAAAGTCACACCCCTAACCAGAATTCTCAATTATAAATGTATAAAAACTAAGTACACTGGCATTTGCCTCAGACACTGGTTCTCATTAGATGATTGTATCAATAAAAACTGAAAGCTATAGCAAAGAATATTGTGTTCAAAGGTCATAACCTTGCAATATTTCATCTAATGATGTTCTAATTTGCCATTCAAACAATGTTACTTTTCACTCACAAAGTTAATTTAACACACTTTGTATTCAGAGCTCAGCTCCCCTAGAGTCTCAAACAAATTTTCTTTTCATAATTCCTTCCCATTAGACAGCTTCCATCAATGATTGCTTTGTTCAATGTACATAATATCATTACTTGCACCCTCTTAACAACTGAAACATTCATGCCACCTCAAATTAGGCTGATTATGTTCTACTTTATCTTTTGTTTTACAGAGATATTCCAAGATGGGCATGTTGCCATGGCAGCAGATGGATCAGATACATGGTGGAAAGACAGGCCACAGTCATTGTCTGATACAAAAACATTAATTGCTGGAGAACCTCAACAGGTCTGTCAACATCTGTGGCAAGAGAGCAGAGTTAATGTTTCAAGTCCGGGTCCGTCAGTTTTAGACAAAAGAATAGCACGTGGTTCTAAAGCTACATCTTTATAGTCTATTACCAAAAGTATAAATGTGCTTCAAGGCATTGAATTTGATCATGAACCAGCCTCGTTCCCTGATAGTTATCCTACTTGTACATAAGACACAAAAGCAATACTGCAGAGATTGGAAATCTAAAATGAAAACCAAAAAATGTGAGAAATGTTCAGCAGATCTGGCTGTAACTATGGAAACAGAGTCAGAGTTAATGCTCTAAGGGTGGTACGGTGGCTCAGTGGTTAGCACTGCTGCCTCACAGTGCCAAGGACCTGGGTTCAATTCCACAGTCGGGTGACTGTGTGGAGTTTGCAAGTTCTCCCCGTGTCTGCACGGGTTTCCTCCTACAGTCCAAAGATGGATTAGGTTAGGCTGATTGGCCATGATATAGTGTCCAGGGATGTGCAGGCTAAGTGGATTAGCCATGGGAAATGCAGGGTTACAGGGATAAGGTAGGGGTGTAGGTCACTCTTCAGTGGATTTGATAGGCTGAATAGCCTGCTTCCACACTGTAGGTATTCTATGAAGTCAGAAGCTTTCCATCAAACTATGAAAAAAAAGTTAAGGATGTAGCAAGCCTCATAACTATGCAATAAATTACCCAGATATGTCCTGTCACTTGATTCCCATTCCAATTGCAGCCCTCTCGCCAAGGGCAAAAAACTGGCAAGACACATCACTCAGGATGAAGCATCCAAGGACCTTCTTTCACATTATATATCAATGATTTGAATGAGGGAACAAAATGTAACATTGTCCAAGTTTACAGATTACACAAAGTTGGGTGGGAGGGTGAACTGTGATGAGGATGCAGAGATCCTTCAGCGTGATCTCGATAGGTTGGGTGAGTGGGCAAATCAATGACAAATGCAGTATAATTCGGATAAATGTGAGGTTGTTCACTTCAGAAGCAAAAACAAGAAGGCAGATTACTACCTGAATGACTGTAAATTGGGGAGAGGGGAGTGTGCAGTGGGAACTGAGCGTCCTTGTGCACCAGTTGCTGAAGGTAAGCATGCAGGTGCAGCAGGTGGTAAAGAAGGCAAATGGTATGTTGGCCTTCATTGCAAGAGGTTTCGAGTATAGGAGCAGGGATTTGTTGTTGCAGTTATATAGGGCCTTGGTGAGACCACACCTGGAATAAAATGTGCAATTTTGGTCTCTTTTTCTGAGGAAGGATGCTCCTGCTGTTGAGGAAGTGCAGTGAAGGTTTACCAGGCTGATTCCAGGGATGGTAGGTCTGACATATGAGAGAGATTGACTAGGTTGGGATTGTTTTCACTGGAGTTCAGACAAATGAGGGAGGATCTCATAGAGACTTATCAAATTCTAACAGTACTGGGCAGGGTAGATGCAGGGAGGATGTTCCCTATGGTAGGTGTGTCTAGAACCAGGGGTCACTGTATGAGGAAACAGAATAGATGATGTAGGGCAGAGAAGAGGAGACATTTCTTCACCCAAAGAGTGGTGAGCCTGTGGAATTCATTACCACAGGAAGTAGTTGATGCCAAAACATTGAATGTATACAAGAGGCGAGTAGATATAGCACTTGGGGTGAATAGTATCAAAGGTTACGGGGAGAAAGCAGGATTAGGCTATTGAGTTGGTCGATCAGCCATGATCGTGAAGATTGGCAGCAGAGGTTCGAAGAGCCGAATGGCCACCTCCTGCTGCTATCTTCTATGTTTCTATGTTTTGGGAGGAGCACAAATGACATGCCCTGTCCACAAAAAGCAGGAGAAATCCAATTACTGCTCCATCAGTCTACCCTCACTCACCATCAAAATGGTGGAAGGAATTGTCAGTAGTACTATCAAGCAACACTTACTCAGCAGCAGCTACTCAATGAGGCCCAGTTTGGGTTCCACCAGGGCCACTCAGTTCTGGGCCTCATTACAGCTTTGGTCTAAATATGCAAAAATTCCAGAAGTGAGGTGACAGTCGCTGCATTATCATGAAGGCAACATTTGTTGAGTGTGGCATCAAGGGGCTCAAGCAAAATTGAAATAAATGGGAACTGGGGAGAAATTTCTCCACTGGTTGGAGTCATAACTAACATGAAGGAAGATGGTTGTGGTTGTTGGAGGTCAATCATCTTAGCCCTGTGCCATAGCTGCAGGAGTGTCTCAGGGTAGATATTTTCTAATCAACCTGCTCAGAAATGTCATTGTACATCTCTGGAGCAGGTGGGACTTGAACCCAGACCTCCTGGGCCGGGGTAGCGACAGTAGCATGGTGCCATAAGAACCCTAGTTTCTCAGGGCAATACCCCAGGCACAACCATATTCAGCTGCTACATCAATGACCTTCCTTCTATTGTAAAGTCAGAAATTGGAATGTTTGCTAATAATTCCAATTTTCAGTACCATTCTTAAGTCCTCAATTGCTGGAGCAACCCATACCAGAGAAAAAAAAAAACAAAATCAAAAAGAAAGGGCAAAAACAATGCCAACAAAGGAAAAGGAAACAAAATGAGAGCAAACATTAAGACCTGAGATTATGGAACATAAAGTTGAATCTAGAAGACTGTAAAGTGCCTCCTTGAGCTTGTGAAACTTCATTGGAATACCTCAGAAGGATCAGGACAGGAAGATCAAAAATGGAGAAATGGAGAGAAATAAAATGTCAAGCAACAACCTCTGCTCAGTCTGCAAGTATGATATTGAACTTCCTCCTTGCTCGTTTCGCTTCCTTCAAGAATCTTATTACATCTCTAACTTTTAGCAGCTCTGATGAAAGGTCATTGACCTGAAAAACATTCTCTCCACAGATTCTACCTGTCCTGCTAAAAATTTCCAGCATTTGCTGCTATATTAGATATGATAGATGTGTTTGCCTGTTTGTATAAAAAAACACATAAGTTCAACAAAGCTTGTTAGTAAAGTTTTCTTCAGAATCGGAGCCTTTCTTAGAACTGGACTGGAGCTCCTACGTGACTTTGATTGAATATTCCCAGTATAAGGAGACCTAGCAATTGCTAGATTAAAAAAAGGACCATAGTCCATCTGGTTCATCTTCTGTCATCCTGATACTCAGTCACATGATATAACAGTAATTGAAATGTTGACTCATCATAGCAATCAACCTCTTTCAATTAAGTTGCTATATTCCAAGTCAAGACAGGTTACAATAAATCCCAATGGTGACAGCTTTGGGAATCATTTTCTGAAGGAAATCCATTTAAAATGCAATTGAATGAAACAATACACTAACTGCTTCCATTGTCTAGGGGCATCTGTTTCATAGATCAGCCATTCATTCACTTAAGCATTGTTTGTGCAAACACCACAGTCTTCATTCATAGTCAGTGACAATGCAGAAGTTCAGAGACAGGGATTGTTTCTACTTTTGCTGCCCCAGGAGAAGAGGCAAAAGTGATGTTATGTGATGAAAGTACATATCAGGGAAGACAGACATCATTAGAGAGGATTATTGAGTGAGAAAATGCTTTATTACAGGTGTCAAACATATTTTTTACCATTTGGTGCATCTTTTCATTCTTCTCTTGTCAGTCTAAAGGACACAAATTTAACTTCTAGTCTTCCTCCACCAATAACAACAAATCATTAAAGTAGACTTTTGTCTTCATCACATGCAGAAAGAAAATCTGGTTGGGATGCTCACCAGCCTGTAACCAAATTGATCTGATTTCTCCTCAGTGCAGAGGAGCTCTATAAGATTCTTTATGACCATCCTGGTGAGAATTTCATCTCTACCCTCTTCTTTGGCAATGTTTAGCATTCAACTGTTCAAGATGAAGATCTAATATGTTTGAGAATCTTGTTCCTTTCACATGGTGCTGAGAGAGGAATTTAGTCAAGCAGAAAAATGGTTGTTTTGGACTCCACCACCTCCCGCCTCATTCTAAATTCAGTTCATGCCAGGAAGGCCCATAGATGGCTTTCCCTCTCCATTGCCAATTCATATCCATAAAATAGCAATAGATGTCCACTTCAAAACATAAGAACATAAGAATCAGGAGCAGAAGTAAGCTGCCTGGCCCTTCGAGCCTGCTCGGCCATTCAATAAGATCATGGCTGATCTTTTCATAGCCTCAGCTCCACTTACCCACCCTCTCATCATAACCCTTAATTCCTTTACTGTTCAAAAAATTATCTATCTTAGCTTTGAAAACATTCAGTGAAGAAGCCTCAACTACTTCACTGGGCAAGGAATTCCACAGATTTGGGTGAAGAAATTCCTCCTCAATTCAGCCTAAACCTGCTCCCCCTAATTTTGAGGCTATGTCCCTTAGTTCCAGTTTCACCTGCCAGTGGAAACATCCTCCCTGCTTCTATCTTATCTATTCCCTTCATAATTTTGTATGTTTCTATAAGATACACCGTCACTCACCTAAATTCCAATGAATATAATCTCAATCTACTCCGTCTCTCCTCATAAGCCAACACACTCAACTCTGGAATCAACCTGCTGATTCTCTTCTGCACCCCATCCAGTCACAGTACATCCTTTCTCAAGTAAGGAGACTGAAACTTGCATGCAGTACTCCAGGTGTGGCCTCACCAGCACCATATATAACTGCAACATAACTTCCCTGCTTTTAAACTCAAACCCTCCCGCAATGAAGGACAAAATTCCATTTGTCTTCTCAATTATCAGTTGCACCTGCAAACTAATCTCTACGATTAGTGCACAAGGACACCCAGGTCCCTCTGCACAGCAGCATACTGCAATTTTTTACCATTCAAGTAATAGTCCTTTTTACTATTCCTACTAAAATGGATGACTTCACATTTATACTTCACTATTATACTCCCTCTGCCAGACCTTTACCCATTCACTTAAACTATCTACATCCCTCTGCAAACTTTCAGACCCCTCTGCATACTTGGCTCTACTACTCATCATGTGTTATCAGCAAATTTTGACACACTACACGTGGTCCCCAACTCCAAATCATCTATGTAAATTGTAAACAATTACAGTCCCACCACTGACTGTGAGGCACACTACTAGTCACTGATCGCCAACCAGAAAAACACTCATTTATCCCCACTCTTTGCTTCCTGTTAGTTAACCAATCCTCTATCCATGCTAATACATTGTTTGTAATGTTGTGCACCTTTATCTTATGCAGCAGCCTTTTGTGCAGCACCTTGTCAAACGCCTTTTGGAAATCTAGATACACCAAATCTACTGGGTCCCCATTGTCTACCATGCTCATAATATCTTCATAGAATTCCAGTAAATTAGTTAAACATTACCTGCCCTTCATGAAAAATAGGACGATTTCTATCTAGATGTCTTGCTATTTCTCCCTTGATGATAGATTCAAGCATTTTCCTTCACCACAAAAGTTAAGCTGACTGCCGTATAATTCCCCATCTTTTGTCTACCTCCTTTTTTAAACAGTAGCGTCACATTTGCTATTTTTCAATCTGCTGGAACTGCCCCAAAGTCCAGCGAACTTTGGAAAATTACCACGAGCGCATTTGCTATTTCTCCCGCCATCTCTTTTTGTACCTTAGGATGCATTCCATCAGAGCCAGGAGACTTGTCTACCTTTAGCTCCATTAGCTTGCCTAACATTGCCTCTTTCGTGATAATGATCATTTCGAGGTACTCACCTACCTTAGTCTCTTTGTCATCAATTACTGGCATGTTATTCGTGTCCTCCACTGTGAAGACCGAAACAAATACCTGTTCAATGCTTCAGCTATTTCCTCATTTCCCATTATTAAATCCTCCTTCTCATCCTCTAATTGTTTACCTTAGCCACTCTTTCTTATTTTATATATTTGTCGAAACTTTTGCTATCTGTCTTTATATTCTGAACTAGTTTACTTTCATAATCTATCTCACTTTGCTTTATAGCTTTTTTGTGGCTTTCTGTTGACATTTAACGTTTTCCGAATTTTTAGTTTCCCACTGGTCTTTGCCACTTTGTATGCCTTGTCTTTTAATTTGATAGCCTCCCTTATTTCCTTAGAGATCCATGGCTGATTACCCCTTTTTCTACAGTCCTTCCTTTTCACTAGTATATACTTTTGCTGAGTACTTTGAAAAATTGCTTTGAAAGTCCTCCACTGTTCCTCAACTGTCCCACCATAAAGTCTTGGCTTCCAGTCTGCTTTAGCCACCTCCTCCCTCATCCTATTGTAGTCTCCTTTGTTTAAGCACAGGACCCTGATATTGGATTTTATCTTCTCACTTTCCATCTTATTCTAAATTCAACCATACTGTGATTGCTCCTTCCAAGCGGATTCCTAACTATGAGGTCATTAATTATTCCTGTCCCATTACACAGGACCAGATCTAGGATAGCTTGCTGCCTCGTCGGTTCCAATACATACTGTTCAATAAAACTATTGCGGATACATTCAATGAACTCCACCAAAAGGCTGCCTTGACTGACCTGGTTCCACGAGTCGACATGTAAATTAAAACCCCCGGATAATTGCCGTACTATTTTTGCAGTCATTCATTATTTCTTTGCTTATTGCCTGCCCCTGTGTGATGTTATTATTTAGTGGCCTATAGACTACACCCATCAGTGACCTTTTCTTCTTAGAAATTTTAATTTCCAACCAAATGGATTCAATCTTATTCTCCAAAGAACTTACATCATCTCTCACGACGCCCTGATGTCATCCTTAAATATCAGAGCTACACCACACCCCTTACCTTCCTGTCCATCCTTCCAAACAGTCTGGTACCCCTGGATAATTTATTCCCAGTCATGACCATCCTGCAACAATGTCTTTATAATGGCTACCCTCATTCGTAATGATTTATGCCATTAACTCATTTACCTTGTTTTGAATGCTACAAGCATTCAGGCAAAGTGCCTTTATGCTAGATTTTACTTTCTTTTTGAAGTCTAACATCTCCATTAATATTATCTCCTGAGTTTTCCTTCCTTTTAACTTCTTTCATAGTCTTCAATTTAGTTAAACCCTCCCGCACACAGGTTAACCCGGTGCTTTCTTTTCTTTTTACCATTATACTTCCTGTCGTTTTCCCCTTCCCTTCCCCCCAATTCACTAGTTTAAAGCCCTAGTGATCACCCTATTTATCTTTTTCACTAGAACACTGATTACAGATTGGTTCAGGTGGAAACCGTCACAATGGTCCCAACCGTCCCTCCTGTTCCAAAACTAATGCCAATGTCCCATGAAACGGAACACCCTTTTCCACACCACTCCTTTAGCCATGTGCTTACTTCCCTAATTTTCTTATCCCTAAGCTAATTTGCACATGGCTCGGGTAGTAATCTGGAGATTATAACCCTTGAGGACTGTTCCTTAATTTCATTCCTAGTGCTTGATAATCCCCAAACAGATGCTCCTTCCTAGTCTTGCCTATGTCATTTATCCTAATTTGGACCACAACAATTGGATCCTTGCCCTCCCGCTCCAATATCCTTTCAAGCCAGTCAGAGATATCCTTCACCCTGGCAATAGGCAGGCAACATGCCATGTGGGACTCTCAATTCTGTTTACAAAGGATGCTATCAATCCCCTTAGTTATAAGGTTCCCTACCGCTACCACTTATCTTTTTGCTCTCCCCTCTTGAATGGCCCCTCCTGTACCACAGTGCAGTGGTCAGCTGGGTCATCCTCCCTACAGCCTTTTGCATCTTCCTCACAGGGAGCAAGTACCTCGTACCTGTTGCTCAAGGTCAAGAGCTGAGGCTCCTCTGTTCCTGAATTCAGGAGCCCCTTAACTGCCTCACTTACAATCACACCCTGCTGTCCCTGATCACTGACTGAATTTTGAAGTATTTAATCTACCAGGTGTGACTGCCTCCTCAAACAAAGTATCCAGGTCCTTCTCCCCCTCCCCGGTGTGCTGTAGTGTTTGAAGCTCAGATTCCAGCTCATCAACTCTGAACTGAAGTTCCTTGAGCAACCCCCACTTCCTGCAGATGTGGTCACTGCAGCTCGCAATGGGAACTGCCAACTCCCACATCATACAGCGACAGCGCATCACCTGCCCAGCCATCTCAACTTAGCTAATTACTTTCTTGATTTACATGAATCTATTAAAGAGTAAATTAATTTATTAATACTTCTTTGCCGTGTTCTTTTTCAAATTTAGTACAGATTTCTTACCAGCCAATCAGGTCACAATTTCCCCTGTGACATCACTCCAGTTCTTTTCGCAGTTACAATGTGCCCCGCGCTCACTTAGTTTTATACTCACCCTGTGCTGCTGCTCCACTCTCCCACTGCTCCCTGCAGACTAGGCCTTGGTCCCCAAGCTCAGTTAGTTTTATACCCACTCTGTGCTGCTGCTCC
>NC_063355.1:4969977-5033312 GCF_021869965.1 Rhincodon typus
CTGTGCTGCTGCTCCACTCTCCCACTGCTCCCTGCAGACTAGGCCTCAATCACCGAGCTCAGTTAGTTTTATACTCACGCTGTGCTGCTGTTCCACTCTCCGATTCTCCCTGCAGATTAGGGTTTAAGGGCTTCATCAAGCCACTGCTATTGTTAATCCTGCTGTATACATGGTGCTTGCCATGCAATGTGCATTACAAGTAAGCCTAATGTGTTTACTTGTCAACTCCCAGAAAGGGATCCATGTTCAAAGGCACTTGATGCCTATTCATGGGATCTTGCATTGGACAGAGAGGACCCTCTGAGAGCCACTCTCCTACCCCTGCTGCCAACATCCCTACACATTCCTCCCCCATGGCAGAACCCTGCATCCCAACTCCTGCCACTACTCACCTGTGATCTGGGGTCTACGCCATAGGTCTTTGTTGTTCTAAAAGGAGGTGCTGTCTCCCCAGTGGCACTGGCATTCAAATAGCTGCCAGCCTCTGATTAGCCAGTGACTCTCAGAAGATGGGGCAACCCCCAACCCGCCTCCCTGGGAGCCTAATCCCGCAAAAAGACTGGCTTGATAACTGCTTGGCTTGTAATACTGGCAGCCTTCCAGTAAATGGGGTAATGTGGGGAGTCTCACTGGCTCTCCAACTGGTGACCAAGAACCCTGAGGCCAACACACAATTTTGCCCAATATCCTAACTCAGAGGTGAGAGTTTCTATCATTGAGCTAAGAATGACACCGGAATCCAATGCTACATTCATAAACAAAAGGTGGCATCTGTTTTTGATATTTGTTTCAACGTTGCATGTGTGTGGTCTGACAACTTCAGTAAGAACGATCCAGGGAATCAATCATTTCCCTGAACCTGATAGTAATCATGGGTTAAATAGCATCTAAGTTGTGCACAGTATGAAAAAAATTTAGGAAGAAAGCAAGCAAATAATTAAGGTTTTCACCTCTGACACAAGTAAATATAGGAGGGAGGAAATGAGGTAACACTGGGTGCAATGGGAGGAGCTGTTCATGGCAACAACATGAATTCCATGAGTTAAAATCTGTAGACTACTAATGCTTAGCACAGTTTGAAAAAAATTTAAATTTGATATATTTTGCATCAAGTGTAAACATTACTTCACAACTTTTAGTGTTATTTTATGCTAGTGAGCATTCTATATAGTCCCAATTACTAAATTTTTCATCTATCGTTAGAGGTTACTTATTAATGAAATTCATCATCTGTATGTATTGAGTTTACATTTGCAGTTGCTGCTGGCTTTAATCCCAACAGCTGAAACCAATTAAATGGGAAAATACATTTGACCAGTAACAGCCACAAATGTACAATTTCCAAATTAGCAATTAATCATATCTCATTAGTGAAAAAGCTCAGGTGGTAGAGTAAAGAAAACTTATCGTGGTCTGTGGACAAGGGGGGCAATAGGTTACTTGAACCTTCAACAACATAACAAAATAGAAAGCCTGATTATAACATGGGATGATGCTCCAACAGAGCACTGACCCTGTCACAGTCAGGATGAATGGTGTAGATTATATTAAACACAGATGGTCAACTCTGGTGTAGCAGGCTGTCCTGGGCAGGCAGGGTGCTTGCATCAGGTGCAAAAGTGCACAATTCCACCACGAACATACAAATAGGGTGTACAGGATTTATTGCAATTATTAAAATTGTAGAAAACACCATTGCCAATGTTACTAATGGCTGTCACCACAAACCCGCCACTGAGATTTTCAGATGAATGCTGATTTTAACAGTCAGTGATCACCATTTCAACAATTGGGGGCAGGCAAATCTGATGGAGTTAGGATCCTAATGTTAGTTTGGTAAAATACAGCGGTGTTTCCCGAATAATGGACCTGACTACTCTACATAGAATCATAGAGTCTGTGTAGAGTATGGAAACAGACCCTTCAGTTCAACTAGACCACACTGAACATGTTCCCAAACTAAACTAGTCCCACCTGCCTGCTCTTGGCCCATATCCCTCCAAACCTTTCCTATTCATGAACTTGTCCAAATGTGTTTTAAATATTGTAACTGTACCTGCATCCACCACTTTCTCTGGCAGTTCATTCTACATATGAACCACTCTCTGCCCCTTGTGTCCTTTTTAAATCCTTCTCCTCTCATCGTAAAGATTATGCCCCTTAGTTTAGAACTTTCCACCCTAGGGAAAATACCTTTGTCATTCACATTATCTATGCCTGTCATCATTTTATAAACTTCAACAACCTCAACCTCCTGCACTCCATGAAAAATATCCCAGTCTTTCCAGCCTATTTATATATCTCAAACCCACCATTCCCAGCCCTGGTAAATCTTTTCTGAACTGTCTTTAGTTTAATAGTATCCTTCCTACAACAGGGTGACCAGAATTAAACACAGTACTCCAGAAGAGGCCTCACCAATGTCCTGCATAACTTCAACATTACATTCCAACTCCAACATCTAAAGGTCTGAGCAATTTGTTTGTGAAACGGCTAAAACAGTCAGCTCAGAAGTGGAATTGTTCACTAATATCTGCACTGTGTTCACTACTATTCACAACTCCTCATAAACTGAAGCTGTCCATTCCCACATGTGACAAGGCCTGGATAAAATCGACGTTTGGGCTGATAAGTGGTAAATAACATGCAGATGTATTAAATACCATGACATGGCAATCTCCAATCAGGGACAATCTGACCATCTCCCCTTGACATTCAACAGCATGACCATTACTGAATTCCCTACTGTCAACAGTCTGGGGCGTTGCCATTGACTAGAAAATGACTGGACCAGACTTATAAATACCGTGGCTACAACAGCAAGTGAGAGGCTGGGAATTCTGCAGCGATAACTCACTTCCGGACTCCCAAGGCGTTTTACCAATTTTCAAGGCACAAATCAGGAGTGTGATAGAATACTCTACACTTGCCTGGATGAGTGCGGCTCCAACAACACTCCAAGAGGCTCAACACCGTTCAGGACAAAGTAGCCCGCTTGATCTGTATCCAGTCCATCACTTCAAACATTCACTCTCTCCAACATCACTACACAGTAGCAGGAATTCCTATCGTTTGCAATGTGCACTGTACATGTCTTCGTTTAATAAGCCGGTGCAGGCACTGTAAGCCAAATGACAGTAACAATTCTGTGATTCTCTAATGCTGTAGAAATTGGTTTTGGCTCCTTCAACAGCACTTCTTAAATTCGTGACCTCGATCACATACACGCACAAAGGCATCAGATATTTGGGAACACCGCCACCTCCAAGCCGCGCACTCCCCGACCCACCCCCAACAAAAACCACACACCATCCTGAGTTGGAACTGCATCGTTGACCTTCACTCTGTCGTCAAAATCTTGGAATTTCCTTCCCAGCAGCGTTGTGAGTGTTCCTCCACCACTTGGATTTCAGCAATTGCCACCTTTTCAAGGGCAATTAGGAATAACAAAATAAATTTTAAAAAAAGAACCGGAGAATGCTGGAAATCAGAAACAAAAACAGAAATTACTGAAAAATGTCAGCAGGTCTGGCAGCATCTGTTCTGGACCCGAAGCGTTAACTCTGGTTTCTCTCCACAGATACTGCCAAACCCGCAGAGCTTTTCCAGCAATTTCTGTTTTTGTTTGGAATAACAAATTTTGGCATTGTCAGCCACGCCTGTAGCCTGTGAACAAACAACAAAAAAAATACAAATATCGATCCAACCAGCAATCGTTTTCTCTGAACATGGACCTCAGCTGTGAGCAGTATTTGCCATCAATTATTGCGCTGAACTGTAATTTTGTAATAAACATTAACTGCAATTTTCTCCCCAGAGACTGACAGTGTGACAGAATAGAGAGGCACTTTGGGAAACAAGCTGACATCCGTCTGTAAACCACGAGCCAAAGTCAGAGCAGTAAAACAGTCAGCATCAGATAGCACCGTTGTTCAGCACCATGGACAGTCTCAGGCACTGCCGCAAAGGTGAAAAAAAAAAGGCTGAGCTTTCCAGATCAGCGGCCAGCCACTCAGCGTCACTGTACATGTTGCCGATGCAGGGGGCTAGGATTTATGCATCATTGAGTCACCGATTAGCAGAGAGCACAAAGGAACTCAAGTGAAATGTAAAGCAAACACGTGTTAAAATAGCAAGCATATTAAGATCCCAGGGACATTTTAGTGACTCATCTGAAAATATCGTCAATGGTCATTTCAAGGCACATGTCGTTTTAACGCTTATGATGATGACAACGTGGGTTGGCCATTCAGTCCCTCGTGTGTACTGTACCATTCAATTAGCTCATGGCTGCTGACAATACTTTTGGGACTCTCCATCCGTTCAAAATAGACTAGAGTTCTGACTAAGAAAAGGACTTCTATCCAAGTGTTGCCATTAAGCATTCCCAGGTCGACATGCAGCTCAACCAGGAGCAGAATGAAGTTTGCTTTAATAAAACAGGAAGTGCTGCTGAACTCAGCAGGTCTGGTAGCACCTGTGGAGAGAGAAACTGAGTTTAAGTCTGGTGTGACTCCTTTTCTTCACTTTTACCTGTCTCTAGCAAACTGGTTTAGCACTAGCCTCATTCCATATGGAGCATCAGTGTGACAGTTCTGATATCTCCATACCTGCTAAGTCCTTCCGTCTTGAAGTGAATCTAATAATTTTGTGTCAGTTCAGTAGCTTTATGTAGTTTGGATTCTGTGAACCCCTACCTGGTCCTCAGCTTTCTGCAGCTCAGCAGCAATTTGGGTTCAGAGACCTGGCACCAAGGTTCAGAAAATAGATGTCAGTGTGTTACTGCTGATCAGTGACTCATTGATCCTAGCTTCTGAAATCCAAAGTGAAACAATATAAAAATGCTTCTAATTTCAAGTTAAGTAAGCAAGAAGATTGATATTAAGTAGACATGACCTTTTCCTAAACAACATGGGGTTACAATAGAGAGGTGTGTGTGGATTTTGGGAAGTTGATTTCTCACTATTGATCCAAACCAAACCATGTTACTTTGCATTCTTGGGGAAGTGGGGCATAAATATCCAGTAGTGTAGAAGACCAACAGATTGTGATGATCAACAGTTCAGTCCATCTCAGGAGTTAAGAAAAGAACCTTGTCAACAAAGAAAGAATGAGTGGCTTATCCATGAAGAACAGAAGAGTGTGGAAACTCTGTATCTGCTTTCCTATTAACAATGTAATAAATAGGATAATGCTGTACGACTGAAATCCTTATCACAATCTTACCATCTGAAGTTCTTTTAAAATTCCAACTTACCATTAAATAATTACAATTACAAATATCTGTTATGTCCCTTGTGATTTATTTTCATTTAAAGATTGAAAACAGTGATAACTCTGAGTCAAAGACATTTAAAACTCAGATGATGGCAAAAGATGGTACTATTCCAAAGAAGAGCAGGGAATTCTCCCTGGTATCCAAGCTAATATTGATTCTTGAATTAACATTGTTAAAACAGATTACTCAGTGATTAAAATATTTCCTTTTATCAAAGCTTGTGCACAATTTGCTATGACAATGCTATTTGTATTCTGGTTATTTCAGTCTGAAGCAATTGGGAGGATGGTTTACAAGACAGTCGTTTCTAAATTGATGCCAAAAAACTGACACTCTAGTACTGTTAATATAATTTCCCAATACGGTTCATCTCAATAGCCCTGATTTTAACTGTTGCTGCCAGGAGGAAAGCAGATGGGACAGCAGTTAACAGTCACTTACCCCATTGATGTTGCTTCTGTACCATCATGTCCCCACATTATCAGAGGCAGGGCCTCCGAAAAATATAAAGAATTATTACCACCATCAGGTTCTCCAGAGATTTTTATTGCCTCACTGTTAATATTGAGGCCAATAACTCTGCCCAGCCTGTCCTCCAGCCAACACCACAAGGTGTTTGGGTCTATACTGTCTATGTTTAGGGATGAGAGATGTTGTCTTTGAAACATAATACACTTCTGGAGAACTTGACAAGGAAAGAGATTGACGGTAGTGGAATGATGCGGTCGTGGTGAATTGAACAGTGGCTTTGGTGCAGATTTTCTCTTGTTTACAAAAAGCAGGAAAAATCTAATTTATTCAATTCTGCCCACAAGTCGACTCTCAAACATCAACAAGGTGGCATCAAGGAACTCAAGCAAAACTGAAGGCAATAGCAATTGTGGAAAACTGCTCCGATTATGGATTCATACTTAGCACTTCGGAAAATGGTTGTCGTTTTTAGAGGTCAATCATCTTAGACTCAGGACATTGCTGCAGGGGTTCCTAAGAGTTGTTTCCTAGGGAAGACTAACTTCCGATGGTTCATTAATAATTTTGTTTACAAAGTAAGGTCAGAAGTGGGGATGTTCACTGATGATTGCACAGTTTTCATTTTCATTTACAACTCCTCAGATAGTAAAGCAGTCTATATCCTCTTGTAGCGAACCTTGGGCCACATTCAGGCTGGTAAATGACTTTTGCACAAGTAGCAGGTAATGAGCATCTCTACTAAGAGAGAATCAGATTGTTTATGTTGATGGTCCACATCTTTGAATTCCCCAGAAGGTATTCATCATTAAGGAATGAATTGTGTCCAACTAAAGCTGCACACATTTGTGTAAAAAGATTCACTAGATTGATTCATGCGATGAAAGGCTTCTCCTATGAGAAGATATTGAGTCAAATGGGTCTATACTTTCGATGTTAAGGAGATGACAGGCGATCTCATTGAAACATATAACACACTTAGAGAGCTTGATAGTGGAGTTACTGAGAGATTGTTTCCTCGCTGACAGTCCAGACAAGAGAGAATTAGTCTTAAGGGTTTGGACTTTTAGGGCTGAGGTGAAGAGAAATTTCTTCATTCAGGTAGTGGTGGAACTTTGGTACTTTCTATCCTTGAAGACTACAGATGTTCAGACATTCAGTATCTCCAACTTTTCAATTCTAAAGATGACCAGGGACATAGGAGGGGTTTGGCAGGAAATAGAGCTGGGATCAAAAATCAGCCTTTATCTTACTGAATGAAATGAGTCTTCAATCCTATTTCTGCACCTATTTCTTAGGTCCTCACCTGCTTCAGGTTGTTTTGTGATGAGAGCATTGGGTGATTTCAACTATACTGCATTCAAAGTGGTTTCGTCTTAAAATCCATGCACTGTCTTTGCTCTGGTCACTTGATCGCTTTAAATTTGTTAGTTTTATACCTAAAGTTGATGTAGCGAGTGAGCCAGGAAGAACCAAGAATGTCAGAAACAAGCAGTCAGTAAAAGCAGATACAAACAAAGACAAAAGAATACTTTTAAACAGGCTTTGAAAACAAAACTTTCAAAGCTGAATTACCTAACTTGGCAACAAACCCAATGATTCATCAAAACCCAGTAGCTGATTCTCTCCTTCACATCACACCTCTCAAAGTGCAGTGCTAGAACAGCGGGAATTAGATTGGGACTTTTGCTTTGCTGATTTCACCACTTAGCAGTGATGAGTGTGATTATTGCTTATCTCGGTAGCACTGGTTAAAATTGTGATTTCCTGATTAAAATGTGCGGAGTGTAACAGCTTGCGATCTTTTCCAAAAAATAAGGATCTTGTGGCATAGTTGTAGGGTTCTAGACAGCCAGGTTCAAGTCCTACCTGCTCCAGCGGTATCATTTCTGAACAGGTTGATTAGAAAATAATCTATAAATCATAAGTGCTTAATAATATTTTATAATCCTTCCAAAATTTGTTGCAATTTCACATTGATTTATCTTATTTGCTAAAATATCCACTGCTAAGTAAGGTGTCATATCATATGAGACAACAAGGTGCAGGGCTGGATGAACACAGCAGGCCAAGCAGCATCATAGGAGCAGAGAGGCTGACGTTTCGGGCCTAGACCCTTCATCAGAAAAGGGGGAGGGGAAGGGGGTTTTGAAATAAATAGGGAGAGAGTGGGAGGCGGATAGAAGAGGGATAGAGGAGAGGATAGGTGGAGAGGAAACAAACAGGTCGAAGAGGCGGGGATGGAGCCAGTAAAGGTGAGTGTAGGTAGGGAGTTAGGAAGGGGATAGGTCAGTCCAGGGAGGACGGACAGGTCAAGGGGGCGGGATGAGGTTGGTCGGTAGGAGATGGAGGTGCGGCTTGGGGTGGGAGGAGGGGATAGGTGGGAGGAAGAACAGGTTAGGGAGGCAGGGACGAGTTGGACTGGTTTTGGGATGCGGTGGGGGGAGGGGAGATTTTGAAACTTGTGAAATCCACATTGATACCATTGGGCTGCAGGGTTCCCAAGCGGAATATGAGTTGCTGTTCCTGCAACCTTCGGGTGGCATCGTTGTGGCACTGCAGGAGGCCCAGGATGGACATGTCGTCTGAGGAATGGGAGGGGGAGTTGAAATGGTTCGCGACTGGGAGGTGCAGTTGTTTGTTGCGAACCGAGCGTAAGTGTTCTGCAAAGCGGTCCCCGAGTCTCCGCTTGGTTTCCCCGATGTAGAGGAAGCCACACCGGGTACAGCGGATGCAGTATACCACATTGGCAGATGTGCAGGTGAACATCTGCTTGATGTGGAAAGTCTTCTTGGGGCCTGGGATGGGGGTGAGGGAGGAGGTATGGGGGCAGGTGTAGCACTTCCTGCGGTTGCAGGGAAAAGTGCCGGGTGTGGTGGAGCTGGAGGGGAGTGTGGAGCGGACAAGGGAGTCACGGAGAGAGTTGTCCCTCCGGAAAGCAGATAAAGGTGGGGAGGGAAAGATGTCTTTGGTGGTGGGGTCGGATTGCAGATGGCGGAAGTGTCGGAGGATGATGCGTTGGATCCGGAGGTTGGTGGGGTGGTACGTGAGGACGAGGGGGATTCTTTTTTGGTTTTTATTGCGTGGACGGGGTGTGAGGGATGAGGTGCGGGAGATGTGGGAGACACGGTTGAGGGCGTTCTCGACCACCGAGGAGGGGAAGTTACGGTCCTTGAAAAACGAGGACAACTGAGATGTACGGGAGTGGAATGCCTCATCCTGGGAGCAGATGCGGCGGAGGCGAAGGAATTGGGAATAGGGGATAGCATTTTTGCAGGAAGGTGGGTGGGAGGAGGAGTATTCTAGGTAGCTGTGGGAGTCGGTGGGCTTGAAATGAATATCGGTTTCTAGGTGGTTGCCCGATATGGAGACAGAGAGGTCCAGGAAGGGGAGAGAGGTGTTAGAGATGGTCCAGGTAAACTTAAGGTTGGGGTGGAAGGTGTTAGTGAAGTGTATGAACTGTTCGAGCTCCTCGTGGGAGCACGAGGCGGCGCCGATACAGTCATCAATGTAACGGAGGAAGAGGTGGGGTTTAGGGCCGGTGTAGGTACGGAAGAGGGATTGTTCCACGTAACCTACAAAGAGGCAGGCGTAGCTTGGGCCCATGCGGGTACCCATGGCTACCCCCTTTGTCTGTAGGAAGTGGGAGGAATTGAAAGAGAAGTTGTTGAGTGTGAGGACGAGTTCGGCTAAGCGGATGAGGGTGTCAGTGGAGGGGGACTTTTAGGACCTTAAGGCCGTCTGCATGGGGAATGCAGGTGTAGAGGGACTGGACGTCCATGGTAAAGATGAGGTGTTGGGGACCGGGGAATTGGAAGTTCTGGAGGAGGTGGAGGGCGTGGGTGGTGTCACGGACATAGGTAGGGAGTTCCTGGACCAAGGGGGAGAAAATGGAGTCGAGATAGTTGGAGATCAGTTCGGTGGGGCCCTCCGCTTCTTCCTGTCCCGCAGGCCCGACCAGTCCCCCTCCACTGACACCCTCATCCGCTTAGCCGAACTCGTCCTCACACTCAACAACTTCTCTTTCAATTCCTCCCACTTCCTACAGACAAAGGGGGTAGCCATGGGTACCCGCATGGGCCCAAGCTACGCCTGCCTCTTTGTAGGTTACGTGGAACAATCCCTCTTCCGTACCTACACCGGCCCTAAACCCCACCTCTTCCTCCGTTACATTGATGACTGTATCGGTGCCGCCTCGTGCTCCCACGAGGAGCTCGAACAGTTCATACACTTCACTAACACCTTCCACCCCAACCTTAAATTTACCTGGACCATCTCTAACACCTCTCTCCCCTTCCTGGACCTCTCTGTCTCCATATCGGGCAACCACCTCGAAACCGATATTCATTTCAAGCCCACCGACTCCCACAGCTACCTAGAATACTCCTCCTCCCACCCACCTTCCTGCAAAAATGCTATCCCCTATTCCCAATTCCTTCGCCTCCGCCGCATCTGCTCCCAGGATGAGGCATTCCACTCCCGTACATCTCAGTTGTCCTCGTTTTTCAAGGACCGTAACTTCCCCTCCTCGGTGGTCGAGAACGCCCTCAACCGTGTCTCCCACATCTCCCGCACCTCATCCCTCACACCCCGTCCACGCAATAAAAACCAAAAAAGAATCCCCCTCGTCCTCACGTACCACCCCACCAACCTCCGGATCCAACGCATCATCCTCCGACACTTCCGCCATCTGCAATCCGACCCCACCACCAAAGACATCTTTCCCTCCCCACCTTTATCTGCTTTCCGGAGGGACAACTCTCTCCGTGACTCCCTTGTCCGCTCCACACTCCCCTCCAGCTCCACCACACCCGGCACTTTTCCCTGCAACCGCAGGAAGTGCTACACCTGCCCCCATACCTCCTCCCTCACCCCCATCCCAGGCCCCAAGAAGACTTTCCACATCAAGCAGATGTTCACCTGCACATCTGCCAATGTGGTATACTGCATCCGCTGTACCCGGTGTGGCTTCCTCTACATCGGGGAAACCAAGCGGAGACTCGGGGACCGCTTTGCAGAACACTTACGCTCGGTTCGCAACAAACAACTGCACCTCCCAGTCGCGAACCATTTCAACTCCCCCTCCCATTCCTCAGACGACATGTCCATCCTGGGCCTCCTGCAGTGCCACAACAATGCCACCCGAAGGTTGCAGGAACAGCAACTCATATTCCGCTTGGGAACCCTGCAGCCCAATGGTATCAATGTGGATTTCACAAGTTTCAAAATCTCCCCTCCCCCCACCGCATCCCAAAACCAGTCCAACTCGTCCCTGCCTCCCTAACCTGTTCTTCCTCCCACCTATCCCCTCCTCCCACCCCAAGCCGCACCTCCATCTCCTACCGACCAACCTCATCCCGCCCCCTTGACCTGTCCGTCCTCCCTGGACTGACCTATCCCCTTCCTAACTCCCTACCTACACTCACCTTTCCTGGCCCCATCCCCGCCTCTTCGACCTGTTTGTTTCCTCTCCACCTATCGTCTCCTCTATCCCTCTTCTATCCGCCTCCCACTCTCTCCCTATTTATTTCAAAACCCCCTTCCCCTCCCCCTTTTCTGATGAAGGGTCTAGGCCCGAAACGTCAGCCTCTCTGCTCCTATGATGCTGCTTGGCCTGCTGTGTTCATCCAGCCCTGCACCTTGTTGTCTCGGATTCTCCAGCATCTGCAGTTCCTACTATCTCTGTCATATCATATGTCAGGACAGATGACAATACCATCAAGGAACACGACAAGACTGGAACTAATATGAACTTAGCTCACAATGGATAATAGTGTGTTATAGCCTCTGCATTCACTAACTGGTACGTCACTTTCTGGCCATGTACTAACACTGGGGTTCTTGCCAACCCACCATAACAGTGTGCTAAAAATGAGGCATCAGTCTGGTGGCTCAGTGGTTAGCACTGCTGACTCATACAGCCAGGGACCCAGGTTCAACTCCATCCTTGGGCAACTGTCTGTATGGAGTTTGCATATCCTCCCTGTGTCTGCGTGGGTTTCCTCAGGGTGCTCTGGTTTCCTCCCACAGTCCAAAGATGTGCAGACTAGGTGAATTGGCCATGCCAAATTGCCCGTAGCAGTCAGGGATGTGTAGATTAGGTGGGTTATGGGGGATGGGGATGGGTCTGGGTGGGATTCTCTGAGGGTTGGTGTGGACGTTTTGGGCCGAAGGGCCTGTTTCCACACTGTGGGGATTCTTTGAAATAATCTGATGAAACTACAATGCAGGACTTTTGTGCCATACTATACAAGCAGAAAGTCATAGACAGGGTTAAGCAATTCCACAACGAACAGCTCAATCTAAGCTTTGTATCCCTGGCACATATAGTCATGAAGGATTGTGGACAAGAAACAACTCACTGCAGAAGGAGACTCTACCAATGTCTCCACCCTCAATGATGGGGGAGCTCAGAAAATCAGTGCAAAATATAACACTGATACATTTGCAACAAACTGCAGCCAGAAGTTAAGAGTGCATAAAACATCTCGGCCACCTCTTGAGGTTCCTAGCATCACAGATTCCAGTCGTCAGCCAAATAAATTCTTTCCACGTGATGTAAAGAAATGAGCTGAAGTCACTGGATAAGCTTCTCTTAACTTGTCTTTTCATTCAGAATATTTTGCATGACTCTAGATGTAGTCGCAACAATGCTTACTGTGAATCCTCCTCCAGTGAAAGCAACAAAAATTATTGTTGGTTCTTTGCGGTTGTTGAGTGAGTCTTGTGAAGAAGTGAATGTGTTCTCTGTTATCTTCACTCACTTCTTTGCCCTAAGATTGAAAATACAGCTCTAAAATTTCAAGATATTGCAGTTGAATGGTGATACTCCCCAACTTTACTTTGATGGTGAAACCTCACTATTCAGAATCTTTCATTGTCATATCTTCTTTCAGTAGAAGGTAAGGCAAAAGAGATTAAAGTAAGTGGCGCCCAATTAGGCGGAAGTTGTATTTTCTTGGTAAGCATCCATCTGTATTCATCCTGACCCAGCAGCCATTCACCACCAGTCCTTTCAGTTCTATGAGTTTCCAGATGGTGGCAGACTGGCAGTGCAACATGTGGGCTCCTCAGCCCAGGAGCATGGATCTCATCTACTCCGTTCGCTTTACCTTTCTTTTCTTTCAATGCTCTTTTTAATGTTTCCAGTTATTATTGTACGTCACCTTCTTTTAACAAATTTGGCAGAATGTGTCTTCTCCCGTACCAGGCCCCGCAATGAGGTGGTTTCCAATGGCCCAGAATGGTGGATAGGCCTGTCAGTGCGGTCTCGCAGTGTGGCAGTCTTGTCCAGGAGGGTTGGTCTCGGCCTGGCGTGGTGTTCTTCTCCTGGTGTAGAGGTCTCATCCTGTTATGGAGGCCTTCTTCGGCAGCTTCCGTAAATTCCAGCAGCCTGTCATGAAGGTCTAATCCCAGTGCAGAGGTCTTGTCCTTGCTTTGGAGGCATCTTCTGGGTATTCCAGTAGCCCAGCGTGAAGGTGTAGTCCTGGCATGGATGTCTCGTCTTGGCGTGGAGGTTTCCTCCTTGCCTCAGAGCCAGCTTCCAAGTCTTCCAATGGCCCAGCATGGAGGTCTAGTCCCTGCTTGGAGGTCTCATCATGGTGTGGTGGAGCAGCCTTGGCCCAGCCACGCGTAACGGTTTCAGTCTGGTTTTCCAGCGTACCCCAAACCCAGGAGCCATTAATTAAACTGTGACAAACTTTTACTCCTTTTCTTTCTAATTTATGACTTCTGTCAATAATTTAGGCATGACGATTTATAAAGCTTTACACTTTTTTTGTAAAACTATACAAGACAATAAATTGCTATTCTATTCTGTTCATCTTATTCTTTCTGTTTCAGTTGCTGAAAGTCTAGCTCCAGGCTAGCCTTCTTGCCATTGTCCTCCTCCTCCTCTGACACCATTTCAAACAATTTGCATTAATGCAGGAAGAATTGTGAGACCTTCACAGTGTTTGTAGAGTGGAAAAAAATGCATTTTGGAGGAGATGGTGGGGTTGAAAATACATTCAGGCTTAGTGGGAAATGCCTTTAGTTAAATGCTTCAGCTAACAATGTTAAGAAAGTACTTTTAGTTGGGTACCATAGTTGCAATTTGAATACTTTTAATTATGACATCTACATTCACATGTTAGTATTCTACTAAGTTGGGCCCTGTACAGTTCGGAGCATGTTGCTCTGTAGGCATACCATCATCAATGGTGTAACACGGCATTAACTTGTTTTAAGGGATGAAGTATCCATAGAACACAATAAAACATGTAGTTCATGCAGTTTCCTTTCAGTGAAAAATTAGAAATACATAGAGGCAAATGTTAACCTTTGCAACGTGCCTGGTAATCCTGAACATTCCAGCTGTTTACAGGGGTTATATTAGTGATACATGCCAGATTATTGCCTGTGTGATTGTTTACTCTACAGTCTTCTGCTGGTGAAGTCTGTACTCATGGAGCTTTATCCAAACCTGTTAAGTGTAACGGCACAGTAAACAGAAAGCTAACAACACAATAATGATCAGGATAGTCTACACATCACAACCAGATGAGCTTAAATCTTATGACAATGCTGGAGTTGCAGTTTTACATGGCTGCACAAAATGGACATGAGGAGATTTCCATGGACACAAAACATGAAGCCATGGTTTGTGTCACCAGATCCATATCCACAGGAACAATGAAGATTTACAGGTCAGGCATTGACATTGATCATGGGAAGAAAGACTTTTTTTAATTGAAATCAGTTATTATTACAAAGCAAACCCCATTCAGACAACGAGACAGATATACAGTATGTTTCAATATGGTCAAACTCTGCTTGGCTCTCCTTGTCTCCTACTGTAACTATGGCAGCAAGCCAATAACATCCAGAAGGTGAATGTCCATTTGCACTATTTTTTTGCACAGGTTTCTCATGGAAGGTCGTGAAGGAGACCTGCAGAGGCCCCATTATCATCAAGACCATCATTGCTCTATTGTAGAGTGATGTTGGACATTCTGTTCCAGCATGATGTCTAAACAAGAGCACAGGGAACAGGATGTTGTTGTCTTATCGCTGATCTGTGCTGCTTTTCATTGAAAGCCCATACTTCACACCTGTTTCACTTCATTTTAATTTGGCTGAATATGTAAATTCAAACTGATTTCTGGTAACTGCTTTCAATATGCAGGAGGGTACAATAAACACAATTCTGTTCATTAAGTTAGGATTGAAACTGTCTCCATGCTGACACTTCACCTGCCTTTGAACTACAGCTGTGCAAATAATGGATCTTTCAACGGACAATAATGCCCCTGCTCAGGGAACAAATATAAAGTTATGAACTTCACTGGCCAATGAAATAACTTCACAGAGGCTGATATCCTGTCACCAAGTCACCCTTTGTTTATGCGTGGAAAGTCCTTGATTCTGGCAGAGCCTCATCTGAGTCAGAATCCAGAATGTCAGAATCTCTGACACTCCTCTTTTTATCTGTCAGACACAGCTCCCTGGCTGGACCAGGTTAACAGCCCCACTCAGGGAACTTATATTCTATGATTCCAGCTGGCTGACCTTGTTACAATCACTACAGCCAAGCCAATGGAAATAACCCATGTTTTATAAAAGCTATCCAACAAAGCATTGATAACAATGAAAGATATTCAAAAATCATCACAAAAATAAACAAGTTAAGGAAAAATGAAGTTTTATTTGTTACAGGTGCAAAAAGAGCTGAGAAACTGCCCAGTATGTACATGCTGCTGTCAATCAATCATTTACCCTCGGGATGGCTGGATGGAAATGAGATGTCAGCGTTGCTCACTGTTCTCACTCAGTAGCTGTTCTTGTTGACTGGAAAGTCTTAATGCCATTTTTGATGACGGATCACCATTTTGGCCATGCCTGGGCATCTGGGCATCATGTTGTTAACATCAACATCAACGTGTGTTTATGTTAATAGAGCAAATTAAAGCTTTGAGACTGTCTTTCAAATGTTTCATTTGACACCTGGGGAACAGAGTTGCTAATGTAGCTTTGAGTAGAGGACCTATTTGATCACTACTGAGTCAGGCATTCTAATAGCATGCCCAGTCCTTCCCAGCTGATGTGATATTATCATGGCATTTATAATTGGCATGTCTGTTTCTTGGGAGAGGCTCATGTTTATTCTTTTGTCCTCTCAACTGATTTATAAGATCTTTCTAAGACAGCATTGATGTAGTTGTTCTAGGGCCTTGAAATAGCATTTATAAATTGTCCAAACTTCAGCCTCATATAGAAACATATGGACAATTACGACTCAATACACTTGAGGTTAGTGGCAGGACTGAAATCACGATTCTCGAAAATATGACTGACTGAGCACATTGGTGATAAGTGTCTTCATCAATGACAGCTTTTTCTGGATAAATAGTTCCAATACGGAAAGCAGTGAGCATTTTCCAACCCTTTCTTATCTATTTCAATTGAAAACATTGATTTTGACATATGAGCTGTTGGAGGACTTTAGTCTTCTTCATCTTCAGGGTCTGTCTCATGCTTTCATGGACTTTGGTGAATGAATTAACTTGGTCGAAGTTCTTCTTAAAGGGTGAGCATGAAACTGTCAGACAACTGTAGTTCTCTTACAGGAGTCTTTGATGTCTTACTTTTGGTATCAGTTGTTAAGTTTGAGAGTTTACCATCAGTGCAATAAATTATCACCACATCTGAGAGATTCGGTCAATGGTAAGCTGGGATGTTGCTGCAGGTATGACAGAGAATAATGTTGCTAATATTTGATATCTGTTTCGACAGGGAAGGGATCAGAGATGAAGTCATTGTACAGAACTGTTATTTGTATATTGTCACATATGATGTTTGTGAACATAGCTCTACAGTACCTTTCAAAGAGCAGCTCAATACACTGATGTGAAGCTTTTCATGAGATCACATAAAGCCATGTAAAAAGGGATGTTCTGCTCTATACATTTTTCCTAAAGTGAGTGCAGTATGGCAATCATGTTGGTTGTTCCATTGATGGGTCAGAAAACTGCAAGGATCTTCACGACAATTGGTGAGATAAGATCATGCAGTAAGCTTTGCCTCCACTTGAAAGGAGTACTATGTCCCTGTCTCTGTTATGGTTCAAGATGTTTTCTTCCTTGAAGATTGTGATTACCCACTAAGATCACTTGGAATTTCTTCATTTTGTCAAAGGCTCATAAAGAGGGCATGTATCTAAAGGATCAGTACATCTCTGCTATGTTTCAGGCCTTCTGCGGGATATTATTGGGACCAGAAGTTTTGTTGTTTTTCATCTGGTTGGCAGCAATTATCACTTTGTCAATCATTGGATCATCATCTAGCTCACTTCTGATTGCATGTCGTGACAGGTTCCCCAGCAAGTGCATGCAGTCAAATTGAATAGTTGTGTAAAATACTTCTCCCAAGAATGTTTGTATTGTTCATGTCTTTGAGGAGAGTCTTGCCATTTTTAGATCTTACCTGTGCATAAATTGAGAGTCAACAGATCATTTTTGGTTGCTATGAAATTGTGCACTTATTTTGCATAACAAAAGAAGTCAAATTCCCTTAGCCTTCTTTGTCTACTATTTTGTTCTTCATATTGCAACTTCATCTTTGAACTTCAGTGTTGACTGTCTAGTGGATGAGCTTTCTTTCCTTGCCACGTGAAGATATACTAAGCAACATTTGCATCATCATGTAATCCAGGATAGCCATCAGTGTGGGAGTCCCTTGCCCACACCAGCTGGCCCTCATGAACTACAATCCGATCATCAGTTTCTGGTACTTAGCCGAGAGTCCCAATTCTGCTGGGACATGATTCTGGAGGTTTCATCAATTGACATTCCATCATGAACTGCCCCACTCAGTCATAAGGACTTCCTCTCCACTGCCACTGCAAACAAGCAACAAAAAGTGCTCAAAGAAAATAAAGAAAAAGACACAGCTTTTAAAAATATTTCTCCAGTGATGCTTGCTCCTGAAGCTTAATAGTCAGTCCCTGGAGACACCAGAACTATCTTTGTGAGTTGGTGACCCAAGCTTAACTCTATACGCATTGCCCAATTTGCATGGCTCTCTGATCTCTGATAATCAGCCTGTTTGGCCATGGTATGAATGCACCTTCCATGGCCAACAAGTCTTGAAGTGGTACCCTGACCCAGAGGCACTGCAGCACAAAACCCCTAATTTGGAAATATCAAAACAAACAGTCTCAGGAACAGAACCATAAGTTGCTGGAAAAGCTCAGCAGGTCTGGCAGCATCTATGAAGAGAAAATCAGAGTTAACGTTTCCAGTCTGGGACCCTTCCTCAGAACAAATTGTCTGTTGTTTTCTTTTCTACTCCATCATAACGAGCACTGATGGGGCTTGGATATGAGATGTTGAATGTGAGTGATCCCTGTGTTGTTCCATGCTGTCTTACTGCTCAGGGCTGTGTTTGAGCTATGTTTTATGCTTGCAGCTCCCCTCCGTGACTTGGTGAATTGGATTGACAATGCAGATGCTGTGGACAACATTTCCATTCACAGGGTCCCTGCAGGTGGGCTGAGAATTACAATGTCCTCTTGCAGGTCGTCTTAGAGTTGAGGGTTTAACAGCAATAAAACATAGAAAGCAGAGGATCAATACATCTCTCTATATACCATACAAGAACGAGGCACATCTTTACATGATTTCCATTTTCATTCAGATCATCTGATTTATCATTGTGGAAAATCACATAGAAAAAATAAGTTGAAATCACTCTGAACCATTAGCTGTCAGTGACTTATTTAGCACATTTGATTTAGGTGCATGTCACATGAGGACAGGCTTGGGTTTGTTTGTCACTCACAACCCCCACCCCATGCTGCTGATACTTAGGTAAAGAATCACACGTCAAAAATGGCTATTGAGATACCACTTATGGAATAGTGAGTATCCAAGTTAGATCCAATGGTAATTTCTCAGGGCAGCTTACCCACCTTCAGACAACACACCCCAATTCTTAATCCATTGATGTCAACAGTATGGGTTTCATAAAACATGTTCTCTCCAGCAGATTATTTCCCCAACAATGAAATTTAAAATCTACAAAAGCAGTAACTTGTATTTTTGTAGCATTTTTAATGTAGTATGAAGTCCCCAGGTACTTCGCAGGAGAGTTCATCCCTCCTCACCTGGGAGTGTGACAATTTCAAGTGGAACCAGGATAATCTGGGGATCCTCAATGGGTCTGGTTGTAATACTGGCAATGCTTAAGCTATTGGAGTTTTAACTACCTTTAAAAATATCTTATTAAGATTGCCAACCTATAGTCAACTCTACATTCCTGATTTTCTAAAGCCTCCTAAACTCCTAAAGTTTTCTTTTTAAGTTCTTTCAGAAGTCGTGAATGTTGTTTTCCTTTGAAAAAATAGTGGTGAGCCACGTTTCAGAACCACTGCAGTCCATGTGGTATTTCCCACAGTTGCTGTTATGAAGGGGGTGACAGTGAAGGAATGGCAACAAAGTTATGGGTCAGGATGGTGTGTAGTTCGGAGGGATCTTTCAGGTGGTGGTGTCCTTATGCATCTGCTACCTTTGTCTTTCTAGGTCCTTGGTGAATTGCTACAGTGCATTTCTTGATATCACATGGAATGAATCGAATTGACTGAAGACTGGCATCTGTGATGCTGGGGACCACTGGTGGAGGCCAAGATGAATTGTCCAGTCAGCACTTCTGGCTTAAGATTGCTATGAACGCTTCAGCCTTATCTTTTGCACTGAATAATTGGGCTCCTCCATCATTGAAGATGGGAATATCTGTGGAGCATTCCTTCCAGTTACTTGTTTAATTGTCCACATCATTCATCGTTCAGACTGACTGCAGCAGGAATGCAGAGCTCTGATATGATGCACTACTTGTTAGATTGTTTAGTTCTGTCATTGGTGCTTCTGCTGTTTGACACACAAGTAGTTCTGAGTTGTAGCTTCACCAGGTCCTGGGTTTTGCCTTTTTTTTTCTTCTGGCATTCCCTCCCAGACATTTTATTGAAGTAAGGGTTGATCTCCTGGATTGATGGTAATAGTAGCATGTGGAATATGCTGGGCATTAGGTTTGAACATCTTGTAGTTGTACATAATTCTGTTGCTGCTGATCATACAATGCCTCATGGATACCCTGAATCTATCCCTTTTGATGTAGTGGCAGTGCACAACACAATGTAGACTATGCTGAGTGTGAAGTCAGGACTTTATCTTCACAAAAGTTGTGCACCGGTCACTGCTACCTACACTGTGATGGTCAGATAATTCTGCAACGGGAAGTTGGTTGAGGCTCAGGCCTCATAAGTTTTCCCCTTGTTGGTCTGTCACCACTTACCATAAGCCCAATCTGGCAGTCAGGGCCCAGCGAGTTCTGTCAGTGATGGTACAGTGCTACCCTCAATGATGGCTGTTGAGGTCTCCCACACTGCAGCCTGTGCCCTTGCTACCTTCAGTGCTATCTTCAAGTACTGAACAACATGGAAAATTACTGATTCATCAGTTGAAAGAGATGCAGTATGTTGCAATCAACAGGAGGTTTGACCAGCTGCCATCAGATTTCATGGAATCAATTTAAAACGCTCCCAGGGTAAGTCTGTTTCAACTGTGCTATCACCTGGGGTAGGTGTGTTCTGCTGGTAGGAAGAGACATTTTCAGGATTAGTGATTGTGATGTCTGGCACATTAGCTGCAAGGTATGATAGGATGAGTTTGACTGTGTCAGGTTGAACAGTCACCGGACTTGTAATGTTAACTCAGCTTTCTTCCCACAGATGCTGCCAGATCTGCTGAGTTTCTCCTGCAATTTCTATTTTTGCTGCTTGACTAGTTTGCAGAAAAGCTCTCTAAATTTTGCACAGGCCCCCAGATGTTAGTAAGATGGATTTTGTGGGGTTGACAGGACAGAGTGTGCTGCTATTGTTTCATTTGCTGAAACCAATGCTGGATGGTCCAAGGCATTATTCCCTCTGATTTCTTTGTAGTGGTTTGGTACCACTAAGGGCAGCTAACAGTCAACCACCTTGCTATGGGTGTAGAGACATTACTGGGCCAAGCTGGGTAAGGATGGCAGATTTCTTTATGAGGCATTTTTATTACCATCAATGCTAATTTCTTGGCACCATTACTGGGGCGGTTCTGGAATTCATAAGTGTATTAATGAATTCTACTTAAATTCTACCGCCTGACATGGTGTCCTCAATGCATCAGCCTAAGTTCCTTAATTACTAGTCCAGCAACATCACCATTATGCCACCATCTTCCCATTTCTTCTTTCAGCCTGTCTTCTTCCTTTCACTGTTCTTGTCCACCTCTCTTATAAGAGAGACTGAGGTGTTCAGTAGATAAGAAGGATTGTGCAATTGCAAAGCACTGCTGGATTGGAAAGGTGTTTATATCTGTTATGGAAATTTCTGGAGGAATAGAATCTTTGATTTTGGGTTGTAATTCTGGCAGTTTACATGAAATATCCCTTGGATATAGCCTGGATCTTTGGCTGAGTTTCCTTTTCTAACCAGCTGGAGCTTGGAAAAATGCCAGCGGAAAATCTAAGGACATACACACATCAACATCTTGAAAGTGAAAAAACAGTGAATGATCTGAGTCCCGGGGGAATAAGGAGTTCCGGTAACAGATCTGAATCAAATCCTTTAACATGTGTTATCTAGTTGACAGACTTTTTGTGTATTTGTAGCATTTTCCGGTTTTGTTTCAGATTTGCAGAATTCAATTTTTCCCTTAAATCAGATGTTTTTGAATAGATCTTAGGATCATATATGAGCTGTGACTCTATAGCTCTCTCACCACTGAATCAGCAGGTTATGGATTCACAGTTCCCTTTCTAGAGGCATCATTACATAGTTGGATTGATTCTCCAGGGCAATTAAGAGGATGTGTGCAGAGTTGAAGGTGCTATATTTTGATGAAAGATTAAACCAAGGCTTTGTCTGCCCTCTCAGGTAGGTACAAAAGATCCTATTTAAATGAAAACTTGGAAGATATCCTGGCCAATAGTTATTCCTCAAACAGTATCACTAACACAGATTCTCTGGTCATTTACCTCATTGCTGTTTTTTGGGACCTGGCTGTGAGCAAATAGGTTGCTTTGTTTCTTTCTAAAGTGTGTGGTGCTACAAAAGTACTTTGTTAGCTGCAAATCTTTTGGATGTTATGAAGTGATAATAGGTGCTATAAATGCAAATTTTTCTTTTGGATAATGTTGTCTCTCAATTCTTCATGTCTGGTGACAAGGCTGAGATCCTGCTCATTTTCCCCTGGCCTGGAGCAGCATTTACCGGGAGCAATGGATTTGAAGTAGCAGAGCTGCAGCTCCTGATTGCTTCCCATGAGTATTACACCATGCCAAGAACTCTATTATTTTGTTGCCAGGAACTCTGGATTAGAGAATAAGTCCACTATTATTGAGTTAAAAGTTACAGTGGCTAATTTGCGCATTGTCTGTCAGTGGAGATTTGAGTATTACAAAAGAAATGGAGGACAGTAGAGAAGAAAATGCTCACCAGTGTGAAGGTGAAAAGAAGACAAATTAATTGGTAGTTGGATCACTCAGCCTGGCACTTGGAAAGGCACTGCCAGAGCCCTGGCCAATCTGCTGGGGACATTACTCCACAGCTAAAACAAAAACAAGGAGAAAATGAAACTGAATAAATTTAACAAATCTAAAATGATTTCCTTTCCAGTCTTGGATTTTCTAGGATCACAGGTGCCAAACTCACCCCGCAGAAAATACGATGTACAATCTGGATCATTCAGTGTGCTGGGAGACGGTAAACAGGTGCTTTATCACCATCAGCCTCAATCTTCTACCCTTCTTTCCAAAATCCAAGATAGGCATCATGACTTGTTGACTTATGCACTTTTCCCTTTTCGTTCCTGGTCCTGGGCCTGTACTACTTGTGCCTTTTCCTCGATGCCTTAATTTTAAAAATTGACTTAAAATAGATAAAAGGCAAATGCTCACCATCAGAAATAAAGAAAGAAGATTTGGAAAACCTTGACAGCCTGGCCAACATCAGAAGGAGCTAAAATGAGTAGCCAGGTTCCATTTGGGCGTTTAATCCAAAGGTGTTTGTCCTAGCAGTACTTATTATAGCCACTAGATGGGGCAGTGCCATTTTGCTTTGGGGAGTGACAGGAACAAGAAAAGTTTCTGACTTCTGAGGGCTTTATTCTGGGAGACTCTAGGTGCTTCCTATTTGGGAGCACACCCACAGTGGGGGAGGTGGAGGTGGGGGTAGGGGACAGATATGAGGAATAAGGGGATTTTGGGTACCTGATGCACATCACTGCAAGACATGGCAGCATGGTGGCTCAGTGGGTAGGGCTGCTGCCTCACAGTGTCAGGGACCTTGGCTCAATGCCACCCTTAGGCGACTGTCAGTGCGGAGTTTGTATATTCTCCCCATGTGAGTTTCCTCCCACAGTCCAAAGATGTGCAGGCTAGGTGGATTAGCCATAGGAAATGCAGGGATAGGATAGAGTAGGTGGTGGTGGGTCTGGATGGCATGCTCTTTGGAGGCTTGGTATGGGCTGAATGGCCTGCTCCCACACTGTAGCGATTTTATGGCAAGATATTACCAGAAATTTAGTACCTGCAGGAAAGTCATGTCCCTGTAAGAAGGCAGAAGTGGACTGCATGGCTCTTGAGGCAGTCCTGCCATTCAATATGATCAGAGCAGATCTTCTTCACATCAGCCATTATCTCAGAGCAGACTTGATGGGCCAAATGGCCTACTTCTGCTCTTATGTTTTATGGTCTTATCATTCCTCACCTTCCCCTCTGTTCCCTGGGATATCGACAACTTGTCTGTTCCAGCCTTATTATTACATATTCAACAATGGAGCCGCTGCAATACTCTGCAGCACAGAATTCCAAAGATTCACAACTCTTTGAGAAATAAAATTTTGCCTCATCTCAGTCCTAAGTGGTGGTCCCCACGCCCTGAGAGTGTGTTCCCCTCCCAACCCCATGGTCCAGATTCCCCAGCCATGAAAATAGTGAGCATCATGGAGGTAAGCTGCAGGCCCAGATCCTCATTCGTTCACATGTTTAAGTGTGAGGAGATTAAGATAGGTTAAGGAGGAAGGGCATCTGCAGAAAGATGGAGGCTTTATCAAGCCACTGGAATGGGATGTTTGGGACAGTGATTGCTGATTTGACCAAAGTCACAGAGTGCCGTTCAGTTCAATGAGCATTCCAAGGTGTCAGATTCACCTTGGAAAAGCAAACTGCACTAAACTCACCCAGAACTTGACACGATCGGCTGTTTCTGGATACTGGGACAGGTAGCTTAAGTCTAGAGATTTCCTAACTAGGCACACCTTCTTCAGATTGAAGGGCACCATTCAATCTAGTTTTGTGTCTGGGAAGGTGGTGGCCAGGATGGAGATGCAGATCACAGGCAGGCATAGGGGCAGGCGAGTGCCAGGCCAAGTTTGCCTTGGTTCTTTTGGACTTATTCTTGGTTTTTTTTAGAAACTGTTGTGCTCTATCTCATATAAAACCCCATATCCTCTTATACCTCCATGTCTCTCATACCCCAGCCCCCTTCATACACCACAACCTTCATAAGCTTTGTACTTCTTGATGTCCTTGTGCCTCCACTCAACCTCCATGTGAACCAACTGAAAAGGACTGAACAATGCACTGTATTACATATTGAGCATTTTTTACCTTTGCTATGTTGTATAAGGTAATAGGTATAAAAAGGATTAATCTGAGACCTCTGGTGAAGCCCTGCCCATTCTGATATACAATGCATCCACTGACTGGAGCATTGGGTGGTCCTGAACAGTATGGAGCTGTTCAGTCAGATGGTGTCTGGCACAGTGTCCTAACAGAGACATACATATCTCACTCTTGTTCATAATGGTTAATGTACCTTACAGTTGATACAAGCTGTACGTGGTTACTGCGATAGAGTAAATTGTATCTCACCGTCAAAAACAACAGCCTGTTTTGCTGAGACTTATTCATAGCTCATTGTTCAACACAGACTACTAAAATACTTCTAAACTGGCAAAGAAAGAAGCCTTCTATCCCAGCCACAAGGGGCTGTTACCCAGGCCTTTTCATCACTCTTACAACATGTTCAGTTTCTAACACTCACTGATTGCTGGAGATTTGAACAGAATATATGAGACATGTTGGGAGACTTTCTGGAACATTTTGTTAAACAATGCCCAAGCTACATCTATTCTTCAAAAACATTATCTAAGGACTTCACATAAAAAAGCAGTAAGTAGTGTGTCACCCTGCCTTGTAGGAGTCACCGTGAGAAAGTGAGTACTTGATCATCAGCATCTTATTAGGGTTCCCTTGGGTTTATCAGGGAAATGGAAGATGGACATATGGCAAGGCGGACTATACCACCTACAACAGAGACGGGGAGGAGAACAAGGGGGACTCATTCCTTCACCACAAGTGAAGGATATCCCATCTCCTCTGGATCACTTTCACCAGAACCTTAAGACCATAAGTCATAGGAAGAGAAGGACATTTGGCCCATTGTGTCTGTTCTGCCATTGAATAAGATCATGGATGATAGGACAATGCTTAACTCCACTTTGCTGCCTTTTCCCCATAACTTTGATTCTCTTACCGATTAAAAATGTGCCTACCTAGCTTGAATATACAGTGTGGTAATAGAGAAGCTGTGCCAAAACCAATCTTTCAAAAAGGTGTATCTTAGCACAAAGTCCACTTGGTACCATTTCTATGCTTTCACCAAAGTAATCCAAATAATATTTAATTTGCCTTCACAGCTTAAAACTGAATACAAATTCCACAATTTGTCAAAGAATTCAGAATCTATCATTGCATTTCCATTTATCTTTTTCAGCTCTCTTAACTGACACTGCAATTTCTACTCTAAAGCTTCTCACTTTGTTGCTATACCAAGTCACCTATACTAGAAGGTCCAGGTTTACTGTGTTTCCTCAACAAGTAAAACAGAGGGAAATTTGGCTAGAAATTGCAATGGAATCATTAGAGAGAGTTCCTGATCCTATCACGAGGCTCAGATTAGCTATAGGAAAGAAGAAGCAATCCAGAACAACAAAATATAACTGAATAACAGGTAAGAACAGATCTAGCCTAAGTAAATTGGAATCAAGGCTGACCAGAGAAATTATTACAAAATAATAGCCTACCTGTAAATGGAGATTGTTCAGGTACAAAACCAGCTATGTCAGGATTACCATTTTAATCAAAGGCTCTGAAACTCAGTGAGATGTCAAGAAATTCACATCTCTTGTTTTATTCACATGTGCATGATAAATTCATATATTGAAAGAAGATAGGCTACATACAACTATCCAGCTGGGTACATCAACAACAGACTTTGCGCAAAAAGCAGGAGAACGCGACACGCACTAGCAACAGCTAGGATATTGAAAATTCTCTTTCTAATTTTCAAACACAAAAACCCGACAAAACAACTTGTAAAAATTACTGTTCATTGAGAATTCATGGTTATCTGCAGACTTTTCCACTCCTGAGGAAACAGGACAACAAATAAACCACTGGAACTCAGATTTGACTCTCACAAGTCAAGAACTCTGACCATTTTTAACTATAACTGCTTGAGCTTTCCCATACGTAAAGACACCTTCCTCTCAACTTTTTCTGATTAAGCTTATGAACTGAATTTTGCACAAGTGTTAGATGTCACTTTTTTAAATTTTTATCACACTTAATAAAACTTGACTCCCTTTGAAGAAAACTTTGGAAATGGCTCTCCTTCACTTTGATCTTGCTCACAAAATTTAATTAGTGTGTGATAGTGACAGGCTGAAAAATGAAATAAAAATATTTGTGGTGACCAAACAAGAGGGGTTGAAAATGACAGCAGCTGAGCACTCCTCCTCAACTGGACTTGATAGAGTGAAACTGTTTTCATTGGTGGAAAAATTGAGAACCAAAGGGCACTGACTCAAAGGTGATTGGCAACAGAAACAACAGAGACATGAAGAAAAATGTTTATACACAGCAAGTCGTTATGAACCCAAAGGCTCTTCTGGCTAGTGTGATGGAGGAAGCAATAATTGTGGCTCGTAAAAGGAACTGGGTAGTTATCTGAAGGAACACATTTTCCACGACTGCAGAGAAAGGATAGGGAGTGGCATTGGCTGAATTGGTCCTTGATAGCACCAATGTGTAAGGACTGACCAAAAGATTTACTTTTGTGCTGTGACCATCTTATGATTGTGTGATTCCTAACTGCTATTCCTGTTAGAACTTGTTCACAGGATGTCAGATGGGAAAAGAATCAGGCTCAAATATGATGCCTTTCAGAGCCAAATAATCCTGCACCATTCTCTCTCTGGTTCATGGAGGTACCAGAGGGCCTATGTTTATGGAACTACAGACTCATAAAAAGTCAAAATCTTCACTGGAGGAGGGGAGGAGAAGGGAGAGGCAAGGAGGGGGAGGTAAATGAAAATGAAGAGAAGAGATCAGAGGATAGTGGGGAGTTGAGGGGAGAGGAGATCCATGAAGAGAGGAAAAGAAAAAGTCCAGCTCAACGGATGCCAGAGTTTAAAAACCAGGCAGGAAAACACACCGACACTTCATCGGAGGCTGCACTGAGAATGTTACCCAGCAGGGTAATGAAATGTCTGCGGAACAACAAACCAGCTCGGCAAGCCAACCAACCTCAACACCCACAACCCGAGCTACAAATCTACTCCAAAACCTTAGAGAGGAAAAGAAAGGAGGGAAGAGGAGAGATATAGACAGGACAGAAAAAGAGAGGAGACAAAATTCTGTAGAGGGGAGAGATGAGCAGAGAGTAAGAAAGGAAGTGAGGAGGACAGGAGCGAAGAGAATGGAGGTGACAGATGAGTGGAGAGAAAAGACAAGAGAAATAAAAAGATGAGAGAAGAGGGAGAAGATCAGTATGCAAACGTCGAATATAATGTGGATTTTTTTTCACTGAGCATCTTATGCCTGATCCCCTCCCCCAAGCAATCAAGAGAATAGCTAGGGTCCAACTACAGATTTACTAGCATTTGCTGTGATGTATGTTTGCATGAATGGTCCACTGCTTCTCCATTTAGTCAAGGGTCAAAAATCAAGAGTAACCAAATTGATGCTAGTATTACTAATGCTTTTCCAGCACCTTTCATTATCCCAGTTTCCTCTTCACTAACCATCTTTCTAATCATTGTGGGTTATGTCATTGTTCTGATGTGTTTCACTAGTGCTGCATTATTTAAGGAGGCTGGGGATTAATTCTAATACTTCAACTGTCTGTGCAATTATTGGCAATGATTTTCAAAATGTATCTGTTTTTTATAATTTATCCATTTTTGTCTGTAAGTGGTTTAAATATCCTTTTTAGTTAACTGTGGATCTCTCACTAAGATCTATCTACAGAATTCAGAAAGGCTTGATTGTGACATTTTGTAAAAGTAGATGTTTTCAAATCATTTTAATCATTCACCCTGTTTCTGTCTACAGTGTATATTCAGAATGTTAACAAAACATTTAATAAAAACATAGTGTAACAACGTTATTTCACAACCATCTGTGGCCATAAGTCGATTTGTTAAGCTAAAAAGCAATGAAAACTGCAAACCTGCTCTTTATATTTCAGATCTCCAGCATTCACTGCATTTGGCTTTGTGTTTTGTTCAGCTAAAATCCTGATTAGAGGAATAACTTGGAGCTCTAGCATTTCAATGACCTGAGTGCTGCTTTATAACTGGTTTTAAAGCCTTTTTTATGATAATTTGCAGGCAAGTCACACCTCCATTTTACTGAGCTGAATACGGCAGAAGTGATATTAATTATTCAGACTTGTCCATGTTCAATAAATCTTAGCTTACAACACAACAATCCCTGCATTTTAAAATAATTTATTGGATAGGAACTGCTTTAGGAAATATCTGAAAAACCTGATAAGGTGTAATACATATGCAGGTTCCTCTTAAAGCACATTGAAAACATCCCACAACAAATGTCAAAAATAATTAACATTTCGCAATCAACATTCGTCAAATGGCTTATCACTATCGTCTAATGTCATTCACGTCGCTAACAGCTTCCTTCCCTGGTAGATAAATGAGATACATTAAAATCATTGCTGGAGTCCGGGAAATAGCAGGCAGCCAGTCCCTCGATGCTGCCTAATATCACAAAATCTCAATGAGATAATTATTGATGAACAAATCCCTTCAGTCAATCTTGACTCCCCAACTAGAAAGATCCCATCACCATTGTAGTATTCAATACTTCTTTAAATAATTCCTCTTTCTTATCCAATTACCCGCTTTTCCAAGTTCTGAGTTTAATTAATAGCCTTTGTTATGCATCTTTATCAAATGCTTTTTAGAATTCACAATACATCTTAGGGCTGTTTACAGTCTACAAGTTATCATCTGCTACCAAGGCTGAGGAGCATATTCAAGCAGGATCTTCTCAATCCATGCTGCTAACTGGATAATTAAATCGGATCCACAAAGACCCCCAGGTGTAGTCAACTTTGCCTTTCGCCAGCCCCAGATCTAGCTGGCTCAGCTGGCAGCATCTGGCTGTACTCAAGGTTACAAGTGTTGGCCAACAGAGCATCCAGTGGGTTCTACAGCAGTGAAGGTGGAGGAGCTTCAACCTTGCAGGAAATGGCTACAGGGTCTTGTGGGAGAAAGATTGGTGTTACCTTGAAGCATAATTGAGGAAGGCAATGCCAGACCATCCAGCTCATGTTTCTCTTTTCCCTGGTCCAATACAGTCAACACAAACTATTCTTATCAACACAACAGTGTGATGGGGTTTGCACCATTTGTACCAATAGCTTGCTCAGTACAGACGTGTATATTTTAAACCTGGAGAAAATTAAAGAATAGTTTAATCAGAACTCCAACAGTGAGGTCATCCATTATCACGATGATTGGAAAGTTTGGAAGGCCATGCTCTCCGACACCCTTCAGCATGGCAATTAGACAATGATGACAGTTACTATACTGGTAGTTAGATAACAGATTCCTTTATTTTATGTAGGACAGAATGAGACTAATGAATCTAATGTCGTCTTTTTTGTTACATATTTTTATGTCAAAAACTTATTATAAACTGTTTCCAAACTACTTCTGAGTGTTGGCTGATTCCCTCATAATGATTACCAGTGCCTCATAAATCTCTTCCCTGGGTTTTGTTGAACATTTTGGGATGAACACATTCTATTCCTAAGGAGCGCATTCTATTCAACTCCAGGTGATTGAGACACAGGGGAGTCATAAGACGAGTGGACACTGCAGAATTCCCAGTCTTTGAGCTGCTCTTTTAGCTCTAGTGTTTATTTAGCTTGTCCAGTTGATTTTTTGAATCAATTATCACTGTCAGGATGTTGATGATGAGAGATTCACAGAAAGTAACTTTGTTGTGTGTTAGGGGGAGATGCTTAGCTTCTCTTCCAGAGGCAATTGTTGTCAAATGCTTGTGTGTCAAATGTCACTTGTCAGCACTTATCAGAATGTTATCCTGGTCTGCATTGGAAGGCACAGATTCTTCAGTAGCTGAGGAACCCTGATAGCCACCAAACACTGAACGTACCTATTTCTAGTCTTATGATGGAAGGAAGATCATTGATGAAGCCACTGAAGTTGATTGAGCCTCAGGCACTACCCTGAGTAACTCCTTCAGAGATGACTTAGAAAAGGATAGCATAACCACCAAGCTGCAATTTTAAATTAACATGCACTTTTGCAAAAAAGCCACTGATCACAGAAATAAGCTGTTTTGTGAATGTGTTAATTTTCCATAGACTTTGAACTATAACCCTATTCACATAAAAGAGAGTACAGCCAGACAACATCAAGAAACTTGATACCAACCACTGCGCAACAGAATATACCATCCATAAGGTGCACTATCATAACTCACCAGGATGTCTTCAAACAGTATTTAGCAAACCTGCGACTTCAGCCTACAAGTAATAGAGCAGCAGGACAGGGGGGAATTCAGTGATAAAAATGTCATTGAATGTTAAGGGACAATCATTAGATTCTGTCTTGTTGGAGATGGTTATTGCCACTTGTCAAGTTTCAATATTATCTGGTGGAGGGGGGTTGCTTGCTGTATTTGAACCTTGATGTATCTGATGAGTCATGAATGTTGCTGAACATTGTACAATCATCAGCAAACCCATTTGTGACCTTATGATGAAGCCAAGGTCATTGAAGCAGCTGAAGATATTGGGCCTAGGATATAAGAACTAGGAGCAGGAGTAAACAATTTAGCCATCGAGCCTGTTTCACCATTTAATATGATTATTGCTGATCTCATCTTGGCCTCAACTCCACTTTCCAGCCTGCACATAACCCTTAAACTCATTACTAATTAAACATCTATCTCCACTTAAATGTATTCAATGTCCCAGCATCAACCGCACTGTGCAATAGGGAATTCCAAAAAATATAGACCCTTTGAGAGAAGTAATTTCTGCTCATTTCTGCTTTAAATCTGTTCCCCCTCAGCCTGAAACTATGATCTCTCATTGCAGATTGCCCAAATGAGGAATTATTTTACCTCAATTTTGTCAATCCCTTTTAGCATCTTGTATACTTCAAATAGATCTCCTCTCATTATCGTAAACTATAGACAGTATAGGCCTTAACTGCTCAATCTGTCTTCATAAGACAAACTCCTCATCACTGGAATCAATCTAGTGAACCTCCTCTGACTGCCTCCAATACATCCCTCCCTAAGTAAGGGATCAAAATTGCACGCAGTACTCCAGATATGGTCTCACTAATGGCTTGTACAGTTGCAGCAACACTTCCGTACTTTTATACTCTATTCCTTTAGCAATTAATGCCACTAGGCTTCCTTATTACTTGCTGCGTACTAGTTTTCTGCGATTCATGCATAAGGATACCCAAATCCCCTGCACCAAAGCATTCTGAAGTTTCTCTCTATTTAGATAATAAGTTGCCTTTCTATTCCTTCAACTAAAATGGATGATCTCACACTTCCCCACATTAAATTCTATCTGCCAAATTTTGAACCATTCACCCAACCAATCCAAATACGTTTGTAAATTTCTTATTTCTTCATTGCAACTTACTTTCCCACTTATTGTAGTGCCATCTGCAAATATGTACAGTACTTTCAATCCTGGCATCCAAGTCATTAATACAGATTGTAAACATAAGTCTCTGCTGCCACTTCCTTTAAGATCCTTGGATGTAGGCATTTAGGCCCTAGGGACTTGTCTGCCCTCAATCCCAATAGTTTGTTCAGTACTTGTTCCCTAGTGGTGATGATTGTTTTAAGTTCCTCCCTTTCGATAATCTCCATATTATCTGTTACTATTGAAATGGTAATGGGAAAACTGAAGCAAAATATTGATTGATTGACTGTGTAACCCACTATTATCTTGATTGTCTGGTTTCTAGGGCCAGGTCTGTCTTTATGCCAATGTACTTACCTTTGTTTAACTTCAATATGCTTGTGTGGCACTCCAGTTTGTCACCCTCCAATTGGATTTGAAATTCTAGCATGCAATGATCACTCTTCCCTAGAGCATCCTCTGCGATCATTATTTAATCTTACCTTACTACACAATACCAAATTCAGAATAGCCTGCTCCCCGGTTGGTTTGCCAACATATTGTTCCAAGAAACAATCTCTAATGTATTCAATGAACTCCCTCGAGGCTACCCTTGCCAATTTGTTTAATCCAGTCTATATGCATATTAAATTCACCCATGATTATTACTGGACCTTTCTTACAACACCCTGGTATTTCCTGGTTTACATGTGCCCCACTGCAGAACTACTGTTTAGGGACCTATAGATTACTCCCACCAGGAATTTTTTTCTTTTTCTTTTTCTTATTTCTACCCAGATTGATTCTATGTCTTGATTTCTGGTGCTGATATCATTTCTCCCCATAGCCCCTGCTCTCATCCACACAGGGAACAAGAATCTCAAACCTGTTGGACAAGGGCAAGGGCTGAGGCTCCTGCATTCCTACCTCCTGAATCCCTCTACCTGCCTCACTCATAGTCACATCCTCTGTCCCTGACCACTGACTGAATTCAAAGGAATTTGAGTTAATCTAAGGGGTGCAACTGCTTCCTGGAACACAGTGTTCAGATAACTCTTTCCCTCCCTTATGTGTCACAGTGCTCAAAGCTCGGACCAGAGATCCTCAACTCTGAGCCAGAGTTCCTTAAGCAACAAACACTTGCTACATATGTGGTCACAATGAGACACAATGGAGTCCAACAGCTCTCACATTATGCACTACCCTGAGGAACTCCTTCAGAGAAGTCCTGGAGCTGAAATTAGTGACCTGAAACAACTCCAACCATCTTCCTTTGTGCTGGGTATGAAGCCAACAGGTGGAGCATTTTCCTTGATTCCTACTGTTTCCAGTTTTGCTTGGGTTCCTTGATGGGCAAATTCAGCCTTGATGTCAAGGCTGTCACTCTCACCTCACCTCTGAAATTCAGCTGTTTTGTCCATGTTTGAACCAAGGCTGTAATGAGGTCAGGAGCAGAGTAGCTCTGATGGAATCGAAACTGGGCGTCACTGAGCAGGTTATTGCTGTGCAGGTGCTGCTTGATAGCACTGTTCATGACACCTTTCATCACTTTACTGATACTCAAGAGAGTGTGATGAAATAATCTGCATTTGCCCGGGTAAGTGTAATTCAAACAACCCTCAAGAAGCTCGACACCGTCCAGGAAAAAGCAGCCTGCTTGACTGGCACCTATCCACCACATTAAACTTTCTCCATTACCAGCAAAGAATGAAACTTACGCAAGATACACTGTAGCAACTCACCAAGGCTCAACCAAGAACATCTTCCTCCAGACCACACATCATCCAGGTCTTTAATTATGTCACTTTTCCTTCACTGCCACCGGATAAAAGTCCCATAACTCCGTATCAGCACCATGAGTGTCCTTATTCTTAACATGAGCTGCAAACGTTCAAGGAGGCAGCACTCTACAATCTTCACAAGGGCAATTGGCAATGGGCATAAAATGCTGGCCTAGCCAGAGACACTACATCCCATGAAAGATAAATTAAGACAGACCGCATGCTAAGTTTTACGACAAAAGATATTGAATACAAAGGGCCAAAGAAAATGCTAATTTTGCTAATTGTAAATATCTTATTTTTGCTGTACCGTGCACCAATTCGGGCACTCCAGCACAGGAAGGTCCTGAAAGCATTGGAAAAGATAAAATGTAATTTCTCTAGGATAGTAGTAGCCGTGCAACACAGAGAGACTTGAGAAAATTGGGTTCTGTCATTGGACCTGAGAAGGATAAGGGGCAACCTGAAAGAGGCCAAGATTATAACTGGTTATGACTAGGTAAATAGTACTAGACTTCTTTTATTGATCAACCATATCGTAGTAAGAGGTCAAAAAGTTAAAGTAAATCCAAAAAGAATTTAAGCAATTAGAAAATAAATACTTTCTACAGCTGGTCTTAGATTGTAGCATTCTTTGTTACAAATCACTTTTGATGCAAAAGTTCATTTCCCTGTTTTTACAAATGAGGCAACTGGATTACTTGAGTACGGTGAAAACATACGACTACACACATCTAATGGAGCTGAAATGATCTTCCATCCATTTAAAATATAGATGGATTCCATCTGTAGTGTGCACTATCCTCCATTCAATGTTGCTGTACTCACAGCTTAAATGCTCTGTGGTCCATTGTATAGGAACAGAAAAACTTGCCTCTCTGCTCCTGATTACTATATAATAATTTTACGTTATGAGTTTGTCAATCAGTTATTCAATGTGGCAACTGAATGCCACTGATCAAGAGGATTGTGACTTTCATTCCCTTATAAGTGTGTTAGCTGTCCTCTGCAGGGCAGCTGGGATCAGTAGTTACAGCTGATGGATGTGGAAAGATCAGACAAAGTTCCCCTTCATGGTTAGTGTGGATACATTCCTGATAGAAAATGCCTTTTGTTTTACAAAAATATATTTTGTCTGTAAAATATCAAAAAGTACATTCCAAGTCATTTCAAATTGGACACTACAGAAAATGTAAACAATTTCAAGTTTTGTAAGTTGCACGTCTGAGATGTGTCAGTCCAATTGCAATACCTGTGGTACTTACAAGCATATTACCCGAGAGGTTCTATCAGTCACTAGCCCCTCAGTACACTATGGTTAAAAGCCGTGCCCCTTTACATGCACCAGTTGGCAATGCTTGGTTGAAGACAACATTTTTGCACTGGAAAATGAGCAAGTTTGGTGACAAAAGGGTGTCTTTCACCAAGTTGATGGTCCTCCAGCAGCAGCTAATGTTTGTCTCAGTGTGTGTGCTGGGAACAGCCTGTATGGCACAGAGTCCCGAGTCACAGCACTGTTTGGAAGGTGCTTGTTTGTGAATGTCGAGGAAAGAACTAGTGTTACAAGTTAAAACAGCCTGACAATGCCCAATGTCTTGACTCACATCTGAAGACTGATTGCTCTGTTGAGGGACCAAGAGGCAGGCTACACTAGCGAAACATGAAGTGATTCCTTCAAGAAATAAGTGGACTGACAAACAAATGGCAGATGCTGACAGCCTTGCACTTGTGATTATACATAACAGGGTGTTCCAGGGCTAAAATTTCAGTAGTATTAATTAGTAGCTCTCTAAATGTACATTTATATTGATGACATGTGAAAGTGGATTTTAAAAAGGTCTAACAGTAGAGGATCATTGCTGTTTCAATCTCCCTCCTTCAATCCTAAACATTTGTATTTCCAATAATGTTTTGTAATTGAAATGCACAGCCTGAATCAGAAAGTCTGCTTGTATTGTCTAAATTCATCCAGATCTGGACATTTTTGGGTATTTTTGAGCATTTAGTCACAGAGCAATAGGTAAAGGAATCTAATGAGAACTAGACAATGTGATGCACATGTAGCTTCTCACATTTAATATTCGAAACAGGGCAGTCAATAAATTGCTAATAAATTTCATTGAATGCAGATGAAATTATACCGTATCATGGTAACATTTAATTAGCAGACAGCAGTCAATCATTACTGTATGTCAATGTCGAACTATATTGGAACAGGAGACAATTTTACTCTGCACAGAGAAAACACAAATTACATTTTGTTATTTGAAACGAGGAACATTTCCAGGTGCAACTTGCCTGATTATTTTTACTGCTGACATGGCCTGGCTGTTACAACTCTTTTACATTTCAAAGCACATCATCTCATTTCCTTTCCTCCATCATCTAAGCCTGTAAATCTGGATCACATTTACAATAGAACAACTGCCTGCTTTCTGCCAGCAAATTATTTTTGGTTCAGGGAGGTTAGTTCCCAGCTACAGTACCCTAGTTACTAAACCACAGAAACAGTCGTGAGCAATATTAGTTTAGAGAACAGATAGTGCTGCATCTTTTGGTCGTTACACTAAACCCATCCCCCTGTCCCACCCACCCCACGCCTGCCCCCACCACCTCCCAACTGTTTTCAATCGGTCTGAGTATTGCATAGATATAAAACACACAACTGATGCTATATTGCCAGTCTAGCAACAATTTTCCCTTTGTTATGTGCAACCCATTTGATGCATTGTGAGGTCCCTTGGCACCCAGCCAAGATTATGCATATACCCCGCATGTAGTTTTAGACCCAGTATGATACACCCTAGGTTGCTGCATGAATGCACAGTCATGGAGCTTAAATGGTACTCTGCCCCATTCTAACATGCTTTGAATTTCTACCTCATCGTGTTTATATATCAAAACTTTTCCACTAAAAGAAAACACTCCATCATGGGTTGAGGGCATTGCTCAGTCAACCAACATATATTTTATGTCCCTAATTGTCTATGAGACAATGATGGTGAGCTGCCTTCTTGTTTAGGAACACCCACAATGCTGTTGAGGGAGTTCCAGTATTTTGACTCAGCATCAATAAAAGGACTGTAATATAGCTCCATATCAGGATGGTGTGTGACTTGGAGGATAACTTGTAAGTCGCATGTTCCCAAGCATCTTCTGCCCTTGCACTTTTAGGTGGTCGGGGCCATGGGTTGGGAAATGTTGTCAAAGCCTCACTAACAATGCCTCTGTTCAAGTAGTGGACAAAATCACATAATACAAACACTTTAAGCATTTGTCTCCTATTAGTTATTTCTGGGCCTCTTTGCTTGTTGCTGATTCGGAACATCCACCATTGGGTTTCAGTTCTGGGAGTGTTTTTCCACACCCCCTTGTACCTCTCTGTGTGAAAGCACCAGCTGCAGCTGAGAAGGTTTTGCTTGCTTTCTACAAGCAGCCTAATTACTGAACTGCAAGGGCTTTCTTCCATTCCTCCTTGGTTTGGAATGATATCATGCAGGTCTGGAAAAGGGGCATTGGTGAATAGCCCACCTCTTGGGAACTGTACCAGCTGTGGAAAAGAAACATCAGAAAACATATATTTCAATATTCCTTTGGGATGATACAGAACTGCATGAGATTTTCTGACGAATAGGACATTTAACTTTAAAAATACTAATTTTGAGAAGGTGTTTAGGACTGCAGCAGCCTGTGCTGTGTTACGATACAGAATATAAACAGCCTTATAAAGAGAAAAGACAGGCACAAAATCATACTGTTACTAGAGTGAAGCACTGAGCGTGTTACCTTCTCTCAGATGAGAACTTAAATCAAGGCCCAATCTTCTCTCAGGGAGAGTCAGTGGAGACCTAGCTGAATTTCTTACTCAGGTCCATACTTCTGACAGTGCAATACTCCCTCTGAACTGCCCTGCATGGTCAGCCTAGGTTTCATGTTGCAGTTGCTGGAGCTGGACTGCAAGGATTCAGAGTAAATTTCTCAATAGGATATCAGAGCTCTGACAATGGTTTCCACCCACATGGTTAAACTGTTTTTTTCTTTACCACTCATTATCAACATTTTTTTTAGTGCAGTGAGGTTCTGGCACTATTTATTCATAGACATCTGTCAGATATTTCTGAACCCCACCTACACTGCCTGAGAAACTGAGATGAAAAATGATGGAGAGTTAGCAGCAAATAACAAAGCTATTCCAGAGTGATTTAGAGATCTATATTCAAGCAGCATTCACATTTCTTTATTACAACATTGAAATGAATATTGTTATTCCATCGAAGAACTCCAATTGTTTTCACAGAATTATTTAGGGCATAAGGAGGATCGAGATGTATTCATTTAGATACACATCAGTTAAAATTGTTTACAAAGATGTAGTTTATCAGGGGTCTAAGTAACATCATAAGATGTGAGTGTGAGTTGTTCATCAACCTCTCTCTAGCCTTTTCGATTCTGGCATATACCATAAGGAAGAATGGGAGCAATGGCCAGAATTCTCATTTCTTACAAAAAGTAATACTATAAATTAAATTGTGCCTTCAATAGGCCCCAGTGTAACTTCAGCAGCTCCTAGTACAGCCTCAGCACACTCTGGAGTCACAACAGAAATATGCCAGAAACTTGCATTCTGCTGAGTATTTGTTTCAATACTTGTAGGTTTTCTGGTCTCAATCTTTATTCCAACATCTCTTTCAACTGTACTCTAATGAGACTGAGTGTCAGTTTAGGTCCATGAATAAACATCTCAAAATTCAAGAACACAACTCCTTTATTACCTGCACAAAACTGATGCCAAGATATCTAGTGTAGTGGGTTGTGTGTAAACTGTCCATATCAAAGCACGCTGGTCCTCATGTTGATAGTAACATCAAAAGTGCGCCCAGGCAGTGCCTGAAATAAGTGTTAGACCAAGATGTTTGATGTCCCTTTACAAAACTATGAGCTGCGCAGAGCGGGCTGAGAACCTTCAGGAATCCAGCCTAATGGGTGATACTAGAAGGAACACTCTATAAACTATTAAATATATAAGATTATGAACCCTAACCTGCATGCAGTGCTGGGAGATCCTCCAAATTCCACATTAATACCAAGGGCTGCTGCCAACCACTAACTGCATCCCTAACATCCCAATTCCATACTGTCTCTTGCCTTAATCTCAATCAATTTCCTTTCTTCCAGTCACTCCTCTCTCCCAATTGCCATCTGTCTTACAACGCACTCACCCAATTACTGCTCTCCTCTGATTTCCCTCTGTAATCATCTCCTCCATCACATGATCATCTTCACCTCCTGATCTTCCCTGATTACTCCTTATTCCCCTAATTACCCTTCCTTCCTGAATAGCTTTCTCTATCTTGATCTCCCTCATCTCTCCCTAACCGCACCCTCATTCACACTCTGCTCACCGCTCTCCTCCACCTCAATCATTTTCTCTCCTGAATAAACCCCTGTTTCCATTCACAATCCTCTTTCCTGGTCATCTTGTCTCCAGATCATTCCCTAAAATCTGACTCTTATGATTGTGCCCTGTCTCCCAATCACACCTTCTATTCTGACCATAACTGAGCCCCATTGCTTCCTCGTGCCATCACCACCTTCTCTCCTGATAGTAACTTCTCCCACAATTGCCAACTGTCTTCCAATCGCCCCCAACTGCTCTCTCACTTCCATCTACATCTCTATCTGTCATTGCCCTCGCTTCTCCTGATTGCTTATCATTTCACTTCCTGTTCAGATTTACACTTCGATACACATTTTGTGTATCACTTATATCGCATTTATATCATGGTTAGGAAAACTGAGGAAAAGCCCTCAAGGGGTTTTACAGAGCAAAGAAGTACACAGCAAGCAAAAAGAGGAGATGTTAGCAGCAGTAGATGAGGTGTTAATGGAGAAGATGGAGGGGAAAGAAGGTGAAAAGCTTAGGGAAAGAATCCCAGAACCTGACACCTGAGCAGCTAAAGATATGGTCATGATAGATGAGGTGAGAGGAAATGGCTGCACTTGAGGCCAGCGTGGAGGAACAGAAGCTAGCTGGTTCTAGGTAATCATTAGTGTGTGTGTGTTGTGTTTATTCATGGAAAGCAAAGCAGAGTTGGAGATTATAAGAGACAGCTGGACAAAGCTGGACTGACTCATTTTCGCTGACTCAGAGACACACAACATTAATGATCTCCCTCAGCCAATCACAAAACACTATTCAGCACATAAAGCAGAATAAACTGGTTCTGAGACTGTTTCAAGCAGTACATTCAGCCTGAGCATTGACGTCACTGACATTTCAAATAAACACAGACAAGATTAACATAACATGTTTCATAGACAGTCTCAGTAGAACAGCAGTGGTTTTAAAAAGTAGTCCTTTAATGCATTAGCATGAAGGATGCCTGTTGCGCATTGAAGAAACCACAGGCAACTACAAGAAAATCAATTCATATTAATGGCTCTGTTTTACTCATCCAACAGAGCAAATGAGCCATTTTAATAACGTCACGTAATTCCTGCCAGCCAGATTGAACTGACTGTGCAGAGTTAGGCACTTTTGCATGTACTGAGTGTTGAGGGAGTGCTGCACAATTTGATGTTAAAACTGAGCTTCCCTCTGCTTCCTCAGATAGATGCAAAAGAATCACAAAGCATTACTCATTATGTAGTTGTTTACCACAATGCTGTTTCTGAAGGCTTGTCATGTAGAAATTGCTCTGCTCTGACATCACTGCATTACTACTTTGACCACATTGCAATGTTGGTCCAGTATCACCGCACTACTGCTCTGACATCAGTATAATTCTGCTCTGACGTCACAGCAATATTGTGTGAGGTAAGGTGTGTGAATAGCCATTATTTTAAGAGTTTGGAGTTTGAACTCGTAACATGGGTTTTGACTTGTGTTTACAGCAAGCTATCAGAAACAGCAATGGGATAATTCATACTAGTGAATAAAAGGTGTGCAAGAGCAGCATCAAGACAATGGGTCCTAACACCAAGTACGATGGATATTGTTAATTTTCAATTCTAAATTGTATTTTTTAAAAGAGTACTGCGATAAACCAAAAAAAACTGAATTGAATTGCATCATTTACTGTCACTTCTATCTAACAGTGAATAATACAGTAAAATTCAGTGAAAATCTCCAATTGTCACCAGAATCCAGCATTTAATAATAAAAAGATGTAACTGAAAGAGACTCTATCTTTGTTCTGCCACCTCTGCCATGAGTCCTGAGCCCTGAGCTGGCTCAACAACGACATCTGTGTCACCGACGTTGGAGTCACCACTCTTTAGGTGCCATCCCTTCACCGCTGTACCCACCTCGCCACTGCCAGTGCTGATACCGGGTCCTGTGCTGAACTCACACTCGCCCCACGACCAGGAGACCCCACTCTCGGCCTACTGCGACCATAATCAGGAGTCCCTGGCTCGACTGCCACCTTGATGCTACCAGGAGTCCCCGCTCTGGGCATACCATGCTGCCACCAGTGCAGCAGCCACGTCACCAAATGCCAGGAGTCCTCCCCTTTGGGCCTATTGCAACCAGGAGTCCCTTGGATCTGCTGTCAGAGCCAGTCCACTGCCGCCAACCCACTAAGAGTCCTGCTCTAGCCACCCTCCTCCAAGATGTCCCTTTCTCCACTACCACTGATAGGAAGAAGATGAAGAACAAAAGAAAAAGTAAGAAAGAAGATGAAAAGGGTAAGGAAGAAGGAAAGAAGTAGCTGGTCTGGAACGGATAGGCTCAGGAGCCCGAATGCTGCCTACCTTGTCAGCATCACCATCTTGAATTTCTGTGGATGTAAATTCAGTTGCTATCTGGCCAAGTCCTGTGGAATGGTGGATGTGTCAACTGTTAGGGAAACTTCAAAGGGAGACAGAGAGTCAACAAGAAGAGATAATGAGGGAATTGACTATCTCTTCCTCCTCTCAGCAGAAAGCCACACCTTGCAGACATTTTTGGTGTTTTGTCCTTCTAGGAATAACAACAAAAAGGGTTAAAAACCAACTGCAACCCTGGTCTGTGAGAACTCATGAAAGAAGATGTACAAATGGATGAAGGTATGCTAATGAACAAAAGTCCATGTGTACTAGCCTAAGTTTCAGCCCTAGTATGCTGTGAAGGTCACAATTGAAGAACCCACTTCTAGCCACCCCTGCAGTGAAAGGGCTCTCTCTCATTTTGAGTGCTGGAATACAACTAGCTAACAAGTCAGTCAAAAGGAAACAGTACAAGAGAGATTCTCTTGCTGTCTATGCTGCCAACCATCCACTATCAAAAGGAAACAGAAAGAAAGGATTTCAACCTGCAAAACCCACAAAACCCAAGAATCCTGAATTCAGCTGTTCAACTATCAACATCCCATTATCTACTCTCCACAAACCATACAAAGAGACTGATCAATCTATCTTTTAACTTCTTTCTTTTTGGAGTGACCTCTTATTCCGAATCTGATTGTATGTATATTATGTTATTCCTTCTTTTGAGTTGAGTATCTAACAAACTCATTCTTTTGTTAACTCAACAAGGTCTGGTTAGATTGGCTGCTTTTAAAACAGAAGTTCACTTGGTATGGATGGATCTTTCTTAAAATAATCCTGTTACAACCTACGAAGGGAGTGGATGAATAAAGCAGGGGAGCCATTTCATGTCTCCTTACCTGGGAGTTTAACAATTTCTCAGGTATCTTGCCGTGACCATAATAACCTGGAATCACAGAATCCCTTCAGTCTGGAAGCAGGCTGTTCAGCCAATCAGGTCTGCACCAACCCTCTGAAGAGCATCCCACTCAGACCCATCCCCATCCCCTCACCCTATCCATAATCCCACATTTACCATGGCTAATTCATCTATCCTGCACATCTCTGGACACTACAGGGCAATTTAGCATGGCCAATCCTCCTAAACTGCACATCTTCAGACTGTAGGAGGAAACCGAAGCACCCAGTGGAAACCCATATGGGGATGGGGAGAACATGCAAACTCCAAACAGACAGTCACCCAAGGCTGGAATTGAACCCGGATCCCTGATGCTGTGAGGCAGCACTGCTAACTACTGAGCCACCGTGCCACACTGGGGAGCCTGGGGAAACTCATCCATGGTCTGGTCAAAACAACAGAGACCCGTATATATATATGTACATAAATCACTAAAGGCTGCAGGACAATATAGTAAGCAGTAAATAAAGCATACAGTATCTGAAGTTTTATCAATAGGGACATGGAGTACAGGAGTCAAGAGATTATGCTGGACTTGTAAATGACACTAGTTACACCTCAGCTGGAATACTGTGTAGAATTACGTGTGCCACACTATAGGGACAATGTGAACACATCAGGCCGAGTGCAGAAAAGGTTTATGGGAATGGTTCTGGTGAAAAAGAAGCTTCAGTTACAAAGATAGATTGGAAAAGTTGGACCTGTTTTCCTTGGATAGGAGAAAGCTAAAAGGAGTTTTGATGGAAGTTTTTTTTAAAATAATGAATAGATGTGAAGAAATGTTCCTTCTCATAAATGAATCAAGAATGAGAGGGCACAGATATAAAGTAATTTTCAAAAGAAGAGAATGGATTAGAGTCTGGAATACGCTAACCTGGAAGTATGGTGGAGGCAGGTTCAATTAAGGAATTCAAGAGGACACCAGATGCTTATTTAAACAGAAACAATGTTCAGGGTTTTGCAGAAAGGTGGAGAATGGTAATAAATTGTACTGCTAATTCAGAGCACGGTGCAGACATAATGGGCCAAATGAGATCCTCTTGCACCACTACAATTCTTTGATTCTGTGAGATTGGCTGAGGGCTAAAATTGGCCAGCACAATGAAGAGCTTCCTGTTCTTCTGTGAAAAAGTGTCATGGATCTTTAATTCTCAGGTGACGGGGATCTTGGTTCAACATCAGATCTGAAAGACAATGTAACCTGCATTCCACACTACGGACTCCTTCAACTGGAAAGACCCTAGTTCAGCCAACATTTCTGGCACATGGGTCTCTCACAAAGCAGGGAAGCCATTGATGAAAGAAAGATTGCAAAGGAAGGAAATAAGTATGGCAGGTAAAAGATCAATTTGAGAAGCGGAATTTAACCCACATTTAACAAACCCACAATTGTTGAGCATGCATCAGATTATGACGATGTAAACTGGTCATTCATGTGAGAGTATATTGTCTCAAAGCTCTTTACACTCCTACATCAAACTGTAGGGCCCAGTTACGGAGACATCTGTCCTGGTCACAGTTGTCTCTGCTCCAGCCCATCATTATACCTGCTAATTTATTTTTAATACACAGAAAATGCACCAGAGTCTGTATTAGCTTATAAGTACAGCATTGGAAATATTGAGATTATTGAGTCTGCCCTGGGGAGAAAATTACAATGTATGTCATGCAACAAAACTAGATTTGGATACAAAATCATACAACATGAGTAGAGGGATGAATAATTAGACACTTAAGAGTGTCAGAAACAAGAAGAGATGGTGATAGGATGTTGCCTGAAGAAAACATCCTTAAAAGGAATTGGTTCTGCATTGTAACATTGCATAGGCTCCAAAGGAGATGTAAAAGATAGGTCATTTGTAACTTGTGACCAGGGCCGTCTGTTCATAAAAAGAATGGAACAGATTGAAATGAACAGTCTAACCGCAGACTTAAAGTTAACGATATGGTCTAACTTCAAAATTTATAGAATCTTAAAATAGTTGTAATGAAAGAAGCCATTCGAGCCAACATAATGATGCCAGCCCTTTAACTATCTCCGTTGTTCTTTCCCCATACTTCAGTTTTTTCTCCCCTTCATGTATATGTATAACAAAGAAATCTGCTCCTAGCATTCTTTCAGTCAGTGCAGTCCAAATCTTAACCATTCAATGCATAAAGAAAAGAAATCACTCCTTTGTTAGTATTATTTATATTGATTACAGTCATCGCATGGAGATGAATGGCAGGCTCTTCCATCATTGTATTTAAAACTATCCTGTTATACAGAAAATTGATTAAAATTTAATGAGACTTCCAACTGGTAACTTTTCATTGTAGTTAGCACAACACACTGAAATGAAATATCGCCAGAAGAAATGCAGTGGCTTGGATTTGGATTGAGCAACAGACTAATGTGATTAAAGTGTTCTCTGTGATTGCCAGTTGTAAAGATCCCAAGTTGAAATTCAGGAAGTTTCAATCCAGATTTTAACAGGCAAACATCCAAAGCATAAACTAGCAAACTGGCTGACAACCCATTGCTTTCTCTTTCACAATGGTTGCCAAGAATTGGTACAAGTTTAAAGATAATGGAAGAGCAGAGGTTTTTCAAGGTGAAAAATGTGTTAAAATACATATGAAACCCTTGGGTTTATGGAGGTAGTACTGAGTACAAAAGCAAGGAAGACGTGTTCAATCTTTCTCAACACTGGTTAGGACCCAGTAGCAGAATTTTGACCATCTGGGCACCACACTTATTGATATGAAAAATGTCAAGAAGGCCTTGTAAAAAAGGTACAAAGGAGATGAACTAGATGAGGACCAAATGGTTGTTATTAAGTATAAAGAGCACAAAAGAAATTAGAAATGGAATTGGGAGCAACAAGAGACTGAAATAGATTTGTCGTGAACATAAAATGGAACCCTAAGTCTTTTATAAGAAAACAAAAACAAATATAGTGAAAGAGAGAGCGGGACCAATTAGGAACAAAAAAGGAAATCATTTTGTGGAGGCAGAGATACCATGTCAGGCTAGGGATGAGCAGAAATGTTGGCTGAGCTAGTGATGCCCACATTTCCTTAAAAAATCTTTCCTGCATTAAATTTCATCGATCTGTTTATATGTCTGCCCATTTCATTAGACTGCCTTTGTCCACCTGAGATATGTCACTAAATTGTCATTGCCTGGGAAAGGATGATGGTGAGCTGCCTTCTTGAACCACTGCAATCCTTGTATTGTGGTATAGGATCACCACAGTGCTTTTAAGGAGAGGATTCCAGGCTTTTTATCCAACAATCCAGAAGTATGGAATAATACACTCATTAGGCAAAGTAAAGAGAAGTAAGAAGAAATAAATAAACATAAATAAATATTCAAAGAGGTTAGAGGAACAGAACTGTAAACCCAAATCTTTGAAAGTAGCAGGAGAAGTTGAGAAGATAAGTAAAAAGCTCTACAGAATCACTGGGTTGAATAATAGAATAGAATATAAAAGCAAGATAATTCTCTTAACCTTCTCTGTTGCAAGCTAAACAATCACAATTTTTTTTTATTTCTCATCACCCATGCTTCCAAGTAACAAAGCCACATGTTGGCATGTTATCTGTTCCAGTTAACAAGGGCATCATTAGCATTACCATTTTGATGCAGTTACTGCTAGATTAAAGTTACTAGAAAACTAGTGATCACAGTTTTACAAGTGAATTTACACAGCGCTGATTTTAATCTGAGTTGGAATAGAGGATTTAATAAATGCAGAGCCTGTCTGCATCTGCCTTTGTCACCTGTGAAGTTGGCTTCTTCAATTAGCTGAACATAGTAAAGTCAAATTTGACACACAAGTTTGGATTCCCCTTGAAAAGTGCCAACTTCTTAGCCAATTTTAAGAAACACAAAGCAGCGAAATGCAGCGTAGGCTGCATGTGAATATTGCAGGTTTCATTACCTAGCCAATGCCATGCAATGAGATGATGGATTGGGGAGCAAGTCATGTGTCTGCTATTGTTACAGAATGGTGAAGATGATGCTGAGATGCAGCCACTTCCATCTTCCCTACAGTCATTTCATATTTCCAATATTCACCGAGATGGTTGGAAACCAGCAAAAAATCAACTACTGCAAATGTGATGTGCATTTTACATCTAGGAAAGGCAGAGATAAAGTGTAAAAATACAAGGATAAAAATTACTGGCTTTTTCAACACACATTCATCATTCAGTAATAGGCAGTGAGCAGCAGAAGCACATTCTTCATCATTGCCCTAAATATCTGGGACAATGTGTTAAATGCAAATGAAAAGTCTGGACAGTTTCCAAGAACAATGTGTTGTGGATCCAACCATGTTCTTTTGGATCTGGTCATCTGTAATGAGACAGGTTTAATAAATGATCTCAGAGTAAAGATCCCCTTGGAAATAGTGACTACAACATGTTAGAATTTAGCAAACAGCTTGAGAATGAGAAACTTTGGTTTGAAACAATTGTGCTGAACTTAAGTCTGAGTAATTACACAGGGATGAGGGCAGAGTTGGCTTGAATGCACTGGTAAAAGAGTTTAGCAGAAAAGACAGATACACTGACCCTGGTTAACTAGGAAAGTTAAGAATGATATCAGATTGAAAGAAAAATCATACAATATGTCAAAGATTAGTGGGATTTAGAAGATTGGGGAAGTTTTCAAAAGTCAAGTAAAGAATACCAAAATAACATTGATGAGGGATAAAGTAAGCCTTGAGGGCAAGTAGACAAGTAATATAATGACAGAGAGTAACAGCTTCTTTAAATATCTATAAAAGAGAGGAGCCAAAGTGAACAAAGGCCCCCTGTAGAACAAGACAAGTGAAATAATAATGGGGAAGCAGGAAATTGCAGAGGAGTTCAATTAATCGGTTGCATCAGACTTTAGGGTAGAGGACATTAATAGTTCCCAAAAATACTAAGGGTGGAATCTTATAAGTGTTTAGGCAATGTTGAATATGGCAAGAGTTGTGGCAAAATTAGATGAGAAGTTCAGAGAGGCTTATCTCGATGTTGGGAACATCTCGCTCCAACATTTGTGTTTTTAACATGAGGTGTGGTCAGTCTCTCCCAATCTGCAATGCGTGGCCAATTGAGAGGGCAATTATTGCTTGCCATATGCCTTGTTGAAGACCTAGCCTGCTTCATTAATAGTCAACTGTCAGACCAAACATGCCAAACACAGTAGATATCAAGAAAACATGAACATGGAAACCAGAGTTGGTGCCTGGCAGATTCAGTTCTCTGCTTGCTCCAAAGGATCTCCATGTTGCCAATGTGCATCTGAGGACATGATCCATGGACACCAGCCATATGCACTCTTCATCCATAAGCAAGGATATCCAATAAATACCAACCTCTCATGATCATCATGGCTCTTTCCTAATATACTTGTAAGCCTCTTAAGAATCTCAGACTCACATCGTAGGGCATATAAGCAACTAGCATTGAAAGGCTGCAGAGGGACACTTTGCATGCAGAAACAGGCATACAGCTCAAGTATTGAATCAGGCTGCATTTCAGGGCTGCTTGTTCACTTGCTTAACACCTACTTCCATGCTTGCAGAATCCAAGCCTTGCCATATTGTGCCCCATTAGTGTGTTGGGGCTACAGCTAGACAAAAGGGCTATCAGTACTGTGATTTGAGATGCTATTTAGCATAGATACACAGACTACTTGTCAGTCAGGGTCTGTTCCGGGGAAGGAGGTGGTGGCATCTTGATGTCCAGTACACCGAGATGCCAATCTAATGCCTAAAGCATGTGCCAATTGCCTGCACAGCAAACATAACGCATACTTATTCAACAAAATGGCCATGTTGGAAACTAGTTGGGGGCCAGTCCTCTGTCCAGGTAAGGAAGGACCACTGTCAGTAAGGGGTTCTCAAACATTAATCATGGGCACAGTCAGCACACAGTCCAGGGGCTTGACCACAGTCAGTCAACCACTTGCGATGTTCATATTCAGGGAATCTGTCCCAGACCAGGAGAGTGTTCAGCAGTCAGTTCTGTAGGACCAGCAGCAGCAGGCAGGTGAGTCACGTATCTTCAGTTGGAGAGCTGTAAAGATGGTGGCCAGAGATCTGGTCAGTCGTATCTAGGAGCTTCTCATCAACATTGGTCAGGAGCCTGGGGCAATTACAGTCGTGGAGGTCTATCTGTCCATTATTCAGGAAGGTTCAAGAGAGGACCTGTCGGTGCAGCAGGGTGGGATATCATTGTCAAAAGGTAGTCAAGGCTTGGGAGCATTTAGAGAGTTGGGAACAAGGACAGAGATGGAGGAATCCCACAGTGAATGAGGGGTAAGTGGAACAGCATCAGCAGGAATGGTAGGCTATAGGAGCGGCAATTAATGTAAGTGACCACCATGTCGGTCACCCAAGAAGGAGCAGATGGCATAATCTCAGAGCAAAGGGTCACCCATCTAAGACAGAGATGAGGAGGAATTTCTTCTTCAGAGGGTAGTGAATCTATAGAATTCTTTACCACGGAGAGCTGTTGAGGCTATATCATTAAGTATATTCATGGATGAGATAGACATATTCTTAATCAATAAGGGAATCAAGGGTTATGGGGAAAAGGTAGGAAATTGGAAATGAGGATTACCAGGTCAGCATTGAATGGCAGAATAAACTTGATGGGCTAAATAGCCTATTTTCGCTCCTATTTCTTATGGTCTAAAAAGGAATAAACAGAACTTGGGTGAATGAGATAGAAATAAAGCAACATAGAAAATGCAATTGAAATGAAAGTAGTGAAGAAGAAAAGACAATTTAAGACAAAATCTTTGAGTATTAATATTTTGGTTCTGATGAATGTCGCATTAACAAAGGCTTGCTTGACAATTTGTTTGCTTTATTAGTTGAACGTTGGAGATGTTCTATAGTCATAATAAAAAAAAACCTTGCAGCAACCTTGAACTTTCTCTAAACCTGCTGGCCAAAATGTGATTAAATTTGATCCACAAGTAAATCCACTGTTGTAATAACTCGACAGCTAATGAGATTAATGGTACAAGGTGTTTCACATAGAAGCAAACAGGCTGTAGGTAGTAGTGGGGGTTCTTATGGTGCAGTGGTATCTGTGGACCAGGAGGCCCAGATTAAGTCTCACCTACACCAGAAGTGTGTAATAACTTCTCTGAATAAATTATTTAGAAAATATCTGGAATTATGACAGATGTTACCTTCACTTGCATAGCAAACATAAATGTAGGTAGTAGTGAAGGAGTTTGGCAGAACATCTGGGAAATAGGAGAAAGGGTTTATGCAGAGACTACCAGACTGAACAGCTGGAATGCTTTACCACCAGTGGTAGAGGTGGGTTTGGGTGGGACAGGCAGAGACTGAAGTCAAGATCAATAACACAGAGTGGAGCATGGAGACAGAGCAAACCACAGCAAGCCAAGTTTACTACGATTTATGCCATTAACTTAAGGCATGATTCTTTGTCTCCATTAAAACAGCTGAAATAAACAATGATTGAAAGTTGAGATAAGCACAAGGAAGGACATCCTCTTCACCTTCATTAATTTCAAAATAAATGACTTAACTGCACAACAATTGCTGGTCCTAATATTTCTCAATTTCATGAGATTCTCTCTTTTGCATTTATGCATTGTACTTCAAAAAACCCCACTGACTGCAGTTAAGTGCAACAATAAGATACTGAATGTATAGTTCTAAGCCAATCTCTATGACAACCCAGGTTGATTTGGGCTTCTGTTTCCTTATGTTTTTGAAAGGAAGATATCAACTGTTATATTTGAAATATATTCGAGGGCATAATTTATGCATCCTAACAGAATATTGTATCTATGTGCAGGGTGCTTCACTGATTTGATTACTAATCAGTTTTCTTTCCTTGTTCATTTGTAAAGTTAGAATCATCAGTGAGCAGTGCCATTGTTGTCTGAAAAATCTTGTGGCACAGTGGGTGGCATCGTCTGGCCTCAGCATCAGAAGTTCGAGACCCACTTCAGGACTTGTCGACCATGGAATGGTGTGTTCACAATGTGGTGAAACAATTTGATTGTCAACCTGTAAACCTGCAGGTGGTTCAATGCCAATCCAATTAAAGCTAATTATCCCTAAACCCACCAGGGTTTAATGATAATTTAGGGATTGAAAGGGACTTGCTAACTCCCCTTACATGTCAGCAAGCTGTCTAGCAAAAAGTACTGGGGTAGGATAACAGGCACTCGGAGGCCACTCAAGAAATCTAGCATTGTGAAGCAGTGGGGGAGGGGGGAGTCTGAAAGCCCTTGTATCCCAAACTTCTGACCCATTTGTTAGTAATCCCCTCTCTGTTACCCCCATTACACCAGCTCCTGCATCCAGAGATGCAGAAACAATCCCTGGTGAAGACTTTTGAGAATTACCAGCAGCTCCCAGTTGTACTAGCGATAATGGAGAGCTGCTAGCCTCTAATTAGCTGGGAACTTTCGGGACAAGATTTTATCCTATCTTAGGGCCTTGCTGGCTTGGGAAGCCCACGACTGACCAGATCAGTACATGAGTATACATGATTGTTGCTAATGTACAGTAAGCCATATCTTATTAACGATAAGGGACTCTTCTAGTTAGACCAGGATGTGGTTCACCCCCACCCCCCACACACGGGACTGTGCAGACTCACTAGGATGGTAGCAGCAGCCTTAGTCATGAGCAACAGCTTATACAATGTAGTAAACTAACTCTGCCCATACAACTTGGTAGGGAATGGTGGGGATTTAATTTGAATGCTCATACAACATGGTGAGCAGCAGTGCAAGATTTCTAGACTCAGCTTTAAGTTACCTACTCATACAGCACTGTCAATAGCTGAAGATTTAAGAACCCTACAGAAGAAACTTTCATGGCAATTCTCAAAGGAAGAATACTTCAGCAAATGGTAAATGCATTTCTGACTTGGGAAGAGATACATTGCAACAGGAGAGTTAGCAGCTCCCTGGAGAAGGAGAATTAATAATTCCAAAGCAGGTACAGACTGCAACATAAAGCAGTGATCTGTGGGAGAAATCCCAAGTCAAAGTTTAGTGATGAGCGAACAGACATAGGAGTTGCTGTGAGTAAAGCCTAAAATCCCTGGTGGGCCAGGAGAAATGTTAAAATAGTGAAGTAATCTAGACTGGGAAAGTGAGAAGTTTAAACAAAATTGCAGCTCAGTTCTACCACAGCAAGTGGGCATGACTAAAGAAATGGAAATAAAGGGCCTTCAAGTAAACATTGATTTGAGGTCACAAATACATGGTCATCATGAATTCAGTAATTAAAGTAATAACTTTAGGTAGATTAAAACAACATCAGATTAAAATAACAGCATAATCATTTCAAGAAGACATTTAATGCAAGGGGAAATAATCAACTATTGCATTCCAAATCACTGCTCAATGAGTTGGTTCACAGACTGTTGTAGATTTATGAAAATTTAAGAAGTTTGAGTGCAAATTTGAGCTAAAAGTTTACTTTGGTAGAACTGTTTGAAGAGACTAGAGCATCATGGAGAGTACTAACCAGGGTCGATAAAACGTGGAGCTGGAGGGGCACTGCAGGTCAGTCAGCATCAGAGGTGCAGAAAAGTCGACGTTTCAGGTGTAGACCCTTCAACAGGACTGGACTAGACAGGACTAGAGTACTAACAAAATATAAACAAAAGAGTCGCAACAGAGATCAATGCATCATGCCACAGGACCGAAGGTATATAAACAGTATGGCAGCAACAACAACAGAGACCTGAGCAATGCAGGAGGATTGGAGATATATAAACACAACAGCAGCTGAGACCATGAAATTGCAGACTCAAAAGTGGACCATAAATCAACAAAATGCAATGAAAGTCTGAGGTCACAGAACAAGAGGTAGGTGATTGATTTGTGAGTACTGCAGCTTTATTTTTGCTCTTTAAGTGAAAGGCCTTTACCAAACCTCCAGTCAAAAATCTTTAACCTATTAGTGACACCAGTACTAGCCTGTCACTAATAAATCCAATAAGGAATTCAAAGGATGGTGAGAATATTGAAGTTGCATTCATGTGTTATTGAGTTTAACAGTATTGAACTCCTCAAAGAGACATTAGAATAACACACAACAGAGACAGATATCAAATAAGATGATAAGATAAGATGAGGAAGAGTGGAAGGAAGATCAGACCCAGTGCATAAACGTTGGCATTGACCAGTTGGACTGAATGGCTCATTTTAGTATTTTTCTGTAATTTTTGTAAATCCTATCAATTTGGGCAAATGTTTGCTTTCTATCAGAAGTTTCTATTTAAATAGTATGCCCCTGGTGGAGATGTGGGAATTCTACTGACCTGTTGCTGCAGTTTTAAGTGGAGGCTAACAACACTACCCTCCTTCCACCCCTCTCCCAACCCTGCCCTGACCCACTTAGAGAAACTGTAAGGAGGACAGTTGGGTCCTCCCTCCAGGAATTCCCTTTTAATGCTATAGCTCAGAAGACAATGCAAACTCCTTAGATTGGAGACTGGAGATGAGGACCCAGAGTGCTGACATGGACGGCTTTAGAAACGTGGAATTATAGTATCCTACAGTACAGAAGAGGCCCTTCCGTCCATTAAGTCTGCATTACCAAAGATACACTAAAGCTACACTAATCCCACCTCCTATCACTAGGACTTTTGCCTTGAATGTTATGATATTTCAAGTGCTCATCCACATACTTTTCAAAAGTTGTGAGGTTACCTACCTCAACTAACCTCGCAGGAAGTCTAATCCAGACCCCCACCAGCCTCTGGGTGAAAAGGTTTTTGATTAATCCCCTCTGAACCTCCTGCCTTTCACCTTAAAATGATGACCCTTCTTATTGACCATTCAACTATGGTGGACAGCTGTTTTCTATTCACCGTCTCCATGCCCCACATAATATCTATCATATTCTCCTTCAACCTTCTCTGCTCCAAAGTTTAAGCCCACCTTGGGCCTCGTGAGACTTTTTCCTAGTTGCTTTGTTAAATATTAGGCCCATCAGCCCTCACCTAATACACTCCCTCAACACCCCACCCACTCCCAATCTTACATCCATGCCAACTCACAACCCAACTAACTCCAAAAGACCCTAATGATGCTCTGTGTCAACTCATATACCCCATTCATCCACATGGACCCATATGGCACCTGTGCAACTTAATCCCAACCCACAAAGTCCTTTTCAGTCCTATAGTACCTTATGTCAATTCATACCAACATCCACCCTTTTGTACATTTTTCTTTTTAAAAAAAGCTTTAAAGGGCTCTGGGAGTCAATGACCTGCATTTATTGCCAATTCCTAATTGCCCTTGAGAAGATGGTGATGAGCCACAATCATGAACTGCTGTAATCCATGGTGGGGAGATACATCTACAGCGCTGTTAGTGAGGGGATTCCAGGATTTTGATTCAGCAACAGTGAGTAACAGTTTAATAGTTCCAAGTCAGGATAGTGTGTGGCTTGGAGGGGATATTGTAGGTGATAGTGTTTCTACACATCTACTGTCCTTGCTCTTCTCAGTCGCAGTGGTCGAGAGTTTGGAAGGTGGTGTCAAAGGAGCATTGGAGAATTGCTGTAGTGCACCTTGTACATGGAAAATACTGCTGCTACTGTGTGTCAATAGTGGGAGTGAATGTTGAGGGTCATGAATGAGGTGCCAACAAATGCATTGTTTTGTCTTGGACAGAGTCGAGCTCCGTGAATGTCATTGCAGCTGCATTCATTGGAGATGGAGTTCATTGCAAATGGAGTGTATCCCACCACTGTCCTGACTTGTAACTTGTTTCATGGCTTTTAGAAAAGTCAGTGGGTGAGTTATTTGCTGCATAATTCCTAACTTCTGACCTGTTTTTGTGGTTACAAAATTTACATGGCTGGCCCAATTCAGTTTCTGGTGAATGATAACCCGAGGTTTTTTGCAGTGGGGGCATTCAGTGATAATGCCATTGAATGTCAAGAACATCAGAACATAAAAACTAGGAGCAGGAGGTAATTCAGCCCATAAAGCCTGTACTGCCATTTAATTTGATCATGGCTGATCTATCTCATTTGGCCTCAAATCCATCTTTCTGCCCACTTCTCATAACTCTTTAATCCATTACAAATTTAAAAATCTGCCTATCTCCTCCTTAAATTTATTCAGTGTTCCAGCATTCACCATACTCAGGGGTAGTGAATTCCACAGATTCATGATCTTTTGAGAAAAGTAATTCTTCATCCTTTGTTTTAATTGTCACCCTCAAACTATGACCTCTCATTCTAGACGGTCCCACATTAGAAAACATTCACTCTGCATCTACATTGTCAATACCATTACCATCTAATATACATCAATTAAGCTCCCTCTTGTTCTTCTAAACTCCAGTGAATTTAGGCCTAAACTGCTGTATCTGTCTCCATAAGACAAGTCTTTCATCTCTGGAATTAATCTGGTGAATCTCTGCTGAATTGCCACCAATGCAATTACATCATTTCCAAAGTAGGAGGACCAATGCTGTATGCAGTACTCTAGATACAGTCTCTCCAATGCCCTATACAGCTACATTAATGCTTCCCTAATTTTTTATGTCATTCCTTCAGCAACAAGTGCCAAAATTCAAATATTACCTACTTTACTTGCATACCAGCTTTCTGTGATTCATGCATGAGGATACCCAGATCCCTCCACAAAAAGTATTTTGAAGTTTCTCTCCATTGAGTTAATAAGCTGCCTTGTTATTCTTCCAACCAAAATGGATAACTCACACTTATCTATGTTAAACTCCATGTGCCACATTTTGGCCCATTTACCTGACTCTCTAAATCCATGTTTAAATTTCTTGTTTTTTCATTGCAACCTACTTTCTCACCTATTTTAGTGCCATCTGCAAATTTAGCCATAATACCTTCTCTCCCTGCCTCCAAGTCATTAATGTAGATTATAAGTAGTTGAGGTCTCAAGACTGAAACCTGTGACACTGCATTAATTACAGCTTGTCAACCAGAAAAAGAGCCATTTATTCTGACTCTCTGCATTTTTTAGTTAGCCAATCCTCTATCAAAACTAATATATTACCCCAACCCCATGTGATTGTATCTGATGCAATAATCTTTAGTGTGGCACCTCATCAAATGACTTCAGGAAATCAAAATATACTCCATCTACAGCAATCCCATTATCCACTTTGCTTGTTAAATCTTCGGGGAGATGATTACTTTCTCTTTTGTTTGACAAAGTCATTGTCTGGCACTTGTGTGACAAGAACGTTGTCATCCCAAGACTGGATGTTGTTTTATCACAGGCAGACCTCAAGAATCACATTGAGATGAAATAAAGTTCTAAAGTATCTATTATAGATTCACCGTATTAAAATAAATACTGTCAGTCATGAAATCCATTCAATCATTTTAAATCTCCTCAGGTATTTAATTACTTACAAAAAGAAGCATTTGTATTCATAACCTCAAATTAAGGATGTAACCTTACATTAATCCTCTTCAAGATGTCAGTCAAACTGTGAACTTACAGGCCCCCCACTGGGATAACAACAGGTTGTGGAAGTACTAGTAAAAATACTGCTGTAACAATAGTACTTTCATTCGGGTGAGTGCTATCAACAGCTTTCAAATGGCTGGAACAATTCTTTTAATCAGACAAAGGCAGGCAGTTCTTCAAACTTTAAAAGGTGGGATTTACATAACTTGATAGTTTATAAATGCTATATTCCTTGTGTATATACATATGCTTGTTATATGCACTGTATTAAAATAGCCCAGGTAACTGACAGTTCTGGCCTGTGTGCTTCATAGCTCACCCTCTTTCCCATGGAAAAAAATTGATCCAATCGGCCCTTTATAAACTCTGCAACAATCTGGTCTGTCACCTTCCCAATGTGATGTTGAATTGAACCCCACACACCCTTCTCAGATGGATATGAAACACACCACATTACCATGCAAGGAAGAACACTGGAAATTCTGCTCAGGGCCCTGGCCAATTATCTTGAGTAAAGCGATTTCTCCAGAGATTTATCAGATTTATTTATGATATTTCATCCAGTTGTTAATAAGTGACAGATTTAAAAAGTACCCAATTTGCTAAAAGGTTGCAAACACAAGACACATTTTAATCCAATTTCATGATATTTCCTGAAGAAGAGTCCTGACCCGAAATGTCAGTTTTCCTGTTCTTCTGATGCTGCCTGGCCTGCTGTGCTCCTCCAGCTCCACACTTTGTTATCTCATGATATTTCCTTTTGTTATTTGCACTTGAAACATTCAGTAAAGTTGTTGCACTCATAAAATGACCTTGCAATAATGTAATGGCATTTAGTAGACTGTTGCTGCTATTCTCCATCCTGTCCATGCAAACATACGTAGGGGTTGAACTGGAAGACTGATTTCCCTTGTCTCATTCAAATTAATACTTACAGCAAGCATTCAAAGCAGGGAAAACAGTAAACCCTGCCACAACACCAGAAACAAAGACCTACTGCCCAAGTACATAACTGGATTCACTTAACACTCTGTCATAAGAGTCTAAATTTCCTGTGAAAGCAGAACCTATTTTAATCTATTGACATTTTTCGTGTAAAGTTTATTTGCATAAAGTATTAACCCATCTGATCTTTTTTACATTTATCATCCTCAGTAAGGCTCCTTTTCTAATGGGCCACACATTGTGCACTGCTTTGCCAGATAAAGATGCATTAATAGTCAACTGCAAAATAAAATTGGCTCACTGTATGAGTAACTCAGGTTGTGCTTCTGACATTCGGGGATTTATTCTGATGTTTCAGTCATTGGTTATTCTGTCATAGTTTCAAAGCATCCAAACCGGACACAGTCATGCAATTAAAGATGAGACGATATGCTGTTACAAAACAGGGAATTGGATGGCAATTAAAATTTAGTTGAAAAATTGCAGTCATTTTCACAAGGTGAGGATTATATTTAAACAAAAAAACAAATTTTGGATATTGGATATCTGAAACAAAAACAGAAGATGCTGGAAATACCCAGGAGAAGTTAACATTTTAACTGTTAAATCCCTGCTGCTGCTGACCTGTTGGATCTTTTCAAAGTATTCTGTTTTTGTTTTCTAATGTTCATTCTGCCTGATAATTCAAGGCTACAGAAAAATTGCATCCTTCATAGACACTAATTGTATTCTGTTCTTTACAAGTATTAACATTGTATTGTCATGGCCACATATCTTAATCCTGGTTCACATGTGAGGGTGCTGAACTTTAAAACACAACATGTATTTTTTTTAAACAGGTAAAATACAGCCAAAAGATGACAACAGATGTAATTTCAATCACTGTCCTCATGGAGAGGAACACTGCCATGCCTGCTATGTTAAAGAAGCTTCAAGGGACCAATGCACTAAAAACTGAACTGTAAGCTCCCATGAACATCTCAGACTGTGAAACAGTCTGGATGAGAGACTTGTTCGCAATTTCCCTTTTCAACGTTACATAGGGTGTAATCTTTCCAGCCCTTGAATGATTTGGCCCACAATGAGAAAGCTGAGAAAATCACATGAGATGGCCAGCAGGGAGTTTCGATATGCCTGGAATAAAAGTCTATTTTTCCAACTAAGTGCTGCACAGAGAAAACTACATTCTCGCTAGTGAGCTATTTGCATGCATTAGCATCTCATTATTAGTTAATCTAAGGTCATTATATTTTCCTATAGTTTCCCATTCATCCACTTGATGGATAGAAACTAGATAGCAACAATCCCTGGCATGAAAGTTAGAACGTTACCTGGCAACTCCAGGTTATTGTTTGCTCCACCCAACTGTTATCTTGGAGACTAGGCACCAACGTTATGGGCATACACCATGGACAGAAACTACACACAATCCCCATCCGCAGACTTTGGCACTCGACATGTATCAGCTTTACCACACCCTCATGCCACATCTCTGATCCACTTATAGTACAATGATCATACAGCACACACTCACTCTGTGTCTGCTTCGATTATCACAGCATTCTGCCATGCCTTTTGATCCTTTGTCCCTTAGCCACACTTTGATAGCTCACAGTATTTCTATCTTGCTGTGCTGCTTACTGCAGATAGAAAGCCGGGCAGGTTCTCATGGTTGACACCAGTTACCAGTCAAGGGGTGGATATTTTGCTGCACTGCATGTGTTATGTCAATCTCACATCTAGAGCATAGACCATGTCTCAAAGAGGAGTAGTCCTCAATCAGGTCAAAGAGAGCTGCCATCAGTCAGGGGATCCGCGTACATTAAATCAAGGTTATTGACTGATCTCAGCTCAAGGGCTTGGACATGATCAGTCACTCACTTGGGGCAGTCAGGGTTAGGAGGTCAGTTTCATTACAGTCATGGTGAGTCCTGCAGCTCTAGTGCATAATTTTAGGGGATTCATAGAAAATCAGTTGGGGAGTTGCACACACAAATGAGTCCAGAGCGGGGGCACAGTCAGTCCTGGGATCAGTCCTGAGGTTATCAGGGGCCACTTCTGTTTTAGGGAAGTCAGTGAGATAATTGCTGGGTTACAATGTACATGGGAGAACATGGGAGAGGGCTTATCAGTCAGTCGTCACCATCAATATCACCTCAAAAAGGACAGTATGGAGCATGACGGTGGGCAAGACTAAACTGTAGGGCTGAGGGTTGGGGTAGTGATGAGAGCTACAGATGTAAATCCAGTGCTGTATGGGAACATGTGAGGCTTAGTTGTGATGGGCTAGCTATGGAGTTCCAGGACGAAAGGGAAGTGGAGGTTCAGGGGAGGGAGCCTGTGACTCATGCAAATCGCAAATTCTTGTAAACACACCCAGATTGAGCAGAGTCAGTAGTTATTTCCTGTCTCAACACGCAGGCTCCACTTGTGGACAATGTCAGCCCCTTCAAGGAAGAAATGCATTAATCTGTCACTTTCACTTTAAAAGTTGAAGTCACCTGTAAACATTGTCCAACTATGTTGGGTACAAATACTGGCAATCTCGACCATATCATCGGTCATCACAGACTTAAAATAGTCATCTCTGTGAAGCAGAAGTAATCACAGATGACCTTAAAGTGACAACCACAAAGCACAAACATAATGCAAGATTTCATTAGCTGCACAGGGACATGGAACTGATTCCTTCTAACCTTGAACTTTTGAACTTTAAGTATTCACCAACATGCTCTTAAATGTAATGTCACATTTCTTAGGTGATGTGGGGCTGGGAGGACAAGATCTAAGTGTTCATTCAGCACTTACAATTTCATACTGTTTTGTTGTGACATGACTGCTGGTACGTTCATCAAAATGCTGTCCTATGTCAACGTGCTCCTTGTTGCTCTGTATGGAGGCCTATGCTATACTGTCATTTATGACTCATGAGATTGCTGACTTCTCACATTACTGAGGACCTGTTCTGTTTTTAAATTCCCCACACAAGTTCATTGCAAATGTGGCTGATGGATTCATCCACAACAGGTGTTATCATCTCTGTTACTGTGGTACTTCAAAGGTGCTGGTAAATGGAGGGGGAGCAGATGTGCCAGCAAGCACAGGACCAGCAGCAACCTCCGGTGGAAGTCACAGCCAAAGGTCCATCAGGCTGCGCAGGAGTATCAGAAGGGCTAGAATCTTTTGTTTTCAATGCCATTTGCTCCAAATGAGTGAGGGAAGAGTATTGCTGCAGTCAGAGGATTCCCTGGGGCACCTCACAGACCTATGCCAGCTGCTGGAGCAGGACCTGCAACATGAAGGAGTGGGTGGCCATCTTATCCCAGTGACCATCAAGGTGATAGTTGCTTTGAATTTTTATGCCACCAACTCCTTCCAAGGAGCTACAAATGTATCAAGGCTGTTACCAATGCAATTTGTGCCGGATCACACTGCTTCATGTCTTTTCCTCATGACTAGGTCAGTGCTGAAGCCTGAGCAGATGACTTTGGCAACACAGCTGCCTCCCAAGGTACAGGACATGATGGAATGTACACATGTTGTATTGAAATGCCATTTAATTACGTGATGGAGTTCATCAACAGAAAGGGGTTCAATTCCATAAGGCTGCAAGCCAGATTACAAGTCCACACCAGGCACCTGGGAGCTGCCAAAATGCCTGTGTCCTTGAGAATTCTCATGTTCTTGCTGCATTTCAGGATGCCTCACGGGGATGGATATAAGGCATCAACGGGCTCCCCTCCGATGACTACGTTTGACAATCCCTTTAACAGAGGCATGGCGTAGACACAATGCAGCCCATTCATCAGGAAGATCCATTATGAAGCAAGTAACAGGTCTCCAGGCAAAAAATACCACATAATCCTAGCATGGTGTGTTCTACACAACTGTAGCAGGCAAAGGGGGAATGTGATAGATTCTAAAATGTGGGAGTATGGCAGTTGTCTTCCAAGGAGGAAGCTGAGGACATTGAGCAGAAAGGCCATCACTTTCTGCATGATACAGCATAGCAGCATCAAATGCAATCCAGTCCCAACAAATGTGAGTGGGGTACAAGGATTACCCATTGATGATATGGTGGTGCTCGAAGGCATGCAGTCTGTTTCTGTTCTTAGAGGCAAATGTAGTTTCCATGTATTTGTTTTTTTTGTTCACTTTTGCTGCTGTTGAAGGCTTTCCTGTATGGGATGTCCCACGTTGAACTGTAAGAGGATGCTGGAATACATAGGGCTTTGGGGGAAGGGTAGCACTGACTCAGGCAGGTTTGTAAGGTGGGATGTGACTTAGGACAGGCAAGTTATGTAGCTTGGTGCTTATACAGCGATAGATGTACAAACATGAACGTGCATGAGCAAATAAGTGTCAGCCATGCTGCTTTTGTGTCCTGAGCCAGCAGTCATCATGTGTGGTTACTGTATCACCATGTGCACAAAGAAAGGCAAGTCAAGACTGTCAACAACTGACCAGTGCATAGCTGAAATTCAAAGATGGTGCCAGTTCCAGGGATCCCAAGAAATCCCAACAGTGCTTCCACCTACATCGAGTAGGAGAATATGACGAGTGGCATGCGATGGAGACGTGGTACGTAGCTGATGAGGCGAGTTGGGGTGATAACTCAAAAAAAACCTGCTAGGCCTCACAGACAGGAACTCTCTGTGAAACTCGCCAAAAATTGAAACCGATTTCTAGTAAGATTCAGCCCACAGGGACTTGGGTTAGAGGCAAGTTTCAACCCTGGTCTGTGTACGCTAGTGGGTTGAGGTACACGTATGTTTTAGCATGGGTTCAAGCACCCATGTGCTGTAAAAGTCACAGTCAAAGAACTATCCAGTCATCATCTTTCATTGCAAGTAAAAGGTTCTCACTCTGAGTGGTGGAAGGAAGGTAGCAAGCCAATCAAAGAAATTGGACAAAAGAATTTTGGCTAACCTGTGAGGACAAGAATCTCAAAATGAGCTTTTAATGATCTACTCTCCACAAATAACTCAGAGACTGTTATGTATCAGTTTTAACTTTTATCTTTTTTGGACGCACTTCACATTTCTAGCCTTGTGTATGTGTGGGGTATTGTTATTTATTCCTGCATTTGGTAACTAGCAAACTCACTTTTTCATTAAACCAAGAAAGCCTGGTTAAATTGGCTCCTTTTAAAGCACAAATTAAGTTGGGTCAGGGCAAAAAGTATCAATAAGGGAGGCGTTCCTTTCTAATAACTTTGCTGTGACCAACCGAGATGTGCAGGTGAATAAAGAAAAGAAGTCCAGCTCTTCTTTCCTCATCCAGAAGCTTGATAATTTGGAGAATCTTGTCTAGAAGTGTAATAAATTGAGAAGCCTTTCCCAGGTACTGGTCATTACAGGTCTTCCCAAACTGATAGCAGAGATTATTGGATAAGAAGTCAATTCTGCAGTTCATATTCCAGGAGTTTGCTATTGGACTGCTGATAAATATTGTATTTTTGCCCTTGTTAATTTTAAGGGAGAGATGTTGCATTGATACTCAATCTATTCTGCATCAATAACAATCTGGTTCTCCACATAATGTCCCCCAAACTGTGCATTTGTTTTAACTCATTCACAGAATGAGGGCAGCATATTGCTCATCCCTAATTGCCCAGAGGGCAGTTACGAGTCAACCACATTGCTACAGGTTTGGAGTCACCAATTAAGGATGGCAGTTTCCTTCCTGAAAGGACATTAGTGAACTAGATGGGTTTTTCCTGACAATCAATGATGGATTCGTAGTCATCATTAGATTCTTAATTCCAGAATTTTTTTTATTGAATTCAAATTCTGCCATCTTCCTGGGTCCCCAGAACATTACCTGGATTAATATCCTAGTGATAATACCACTAGGCCATCCCATTGTATGTTGTTAAGTTCATTCCATAAAAGTAATATCTTTGTTTGCGTATTCCATTACCAATGATAGATGCTAACAGCACAACCACTGCCAGCATCCACTGGTACTGGGAGACATGCAATTTTAATGTCTGAAAAGGAATATGCACAGAATGACAAGGCAATGGCAGTTTGACAGTGGCAGAAGTAGATGTTACATTGACAGTTGCAAAATACAGGGATAGCCTGTAAATTTAAGCAACTGTAGGCAGTGACCTTTACATCACTAGTTACATGAGAAAATTGATTTACTTTTGTCTGTATTGAATTTTTAACCAGTAATATTTCTGATTTTAAAATTGGCATGCAAGGAGTTAACACCTAAGGCCACAAAGCTTTGGTCAGGCAAAAATTAACAGCTGAAAACAAACAGTTGTCACAGATTGTTCTCCTCACAATGTAAATTTATTTCAACTCATGCAATGGAGTCAGATGTGTTAATTGGTTAAGGCAGACTGTCATTTGTAATCCTAAACACCTTGTGGCAATGTTGAAGATGATTTCACTGCTGGAGAAGACCACCATCCTAATATATGGTTATTTAATCTGATTCAATCAAGTCCTGATTTACCAGAAGCTGAGGGAGAAATCAGCAGCATTATGAAGCAAAGCCATTTCACTAACAGAGATGGTAGGAACTGCAGATGCTGGAGAATCTGAGATAACAAGGTGTAGAGCTGGATGAACACAGCAGGCCAAGCAGCATCAGAGGAGCAGGAAGGCTGACGTTTCG
>NC_063355.1:5043312-5100522 GCF_021869965.1 Rhincodon typus
TGAACTTGCAGCATGGGTTGGTACCTGGGACTTCGATGTTGTGGCCATTTCGGAGACATGGATAGAGCAGGGACAGGAATGGTTGTTGCAGGTTCCGGGGTTTAGATGTTTCATTAAGATCAGGGAAGGTGGTAAAAGAGGGGGAGGTGTGGCATTGTTAGTCAAGGACAGTATTACGGTGGCAGAAAGGATGTTTGGTGAGAACTTGTCTACTGAGGTAGTATACGCTGAGGTTAGAAAAGGAAAGGAGAGGTCACCCTGTTGGGAGTTTTCTATAGGCCTCCGAAAAGTTCCAGAGATGTAGAGGAAAAGATTGCAAAGATGATTCTGGATAGGAGCGAAAGTAACAGGGTAGTTGTTATGGGGGACTTTAACTTTCCAAATATTGACTGGAAACGCTATAGTTCGAGTACTTTAGATGGGTCAGTTTTTGTCCAATGTGTGCAGGAGGGTTTCCTGACACAGTATGTAGATAGGCCAAAAAGAGGCGAGGCCACATTGGATTTGGTACTGGGTAATGAACCAGGCCAGATGTTAGATTTGGAGGTAGGTGAGCACTTTGGTGATAGTGACCACAATTCGGTTACTTTTACTTTAGCGATGGAAAGGGATAGGTATATACCGCAGGGCAAGAGTTATAGCTGGGGGAAAGGCAATTATGAGGCGATTAGGCAAGATTTAGGATGCATAGGATGGAGAAGGAAACTGCAGGGGCTGGGCATAATTGAAATGTGGAGCTTGTTCAAGGAACAGCTACTGCGTGTCCTTGAGAAGTATGTAACTGTCAGGCAGGGAGGAAGTGGTCGAGCGAGGGAACCATGGTTTACTAAAGAAGTTGAATCTCTTGTCAAGAGGAAGAAGGAGGCTTATGTAGAGATGAGGCGTGAAGGCTCATTTAGGGCGCTTGAGAGTTACAAGTTAGCCAGGAAGGACCTAAAGAGAGAGCTAAGAAGAGCCAGGAGGGGACATGAGAAGTCTTTAGCAGGTAGGATCAAGGAAAACCCTAAAGCTTTCTATAGGTATGTCAGGAATATAAGAATGACTAGAGTAAGATTAGGGCCAGTCAAGGACAGTAGTGGGAATTTGTGCGTGGAGTCCAAAGAGATATGGGAGGCGCTAAATGAATATTTTTCGTCAGTATTCACACAGGAAAAAGACAATGTAGTCAAGGAGAATACTGAGATACAGGCTATTAGACTAGACGGGATTGAGGTTCATAAGGAGGAGGTGTTAGCAATTCTGGAAGGTGTGAAAATAGATAAGTCCCCTGGGCCGGATGGGAGTTATCCTAAGATTCTCTGGGAAGGTAGACAGGAGATTGCAGAGCCTTTGGCTTTGATCTTTATGTCATCATTGTCTACAGGAATAGTGCCAGAAGACTGGAGACTAGCAAATGTTGTCCCCTTGTTCAAGAAGGGGAGTAGAGACAACCCTGGTAATTATAGACCAGTGAGTCTTACTTCGGTTGTGGGTAAAGTGTTGGAAAGGATTATAAGAGATAGGATTTATAATCATCTAGAAAGGAATAATTTGATTAGGGATAGTCAACACGGTTTTGTGAAGGGTAGGTCGTGCCTCACAAACCTTATTGAGTTCTTTGAGAAGGTGACCAAACAGGTGGATGAGGGTAAAGCGGTTGATGTGGTGTATATGGATTTCAGTAAAGCGTTTGATAAGGTTCCCCATGGTAGGCTATTGCAGAAAATACGGAGGCATGGGATTGAGGGTGATTTAGCTGTTTGGATCAGAAATTGGCTAGCTGTAAGAAGACAGAGGGTGGTGGTTGATAGGAAATGTTCATCCTGGAGTTCAGTTACTAGTGGTGTACCTCAAGGATCTGTTTTGGGGCCACTGCTGTTTGTCACTTTTATAAATGACCTGGATGAGGGCGTAGAAGGATGGGTTAGTAAATTTGCGGATGACACCAAAGTCAGTGGAGTTGTGGATAGTGTGGAAGGATGTTGCAGGTTACAGAGGGACATAGATAAGCTGCAGAGCTGGGCTGAGAGGTGGCAAATGGAGTTTAATGCGGAAAAGTGTGAGGTGATTCACTTTGGAAGGAGTAACAGGAATACAGAGTACTGGGCTAATGGTAAGATTCTTGGTAGTGTGGATGAGCAGAGAGATCTCGGTGTCCATGTGCATAGATCACTGAAAGTTGCCACCCAGGTTGATAGCGTTGTTAAGAAGGCGTACAGTGTGTTAGGTTTTATTGGTAGAGGGATTGAGTTTCGGAGCCATGAGGTCATGTTGCAGCTGTACAAAACTCTGGTGCGGCCGCACTTGGGAGTATTGTGTACAGTTCTGGTCACCGCATTATAGGAAGGATGTGGAAGCATTGGAAAGGGTGCAGAGGAGATTTACCAGGATGATGCCTGGTATGTAGGGAAGGTCTTATGAGGAAAGGCTGAGGGACTTGAGGCTGTTTTCGTTAGAGAGAAGAAGGTTAAGAGGTGACTTAATAGAGACATACAAGATGATCAGAGGATTAGATAGGGTGGACAGTGGGAGCCTTTTTCCTCAGATGGTGATGGCTAGCACGAGGGGACATAGCTTTAAACTGAAGGGTGATAGATATAGGACAGATGTCAGAGGTAGGTTCTTTACTCAGAGAGTAGTAAGGGCGTGGAATGCCCTGCCTGCAAAAGTAGTAGACTCGCCAACTTTAAGGGCATTTAAATGTCATTGGATAAACATATGGATGATAATGGTATAGTGTAGGTTAGACAGGCTTCAGATTGGTTTCACAGGTCGGCGCAACATTGAGGGCCGAAGGGCCTGTACTGTGCTGTAATGTTCTATGTTCTATGTTTTTGATATCTAAGTGCCTGGTTCAAATTGATTTGCTATATTCAAAAGCCTGTTGTTTTGGTAAAAACTGCTGCTTGGCCTGCTAACTGTACGGCCTTTCAATACAAACATTTCAATTCGGGTGCTCTCTGTGTGCTAGCACACTTTCAAGCTGCTGCTCACAGACATCCATTTTAAATGTCTCAGCACCGAAAAAGCACTTCATCTTTTAAAGGGACCATGCAATGCTTGTCCCACCCTAGCATTTTACAAACACCAAATTCTAACTTCCTGCTGCCCAATCTACAAGTACCCAACTTTGCAACACTGGCCTACATGTGACTTCAGACCCACAGCAATGTGGTTGACTATTAACTGCCCTCTGGGCATTAGGGTTGGGCAATATTTGCCATGAATGAGTGCAAGAAAAGTGCTGTCAAAGAAGCCTTGATGAGTGACTGTAGTGCTTTTACTGCTGCCACTGTGTGTTGGCGATTATGGGAGTGAATGTTGAATATGATGGTCTTGGTGATGGTGACAATCAAGTGGGCTGCTTTATCCTGCATTGTGTCAAGTTTCTTGTGTGTTATTGAAGAGGCATGCATTGAGGCAAGTGAGAAATATACCATCACACTAGATGGTGGACAGGTTTTGTGCAGTCATGCAGTGAGTCTCCTGCCACAGCGCCTCTGGCCTGCTGTTGTGGCCACAGTATTTATATGACTGGTAGAGCTCAGCTTCTGGTCAATGGTAATCCCCCAGGACATTTATAATGTGACAGTTTTAGACTTTCTGAGTCCCACCAGGTGTTTATAAGTAAACCCAAATGTTATAGAGAAAATAAATGCCAAAATAATTTGAGAAAATCAATTCAAATTAAAACAAAGAGAGAGAACAAACTGAATGAACTGTACAAAATCTAGATGGATACAGCTACTGCATTGAGTGTGCAGCTCCAGGTCAGAATGTATTGGAAGGCTGATGGTGACATGAAGGCATTGGGATATTTAAACAACAGCACAAACTGGCATTCAGTAGTTTATAAATGGCACTCATTGAAAGAAAAGAGTCAGTTACATCATTTTGTGAACAGGAGAGAAAGGATTAGATCTTTTCTTTGTTCGGAAATGAATGAGGATGGTAGTTAGAACTCAAGATCAACTTAATGTAATATATAGTACCTACTGTGCAAAACAAAAACAAGATGGTTCTGGAAATATAGTTATTTAAATTATTTTGGTTTGATTTAATACTTTGAATTCCATTTTTAGAAATTAGTTGTCGTTAGGTGTTCTATATCTTTCCTTCTTCTGTCAAGACTTAGGAAACTGTCACTATGTTTCACCCACGTCTCTACGTTTCACCCAAGTGTCTACTTTGATTCAGTCATAGGGAGACATTTCAGGGCAGCCTGTGTTGTTTTCACTACTCCTCAAACTGACTGCTTCTGTCCCCATGAGGAATCACTGACCTTCACATGGGGCCTGGAGCACAGTTCCAGTGACATCACTGTGAGCCACACCATTCCTGCCCCAGTAGTGGAATAGGTTTTTAACTGGCAAAAGAACATACATTATAGAGATCATTCAGTGTGAATTTGTAGTTTGATAAGTTTCCAGATCATCTGTTTATGGTGAAATGAGACCAAACATTACATTTATGCAGAAATATTTTTTTCGGCAGCTCACTGTAAAGCAGAACTACTAGTCTGTACTAAGGCAGGTTTCACTGCACACATCTAATTGAACTTCAAGGCATGGATCTGAAATCAATAATATAATTTGTTCTACATCACGTACAGTCACCTTCAAACACAATAGCATTGCATCATGACTATTTTGCTGGAAAAAAATCACTACTGTGTACACATTATTTACAACTATAGTGAATGTAAGAATGTAATCTAACATTATAGTTCAGTTCACTTACAGAAGTTATTCTAACTACAATACATTTGTGGTGAATCTACAGTGTTTAAAACTGTTTATAGTTTTGAGCTGCTCACCTCTGGAAAGGACTCTGGTCTGACAGAGAGTTTGGAAAGAATGACAAGGATAGACTTGAGCATCACAATTGTTTGCATAGTTCAAATAGCAATGCAATGTTATTATTATTAGTCATGGCATTGGAGTGGATGAATCAGACAAAAAGTGTTAACTCCTGATCACTGTCCAATGAGTTCAGCTTGGACTGGATTTGCGTGAAAGTTTGGGAATGATAGGATTGGACTCAGCTGGGAATCAATCATACCAAAAAAAAAATCTTACAGGTTCATTGCTCTTTCACTGAGGCAGAGTTCTCAGCAGCAGTCAAGAAAATTGGATTTCTTTATAAAATATAGAATAAATATTGGATTTTTAAAAAGCAATTGTCTGATTTATGGATTTATAAAAGGAAGTAGTGTTTGAAACCTGATAAGAGTTTTTTGAATGTTACTAGCACAGTTGATAAGAGGGAGCCAGTGGCTGTTATGTATTTGGATTTTCCCAAGGGTTTTGGTAAAGTCTCACCCAGGACGTGAGTCAACAAACTAGAGGCACTTGGGATTTGGGGTAATCTACTAGCATGATTTAAGGGCTGCTCAACAGGCAGAAGGCAGAGAGTATGAATAAGTGGGTCTTTCTCAGGTTGGCAGGCTGTGACCAGTGGGGTTCTACAAGCATCAGTGATTGGGCCCGAGCTGTTCACAATATGTATCTATTAGTTAGATGTGGGGACCAATTATAACATTTACAAATTTGTAGATGGTACAAAACTTGGTGGGAATGAAAGTTGTGAGGAGGATGCAAAGAGGCATCAAGAGGATTTAGACAGACTAAGTGAATGGGCAAGAGCATGACAAATGGGTTATAATGTAGCTAAGTGTGGGGTTATCATTTTGGTATAAGAAACCAAAGTGCAGAGTATTTGTTAATTGGTGAAAGAATGGAAAGTGTGCTGTCCGCAGAGACCTAGGTATCCTTGTCATGAGTCACTGAAAGTTATCCTGTGGGTGCAGCAAACAATTCAGAAGGCAGACGGTATGTTAGCTTTCATCATAAGAAAATTTCAGTAAAGAAGCAACAAAATCTTGCTTCAATTGTATAGGTCACTAGCAAGACCACACAAAATAAACTGTGTGCAGTCTGGTACTCTTGCCTGAAGAAACATATATTATCCATCAAGGGAGTGCAGTGCAGGTTCACCAGATTGGTTCCTGGGGATGGTGGGACCATCCTATGAGGAGATTTTGAGGACACTGGGCCTGTATTCTCTGGAATTTAAAAGACAGGTGACGTTATAGTAGTTCTCATATGGGACAAACAGAACAGATACAGAAAGGATGGTTCCCTGGTTGTGGGATCTAGAATCAAAGGACACAGTCTCAGAATAAAAAGCAAACTATTTACGCTGGGATATCTATGCTCAGATGGTGGTGAAATTTTGGAATTCTCTACCGTAGGAGCTCAGCAAATACCTGAGAGAGAAAGTGATAGATTTCTAGTTAATAATTTCTAGTTACTAGGGATCTGGGGATAACGAGAGAATATAGGAAGGATTTTATTAAATTGGAGAGGGTTCAGAAAAGATTTACAAGGAAGTTGCTGGGACTGGAAGTTTAGAGTTATAAGGAGAGGCTAGATCGGCTGGGACTTTTTTCACAGGAGCATAGGAAGTTGAGGGGTGACTTTATAGAGGTTTATAAAATCCTGAGGGGTATAGATAAAGTGAATAGCAAGGTCTGTTCCTGAGGCAAGGGGGATTCAAAATTATAGGGCAACAGAAAGATTTAAAAGGAACCTGAGGGACAACCTTTTCACACAGAGGGTGATTTGTGTGTGAAATGAACTGACAGAGGAAGTAGTAGATGCAGGTACAGTTACAACATTTAAAGACATGAATGAAGGTACATGAATAGGAAAGGTTCAGAGGGATATAGGACAAGTACAGATAAGTGGAACTAGTTCAGTTTGGGAAATTTGGTTGGTATGGAGGATGGACCAGGGGGTTTGTTTCTGTGCTATGACAATACACGTTGAGATAGATGATTAGCCATGATCTGAAATGGCAAAACAGGCTCACAGGGCTCTCAAGCCTGCTCCTGCTCCTATGTTCCTAAATAGGGTAGTGGGGCTAATCATGAGCTAATTTTAAGAACTGACACAGATACAATTGGCCAAATATCTTCTTTCTGTAAACACAGGCACAATTAACCTAATGCTCTCTTTCTGTGATGTATCACTGCTTAATAACATGGATGTTCCTCTATCCTCACTCTGCACCACTGGCTGATTTCTTTCTTCATTCCTACTGCTCAGTATCAGCTTGCTCCATTATTTTGCATTTCATATTTTTTTAGACATAGAGGAAATGTTTTCACTTGAGGGCAAGTCTAAAACCAGGTTTCATAAATATAAGATAGTCACTAATAAATTTAATAAGAAATTGAGAGGACTCTCATTACATTGAGTATATTCAGGATGTGAAACCGGGTATCTCAAGGAGTGGTGCAGACAAATTGGAGAGATGTATTTAAGAGGAGGCTAGTTAGGTACATTACGGGGGAAGGAATAGAAAGTTATGCTAATTGAATTAGATGAAGAGGGGTTGTAGGAGGATCACGTGGAACATGACCATGCATTGAGTCCACTTGTGGTCTTTTTGTGCTATAAGTTCTGCATAAGTCTAAGAAACGTGTGTTAAAATGACACATATTTACAAAATCAAAACACCTCCCATTTGATAAATTAAAACCTGTCGCTATGTTTGCTTTTGGCCACCTTCAATAAAATGTCTGATGTTCTTGAGGTAATTCTGGGGCTAATATTCACCACTTTGAGCAATAAGCTGTCATTGAGGTCATCAAAAGTTCCATTAGCCACCTGGTACACCTGCTGACTGTGTAATGAATCATTAACAGATATAATTAGCTCAGAGATATTAACACAGCAGCCAGGTTTCAATGCCTGAACTACTTCCCGAATAACTAGGAATGTGTTTGATTCTCTCCCCACAAACTGAAAGCCCTCAAGCGTTGAATTTCCAATGTGACTTGAAAACAAAAACCTGTTTACCACAAGTTTTGTTATGTGTCTGCCAGCCTTATTTTAAATCACTGATACAGAGCTACCTTTTAAAAACGTAAATTTTACAAACCCATTCTGAAAGCATGAGATTCATTTTTACATTGAAAAACATCGTAGTTGCCTTTCAAAGGACAAAATTGAGAGGTAGGCTTAAAACAGTAAAATGTAAAATTAATAAATGATCATTGTTAAATATTAATGTGGAAAATATCAGGAACTCTCCTTGTGCTTCTGTTAGGAAGTAAGCTGCCCAGTGTGGGACTAAATTAAGCAGACTGAGTACGGCCCAGGATTAATCCATGGTCAGTACTGTTAGCCAAGCCACAGATTTTCATAGTTGCAGAATTAATTTCATGAGAATTCATCTCTGAGTAACTGAGTGGAGGAATTATGGAACTGTTGGAAGAATGCAGTGTTTTTTCGTACACTGTTCCGAAGCTCAGTATACTTAATCCTTAAATCCTGTATTAAGCATGGCATTTTCCCTTATATAAACGGAATGGCAAATTTCTGAAATTGAGTTTGTATACTGGCTACTGGCAGCGATTTCATTGGAAGGTATAATATTTAAATAAAATTATGAACAAATTGCTACATTACAAAGAAGTAGCAATTGTTTCATTTTGCAAGATACACTACTAAATAAAATGTATTAAAAGAGATAACTTTTTGAACCTAACTTAAAATATGGACTAATGTCATTAACTGCTCAGTTTCCTTTTTAAATTACAAAAGTTTGGAGTGGTTCAAGGTTTATGATCAGGCCTGGAATAGCCTGTGTGGTGCTCATGCAGAATTCCTCTGAATTCAAGTAAGAGAAGGTAAATTCCTAAAGGTTCAAAATTGGCTCTGTAGCGATCCAGGACAAGTGGCATGGTGGCTCAGTGGTTAGCACTACTGTTTCACAGCACCCAGGACCTCGGTTTGATTCCACCCTCAGGCGACTGTGTGGAGTTGCACACAGGAGTTGTAGGATTTGGGTGACAAACTTGCCATAGCAATATAGTAAGCCCAAAAATGATCGTAGTTGATTTACATTTGTAGGTGCCAGTGCGTCAGTTACAGCTTTTACTTTCAAAGGAGACTTCTGTAGTCCCTTAGTATCGTTGACATTGCCTAAATATTCAATGGAAGATTTTCTCCCACAGTCCAAAGATGTGCAGGCTAGGTGGATTTGGCATGGGAAATGTAGTGTTTCAGGGATACCGTGGGATGTTCTTTGGGGTGGACTTGATGGGCTGAATGGCCTGCTTCCACACCATAGGGACTCTATGATTCTTAAGTAAATAAAGCCTGAAATAGCACAAAATCTCACCTGCAAAAGCCCATGTATGTAAAATATAAAGCCATGGATTGAGGTCTGGAAGTGGTTGCAGGTTATGTTATGATTGTTTCTCATTTGTACAACACTGTTTTAAACACTGTTTTAAACTGTTTCCTTTAATTCAAGGTAACCTGGAGTATGCCTGTATTGGGGAGTGTGACCTCCTCCAGGATCTGCTTGGAGATCAGCCCACGTGACTGCTTATTATAGAGTGGGAAACTCAAATTGAATCTAATTCAAAGTTAAGTACAAATTTTAAAACCTTGAAACAGCATAGGTATCAGCTGTTCTTGATGCATACCGATTCTCAGAGGCAGTCAGACCCAAGGAATTCAGGGGGAAGACAGATTGGTACGCATCAATAATGATTTTAAGGTTACTATTAATCCAGTACTACGTGTCGAGTAGTATCCTTTGTCTTTAATCAATTACCTATTTGCTGAATTAGCTGGAGGTCAGATTTTCAGTAAAATTGACCTTTGTCAAGCTTATCCCCAGTTGAATGTAGATCCTGTGTCACAGAAATACTTGATAATTGTAACACATAAAGGACTACTCAAATACAAGAGTCTTCCATTTGGCATCATATCTGCATCTGCATTATTCCAATGTTTCTAAGTGAATTGAAAGGACTGCAGTGTTACTTGGATGATATTTTAGTCATGGGGAGAAATGAAAAAGAGCATCTTCATAATTTATATTAACTATTAATTATACATAACTACTCTGCAGAGACTTGAAGGTTATGGCCTAAGAGTGAGGAAAGACTAATGTAAATTTTTAAAATCTTCCATTGACTATTTAGGCCATGTCAATGATACTAAGGGACTACAGAAGTCTCCTTCAAAAGTAAAAACTGTAACCAAAGCACCCACAAATGTAAATCAACTATGATCATTTTTGGGCTTACTAAATTACTATAGCAAGTTCGTCTCCCAAATCCTGCAACTGTTCTCAAGCCATTGCACCATCAAGAATTGGAAATGGGAAGATCAATATGAAGGTGCCTTTACACAGCCAAAGAGGCTTTATTAAAGTCATAAGTCCTTACCCATTTTGACTCAAAGTTACCGTTACAACTAGCATGTGATGAATCACCATAAGGAGTGGGAGTAATCATTTCTCACATTTTACAGTGGACCCACTTGACAACTCAGAATTCTCCAGCATTGCCCATGGTGAGGCATCAGTTGTACATGGCATTTGATTTATAGAAGCCATCCATGACAAAAGACATTGTTGACAGGAAATAACAGAATCAGATTTTCCAATGAGTGAACAGAATTAAATGTGCATTTTCCAAAAAAGTCATCAAGTTTTGGCGAGGAACTATGCCACTGGCAAGAAGTGGGTACCAGCCATCTTTGTAGCAGAGACTGGACTGATCACCTACACCGTACAATCAAGAGACGATGTTGTATGGAGAAGACATTCTTATCAACTCTTGGCAATCAGAATGAATGTGCCAGGAACAGTTTTAGTTGAAAATACATAAATAATTGTGCCAAATACCCGAGGACTGAATAATAACTGGAGCATCTGACGGAGTTAGTACCTTAGTAGAGATTACCATAGCACTGTGCAAACCTTCAAACATTCAGTCATCCCAGGAAAAGACAATGACAGGTAATGTTCCTTGTACACCTAAAATGCCAGAGTTTAAAGCCAATGAGAAAAATTAACAGATGTCTAAGGCATGCTGATAGGAGCAGGGTGTTGTTTATTTGTGTAAGTACATTGGACTGACACTTTAAGAGTTTGATTGCATGATACAATGATGCTGTCATTGGCCATTTTGGGCGTGAAACAGGTTAGTCTAACCTTGCTGTCTGTAGAATAAAGTCAGAAGTCACACAACACCAGGTTATAGTCCAACAGGTTTATTTGAAATCACAAGCTTTCGGAACGCAGCTCCTTCGTCAGGTGATGTGAGAGAGAAGAGCACACAGACACAGAATTTATCGGCAGAGAGATCAAAAGATCACACAACTGGTGTGAGTGGAGTGTCAAATATCCATTCACTGTCTCACTTCACCTGATGAAGGGGTTACGATCCGAAAGCTTGTCCTTTCAAATAAACCTGTTGGACTAAAACCTGGTGTTGTGTGACCTCTGACTTTGTCCACCCCAGTCCAATACCGGCACCACCACATCATGGCCTGGAGAGTAAACATCTCCATAATAAAGCTCCTGCTGTTAAATACTTCAGCCTCGTGGTCATTCTTGGAACTCAACACCCACCTTCTAAAAAACAGATAACAATGAGCAGAGCAGGCACTAACCCCAAAGTTGACATTCCATTCCTATCTCCCTCACTCTCATAATCAGAACAGAGTTACTGCTGGTAAGGCAAACAGACTGACATTGATCTGTTTAAAATAGATAAGGTGTTCACCCAAATAGTGTAAAAGAGGTCCGAATCCCAATTTCCTGACCGACCTCCTGATTTGTGTGACATGAGTGCATATCACTGGTTAGGAGCTTGAAAACCAGGCATAGTGATGGTAATGATGTCAGCCAGGACAGCCTCACAAAATATGAGTTTCCTGATTGGGGATGCTAATGTGGTCCAATCAGGGATCCCTGGCTGACAGATATAAACAGGATTGTCAGAGGTTCTATTCACTCTGAGAGCTGGCTCTGAGGAGGCCAGACCAATGTCAAATACTATGCACATGTAAATAAAGAGTGACTTGGTGATGGGTTACCGGCCTCTGTGGAATTATTTCACCAGGCAGTAACAATTTTTCCCTCAATTTCTTCAACTGATGCAACCATTTTTGATGGCATTGGAGAAGAACTTATACTAACAATGATTTATATGGGATTTTTAAAGTGATAAAGTATTCCAAATTGCTAAATACAATCCAAAATATCAGTTCGGAGCTGTTTAGGACCAACAGTTTGTTCACTAATCTTTTCCCTTCACCTCTCCAAACCAGGTAACTTTTTTTTTTAAAAGTGTACTGGCCTATCACCAAGTGGGGGTGGGTTGGCTCAGTTGGCTAGATGGATGTTTGCAATGCAGCATGATACTATCAGCATGGGCTCAGTGCCCAAACTGGCCAAGGTTACCAACCTTCTCAACCTCTCTTTTTACCTGAAGTTAAACCACCACCAGACGTCCCTCTCTAATGACAGAGCAGCCCTCTGGTCCTCTCGGATTATGGTGATTTTTCCTTACCACCAAGTTGAATCCTGGATCATCCAATGGGCACACATGTAATTTCCCAGCAGAGGTTATTCAAAAGCAATAAAACCCTGACCAATATTTTCCCTCTCTAACCCAAGGCCCTGAATTGTCATTATGATGCATTTATCACTATTCCAGCTAAGATCCAGTAATTCAAATCAGACCTGGGGTAATTATGGAAACTGGGACAGTGGAGGTTCACACAACAATATGAACATGGTGTGGGGGCAGTGTGGGGTGGACATGTATTCACTCTTCATCGAATCTCATGTTGCAAAACTCAAAAACCAGAGTCAGGCATCAGTATGGACAGAGACATGGTGCAATTAAATACACTAATTGTTAATCTCATTTAGTTGTCAGTTTTTTTCAAGTTTTAATACACCAAGAAGTAGAACATACCAAAATTACTTTTGCATTATGGAAGTTAATCATACAAAAAAAAAATGAAGATTTTCCAGCTTCAGATTAACGCACTGATCTTTGATTCCTTCCATCAAACCAGTAATACCCTAATTGCAGTGCTACTGTCCCTTGCATTACATCACATAGTTCCCATTTCCTGACCATTTGACTTTTTGCAATCTTGACCAACATGCAACTTTCTGGTTCTGTGACTTTTCATTAATCTGAACTGTTTTATGGAGTCTGGCCAGTATAAATGGATTGCACAGCATCATAAGCAGGATTTAACTGCATTCTTTCCACAGAAGATTACTGAATTCCCTGATGCACAAAGTCATTCATTAAGTCGCAGCATCTATTTGAAGTCTGCTATAATCACTAGGGATTTCCTTCTCCTTTTGGCTTGGGAACAAATGGTCTGTTTGCATCTTAGTCAAGGGAGGGAAATAATTAGCCACTTGATCGCATTCTAGTGACCCCAATGGGAAAGGATCAATTGGAAATTGGTAGAAGAGATAGTGATAATCTACAGGTAGGTCAAGAAAGTCGGGTGCTAAAGGTAAAAGATCTGAAGAAGCTTGGGGGTGTAGATAACAATATTTTTCACTCAGCAAATTACCATGACCTGGAATTCACAGCCAGAATGGGAGGAGTGGGGGGTGGGTGGGGGTGTGGTTGGTGGGTAGGGTAGCGGGGGTGGGAGGGGGGTGTGGAGACGGTGGTTGAGGTTGGAGGCAGATTCAATACCAACTTTCAAAATTTCTACTTAATAAGGAAAATTCTGCAGGCCAATGGAGAAAGAGTTGACAAAGAGATAATGACCAAACGGCCTTCTTTCATTTTGTATAATTCTATACAATGGCAAAAACACACATGTCGAAGCAGATTATTTCCACCCTTCTTCCCTGCTTCCACTACCACCATCATCCTATTTTCTTATCAGTTGTGAAAATGAAGAAGGCCCAAGTATGAACATGTTAAAATTTATATTAGGTTTAATGCAACATGCTAATTTTCTTTATTTGTTTAAAGACATGAAGCAGAATCTTATAGGGATCTGAGTGATGTGGGCTATAGCATGACATGTGGCAGAACTGGGTGAAAGTGTGGTCAGGCCCATCTTGATGTTGGGTGTGATCCATTCCTTCTTTTATGCTTATCACAAGCAGTGTGGCAAGATTCTCACTGGGCAGTGGAAAGTTACCACGTAATGATCACTATTGATTGTTAAAAGCCTTATTAATGGCACAACTCACCTCGTAATTATTCAGCCTCCCGCCTTACCAAACCTGCCAAACAATCTCAATATCAGGAAAACTCAACAAGGAACTACAGTGAGCACCTGGCAACTTCATGGCCCTCCATGTTGGACACTGGACACTAACATCTCAGGGGTGCTCCATGGGCACCGTTCACATGCACCTCACACTGACATCTGACATGTGCCAGCCTCTAAGAAACCTCATGGCACATTCCAACCCTCTTACAGGGAGCTTCTACAATTCAATGCTGTATCTCTGCACTCTTCACTTCCTATCATAGTGCTCACTCGCTTTGACCCTACCTGGATGTTCACAGCATCCCTGACTTGCATTGTCTTTTTGTCAACTTAGCCATAGATCTATGCTCACAGTACTGCTGTTCTGCTATGATGTTTAGTGCAGACAAAACCCCGTATACCTTGCCTCTAATGTCAGCAGGCCTTTGCTCAGGAATCTCCAGCAGAGTGAGACAAGGTCAGACTCTGATACCAATCCAGGCCCTGCTCAGGGTGGTTAGAGTCAGGAGCCTATCCTCATAAGAGGTGAGGAGCTGAATGATAGGCATGTGTCTTTACTTTTTCTGCTTTAATGTGGAATGAAAGAGAGGCAGGTATTACGGAAAAGTTGGTAGCACAGCTATTACTACTTGCAATGGGGCAGTGTCGCAAGTGAATAAGTAGGCAGTACACAGGGCACATATTGGGGACTGGGATGGGTAAGGGTGAGTCAGGAGGATGTTGCAGGTAATATAGAGAATGGCAGAACATGAGCCTTGGTGGGTACAGTAGCAAAGAGAGAGTGAGTGAGAGGTATCAGAAAGACGGTGGTGACACTTACGCTAGCGGAATAGAGAAGTTCATTGACCTTCATACCCTGCTGGGAATTCCTTAAGACAACAGAGACAGCTTTAATCCATTTGGCAACACAGACAAGGCTGGCATGGTCTGGTGTGGGGCCTTCACAGATGGACCTGAGGGAAGAGGAGGTTCTACTTGTGCATCACCCTATCCAGCAGGGCCTCCTAAACTCTAGCCGCAAAGCACAACGCCAATTTACCCCTGTCTGCCATGTCCTAGGCAAATGTCAAGAACTGTGCAGGGCAATGCTTGTCTGGATACACAATGGGCTTTTAAAAATGTCCTAGCCACACAAGATGCTGGTGAATTCTGGGATATTTGTTGAGGTGTGAGTTGCTCCGTGAACGGCACGTGGTAAGATGGGATGGAAATTGGACATGACAAACTCCATAGGGGTAGCATATGTAACGAGATAGGCTTGGTAAAGTACAGGAAAATATTTTTGGCTTTCTGGTGTGAAACGCTCCAAAAACATGATGTAACTCAGACTTAGCCAAAAAAGCATGAGATGCAGCGTCGATAATCTCTCTTTGGAGTGCACAGTCTTGTCACATCTCTTATGAGGACAGGATCCTGACTCTAACCACAAGAAATACTTCAGCTTTGGCTCAGAGATGTACTCTTGGAATTTGAAGATATTTTGTTCAAAGACCCCTCCCGAGTTCATTTTTAACTTGTCTACTGAGCATGAATTCCACAGGAATAAATTTGAGGCAATTTTTATAAAGACTCTCTGATCTGCAATGTCAATTCAAAAATCACTCCTATTACTAAATAATCTAACCTGATATCTCAGCGTACTACTAAGGGATGGTTTGATTATTGGTGATGTTACATTTTGGATAAGGTATTAAATCAAGGGTCTATTTAACTTCTTGGGTGGATGTGGAAATCCCATGCTGTAATTCAAAGAACACCTTGGGAATTCTCGTGATATGCTACTCATTAAAATATCTAGTTACTTATTCTGTTGCTATTTCTAAGAAAGGACTCTGTGCAAATTAGGTGCTTTTTCCTGTATTGCAGTGACTGCAATTCAAAAGTACTTAATTGGCTGTAAACTGCATTAGGATATCCCAAAACATGCTATATAAATGCAAGTTATTTGTTTTTAAATAGCCATCAGGCCAACCTCATAAACTACATACCAAGATAAATGCTTTCAAATTTGGCCGATGGACGGACATGTTTGCAGAAATAAATGCAGCACTTCCAAATGTGCTAATGAAAATCTAGCATCATCATTTGAGTACTGATGTTACTGTTCCACTGCAAAACTATAACCCATAGGCAGAATGTACAAAACTTGAACATTAAATAGGTAACTGGCCTTGGCTTTCAAATAGGTACTGCTGTTAAATACTGTGACTAATAGCTTGCTATTACAATCAATTTATCAAATGTTGACATTTCACCAAATCAATATTTTACACATGTACAGTACATCAATAAATAGTGGCTTTTAGAATATGTCAGCCTTCATTACCTATGGATACTGTGACTTTGGATTGAAGTAAAACTCTTTGTTTTAGAAACTTCTTTGTGGTGAAAATACTTTTATAATGTGCCTTAAAGCTGCTGTTTTTAGCATTCAGTCATCTGCTTGATGGGACAAACTGCTTATAAAATTAACTGAATGCTCAATTCTTTCCATTGAAACAACACCAGTTCCTTGCAAAACAAAGGTGCAACATGAATTTATTGTATGGCCATATTTTTATTCAAGCCACATTAATTCAAAGTAGGGCATGTTGAACAGACCAATATCCATAACTGAATTGGGCATCTAAATACTTTTGGAGATTTAGAAGGGTTTTAGTGTAAAGCTATAATTTAGCACAAACAGTTTCCATCTTTCTCTTCTGGCCGCTTTCCCTGTCAAGAAGCCAAAGTTCCACTGGAGAAGAACTCAGCTTCTTTTAAAAATCAAATAACCCAATCACCTGTTATCAAGTTACAAAAGAATCCAACTCTTTTGTTTAAAGTCTCTGATAATTAACTCAGTGAGATCAAGGTTCAACTCAGGGATGGAGAGGAATGTGATTGAGAAACCTTGAACTTGCATCAGGAATCCCCAGTAATCACTCAAAGAAGACTACAGGCCCATGAACTCAGCCTTTCTTTTTAAATCAACCTTTTCAGAAACATTCTGAAGAAAGATCATGGCAATTCTATTCAAAACCTACCACCAAATCACCCACATAGCCAATTAAACAATTAACAAATTACAAACACTGTCCACCAGCGGGAGTGGCACAATAACAAAAGTAAAAGAAAGGCAGGTCTTGGCACTCCAGCCCCTGTGGTGCCCACCTTTCTTGAGCCCAGCTCTTTATATTCAGAATGTGTTTTTTTATCCCACGACCAAATCATCCACATTACATTTAACCTGTTAACACCATCACTCAATCACCAATGGCCCATCAAGGCAGTGCAATAACACCAAAGATGAGGGAGAAAAGCTGCTCTTGAGGAAATTAAAATAAATTAAATGCCTCTTTAGTTTCATATTAGTGCCATGTGCTGACTGATTGTGTTACTAAAGCCAGTCTGAACCCAGCTTTTTCTTTTCCCCATAACCAAATTACTTGCAGTTTTTCTTACCATCCATTAACCATCACCAATAAGTCATCTGTGTTTTCCAACTGATTAATTTCCATGAAAAGCCCATTAAAGGCAACGCAAGCCATCGAAGGTGGGGATAAAACACACCTTTATTCATCTAAACCCACCTCTTTGTTCCTTTCTTTATCCAGAAGTGTTGTCGCATACAACCAAACGACTTTCCCACCACCAAATCACCGTGACTATTTTTTGTTTTTAACTATTAACCACCACCAGTAATCACCCATGCCTGAACCCACCTCTTCAATACAAAGTCAGATGAGTATCGCCTGCTTTCAATCAACTCTGGAGTTGTTCTATTTGACCCTTAAAGGAACCTGTATTTCTAAAACTGACAGAGCATTTCACAGGAGGCATAAGGTTTTCCTGGAACAATTGAAAAGTTATGACACCAAAGGAGGCTATTCATCCCATCATGTCCATGCTGGTTCAAAAAGAGCTACCCAGCCTAAACTTTCCCTTCTGCATAATGAGATCCTGCAGTTCGAAGCTCTTCAAGTAGACCTCTTAATACCTTTTAAATGTAGTAAGCGTTTCTACCTCCAGTGCCCTTTTAGGTAAAGTTTAGGGTCGCTACCATCTCTGATTGACAGTAATGTTCCTCACCTTGCTTCTTATTGATCTACTAGCCACTTTAAATCTATGGCCCTTGATTTTTGACCCCTCTGCTAAGGTAATGGGTCATTCATATTTCCATGACCTCGGTCCCTCAAAATTTATATACTCAATTAAATCACCACTGAGTCTCAATTGTTTCAAGTAAAGCTAACAGCCTATCCAATCAGAGTTTTCCTAAGAGTGAAAATTCTCTAGTTCTGCCAACAGCTTCACCAATTTCCACTTCACACTCTCCAAGAAAGTTTCATTTGCCCTGTAATGTGGTGACCAGAACTATTCTCAAGCTGCGGTCTAACCAGATATTTTATACATTTCTAGAATAACCTCACAGCTCTTTAATATAATGCTTCAGCTATAAAGGAAAACATGCCCTATACTTCTTAACCATTGTATTTTCTTGTGCTTAATTTATTTTACTGAACACACAAGCTTGTTGTGTAATTGTATCTTTGAATTCCGGCTGACATATTCTCCATAAGGTTGTCCTTCATAACTGATGCACACACAAGTCAGCTTGGGCTAATCAGTAATTAGTAGATACTGCAAGGAAGTTATTGAACTGAACCTATTATTTATATGCAAAATCTAAAGATGGAATTAACTTTCAAATGCTCTTTGTGGTTTTGGTGGTTTCTTTATTGAATAGTTTGGATCAACCTACTCTACTCCTGTTGTGTGTGTTAACAAACTGTGGTATTTTTATTGTAGAACCACCGCCTTTTTATTTTGTTTGTTAATGAGACTATGTATTAGGTACAACCAAGCATTACATCAAATATCCCTCTTCTTTGTAAGGTGAAGTTGTCACAGTCTCAGAGAACCATACGGCTGCACTCTCATTATAACACAGCAGTGGCTTAACCTGAGGGCTAACATGCCTCAGGAGAGGGGCTAAGTTTGAGAAGGTCACAGTAGCCTCAGCCGCTGTGGGAATTGAACCCATTCTGTTGGTGTCACTCTGCATCACAAACCAGTTGTCCAGTCAACTGAGCTAACCAATCCCCCTAATCTTCTTTATCCCTGATTAATTTGCTTTTTCTGTTTGATTCTTATATTGTTCCCCTCTTGACTGAAGATTTGAACACTTCCTATCAAACTGTCACAGTGGTGGTCTCAGTGGCGGTACCTATCCTTTCAGTCAGACAGTTACAGATTCAAGTCCCACTCCAGAGACTTCAATACACCATCTAGACTGGCACTTTATTACAGTGTTGAAGAAATATCACACTAGGCAGACATATGCTCCCAAATTGGAGTCAAAGCAGTTATAAAATCAAAAACAAAACACACCATTGTCAGCATTGTCTCACTGCTCCCGATTTCTATAAACTCTTGCAGCTCTAAAATATTCCAAGATTCATTAATCTGGTTCCAAAGCAAGGTGAGTCTAGAGAAGACTAAGTGATGATAGAAATTATTCTTGAACATGTAATTTTGCTAAATACAGTTCTCCTATAGTTCTCCTATAACACAATAGTTGCGTTTTTGTGTGACCTCGCACTGTAGAAAATTGCCAGAGAAAATCACATTATAGGGAAATCACCATGGAAAATCACTATATCTATAAAGGAGAAAGTTTGCGCTACCCAAACAGTGTCCACTATTCATCAATTGCGTTACAGCCAATTCACATTAATGAAACACATGTTATAGCAGAACTACCTGTAGACTGGGAGCCATTTCAGAGGGCTAGACAGTGCAAGGTGGAGCAGGAGTAGGCTATTCGGCCTCTCTTGCCTGCTCTGCTATTCAACATGATCATGGTTAATCTTGCTCAATAACCTCTGACTCCATTGTTAATCATGAATGTGACTGCCTCTGCCTTCAAAGTGTTCAAAACTCTGCCTCCACTCCTCTCTTGGCAACAAAATTCCAAAGACTCATAACCCTCTGAGAGAAAACAATTCCTCTTTAATTCTATCTTAAACACGAGACCCTTCATTTATAAACTGTGTCCCCCAGTTCTAGTCTCTTCCACAAGCGGAATTTTCTGTTCACTGAGGGTAGCTCTGGTGGTCTGCTGCTTAGCCAGACAATCAAGCAGAACAGCACAGCTGTTGGTTCCAGGCTCTTACAGACATGGTTCAAAACTGTCCAAGTTATTTAGCGCATTATTAAAAAAAAGCAGGAACCACTGATGCTGAGCTACTAAACTAGATTTGCACAGTATCTCTGTGAACTCTGGATCCAGTAGCTGCTGGAATTAAAAGGTTTAGCTTCAACCAGTAATTTCCCCCTCACGAAATTCCACCAGCATTTGTTCCTCTTCACTTGAGCACTGTGTTTCCTCCAAATCCTTCCTTCCGGAACTCACTAAACAATCTTGGTACTATCCCTGAACTGTATATATCTAGATATTCACTAATCAACAGTTCAGAAATATTATTACACATCTGTGAAGTAGGTGAGATTTGAACCCAGGCCTCCTGGCACAAAGGTAAGGACATTTTGCCACAAGACCCTCTATGTGTACGTATCTGTTATTTACTGTTACGACTGTAAGAGTAGTGTATGCAATGATATGCCTCTTTAAGGCTGATCACCAGGCTTTGATACCAATGTTCATGGCAACCAAGAGAAATTGTAGATGAGCATGTTTACAAAAAGAAATTTTTTGACACATTGTGCTGTAGTAACATAGGGAATACAGAACCAAATTACACACAATAAAGTCTCACAAACAACAATATGACATTGATTCTTCTGATGTTGCTTAGGAGATAAATATTGGACAGATTATGTGGGTGAAATCCCAATTTTTCTCCAAGATATGTCATTAATTTTTTATGGTCACCTGAGGAAACAGATGGTTTAATGTTTCATTGAAAAGACAATATCTCACAACACATGTTACCTCCTCAAAGAACTCCAATAAATTGGTCAGGCATGATTTCCCTTTCACTAAACCATGTTGACGTTGCCTGATTACCTTGAACTTATCCAAGTTCCCTGCTATTACTTAGAGTCATAGAGTCATAGAGCACGGAAACAAACCCTTCAGTCCAACCAGTCCATGTCGAACATAATTCCAAACTAAACTAGTCCCACCTGGCTACTACTGGCCCATATCCCTCCAAACCTTTCCTATTCATGTACTTATCCAAATGTCTTTTAAACGTTATAATTGTACCTGCATTCACCACTTCCTCTGGAAGTTCATTCCACACGTGAACCGCCCTCTGTGTAAAAAGTTTGCCTCTTATGTCTTTTTTAAATCTCTCTCCTCTCACCTTAAAAATGTGCCCCCTAGTCTTGAAATTCCCCATCCTAGGGAAAAGACAACTCCCATTAGCTCTATTTATACTTCTCACTATTTTACAAACTTCTCTAAGGTTGCCTCTCAACCTTCTACGCTCCAGTGAAACAAGTCCCAGCCTATCCAGCCTTCCTGTATAACTCATGCCTTCCATACCTGACAATATCTTGGTAAGTATCTTCTGAATCCTCTCCAGCTTGATAACATCCTTCCTATAACTGGGTGACGAGAACTCGACACAAGTGTTACAGAAGAGGGCTCACCAAAGTCCTGTACAACCTCAACATAACTTCCCAACTCCTATACTCAAAGGACTGAGCAATGAAGGCAAGTGTGCCAAACGCCTTTTTAGCTACCCTGTCTATATGTGATGCAAGCTTCATGGAATTATGTACCTGCACCCCTAGTTCCCTCTGTTCTACAACACTACCCAAGGTCCTACCAATAATTCTATAAGCTCTACCCTTGTTTGCTATACCAAAATGTAATTCTTACCATTTATCCAGATTGAACTCCATCTGCCATTTATCCGTCCATTACCCATTTGATCAAGATCCCTCTGTAATCTTAGAAAACCTTCTTCACTGTCTACTATGCTACCAATTTGGTGTTGTCCACAAACCTACTAACACTGCCTTTAATAATAACTTCTAACAATTTCCCTGTACAATCAACCTTAGTTTCTTCTTTCTGTCTTTCTCCCTTTTTTGAATAAAGAAGTTGTATTCATTACCTTTCAATCTAAAGGGACCATGCTCGAATCAAGAGTGCTTTGGAAAATTAACACCAATGAATTATCCATCTAACTAACCACTTCTTTTAAGATCCTAGGACAAAATCCATCATGACCCACACACTTCTCCACCTGCAGCACCAAGAATTTATTCAGTACTACTTTCCTTGTGATCGTGATTTTCCTGAGTTCCTCCCTCCCTTCTATTTCCTGATCAATCACCTGGGATGTTACTTATATCCTGTTGTAAAACACTTGTTCAATTTATATCCTGTTGTAAAACACTTGTTCAATGTTTCCTTATTTTCCATCACTAATTCTATAGTTTTGCTTTATTTAGGTTGGACACTCATTTTGTTAACTCTTTTCATCTTTATTTGTTGAAGCTTTTACTTCTTTTGTATATTTCTGGATACCGTTCTCTTGTATTTTAATTTTTCCCTTTTTTTTATATCTTCTATTAATTTTACCACCAGTTGTGACAGTATTTTGAAAATTAGGAATAGAATAAATCTTACTCACTCACCAAATAACCAACTTCTTCTCTTGCAGCAGATTAAGAATAAAATCATGAAGCTGAAAACGATTAAGAAAAGCAAGAGCAACACAACACCTCTTTCTCGTCTTCTTCTTCACTCTCATAATAACTTAACTCCCACACTCAACTGTAAATCATACTCTGGAGCACATAAAATTAGAATACTCAGTGCAACTTAGCATGCAAGAGAAGAGGCATATCTGACTCACTTAATAAGTATCCAGTTTAAGCTTTTTCACTGGGAGCCTTGTTTAAATCCTGCTTAAGGTTGGCAACTACAGGACTTAAACTGCAGATTTTAATGTCAACTTCAAAATAAATTAGATATGTGCAAAATAAATTACTCAACAACTGAACACACTCAGTCCTCGGTCTGCTGAATTTATATGCTCCTAAAACAAAGGACTAGCTGCAGCTTCATGCACTCAGATGCACCAATATGATGCCTTATAAAACAACACTACTAGCTTATGCAAGTTGTGAACTGACATCATTGATATAGCCTAACAAATTTATTTTTCTCCTGCCCCAAGGTTCAGGCCATGGGTGAAACAGCATAAGTTCTATCTGTCATCATGATCTGACTCTTAGCCTGAAAAAATAACCTCTTATTTTCTAAAGCAATTCCTTCAACATAGCCCTTTATGATGTATCTTTCAACTTCTACATTTAATTTCCCAACTGGTCTGCTTGTGTATAGGTCTGTATAAAATGGACACTTAAGTCTGATAGTGGGTGATGCATATAGAATTTCTGGGTTGGCAGATTTAGGTAAAAAGGATAAAGTTCAGATGAAAGTGAAAAGAAGTTGTGTTTTATAAATTTCAAAACACAGAGTAAACCTATAGTAATAAGTTTAATAATGTTATTAACTCTGTATAAGATTGGATGTAGAATTCATTGCGCACTATTTCCACATTTTGAATGCAGTATAATAGGATTGACAAATACATCCAAAATCGCAGATACTGGTTGTAATATACATCAATTAATAAGTAATATAACTAAATATTAATCCACTGGTGAAGGCTTTTTTGTTAAATATTATTTCTAGGTGAATATTGGAGATAAGATAGTTATGTCATTGTTAGGTTAAATATCACCTTGTTTGTTTGAGCAATTACCAGAGTAATTGTCTGTGCATCACTGATGACAGGTAAATAACTTATCCACGAGGTCAGACTGCGGTGAATTGCTGTATTGCAGCATGATGTGTGACACAGTCAGGCAACAAAATCCTTACTGGGATTCAGACACACAAGGCAATCAAGCACTGCACTTGATGACATATGTTCATTAGTGATGGAGCATTACCAATTTTTCTTTGACAAGTGAGTTGTGAAATGAAGTCAATCATTACTGCTACTTGTGAAGCGATAGAACTATACAATGTAACAAATAGATCTAATGCTAATTAATGCAAGGTGGGAAGGCCATCTAATTGGGCAGGAGGGTGGCACATAGGCACACTGCCATCTTCTGCCTCTTCCAGAATTTATTCCAGGGTGAGAAGGTTCATAAACAACCTTCCTAATTGAGGCCCTTAAGTGGCAATTAATGCCACATTCTTGTTGCTGATGATATTAAACCAGCAGTGGGCAGGTTTGTTGCCACGGGGGAGCCCATATAGAAAGCCCGGGCCTCAGATTTCTGGGAGGGGGTGCCCGTGTTCTTAGGCATTCAGTGCCTGATCAAGAGACCCAGTCTGCTGAGAGCCACACACCCTGCCCTTTCTGTTAACACCTGACCCCTGGGTCAGCAACTCCTTCCCCGTGTCCCTAATTCTGACCTCATTCACCATCAGGCTTGAGATTCACTGCTGATCCCAGGCCTCGATGCAGTGCTAACAGCAACCATGACACTTCCTTGGCACTGATAAACAATAAGAACTGAAAACAAAAACAATAAGTACTAAAAAAAAGCAGTTCTGGAAGCATCTGTAGAGAAAGAATCAATATTTTGTGTTCAATGACTTTTCTTCAAAGTCGTAAAATAGTAATATTGCACTTGAAACATTAACTGTGTTTCACTCTGCATTGGTGCTGCCAAACTTGTCGGGTCTTTCCAGCACTTCCTGTTTTTATTTCAGCTCTCCAGCATCCACAGCATTTTGCTTTCATATAAGCACTGATAGCTTCCAGGCTCTGATTGGCTGGCACCTCTCAGGAGGAAGGAATTCTCCCCTGGGGTTCTTGATCCGAGGGAATTAGGCCCACCACTAGCCAGTTCATGGCTGAGTGCAGGGCAGGTAATTTGCTAGGTCTTCCCTAAAAGAGACAATGCAGAGGTCTTGCCAACTTTCTTGAAAGCAAGTGATATGCTTGTCACCTCCCTAAATACCACCAACAACACCACATGCACAATTCAATCTCAGCAACATTGTGTTTAATTGCAGTACATTTTAGGAGAGAAGTAAAGGTACTGGAAGGGATGCAGAAAGGATTAATGAGAATGGTACCTGGGATGAGGAACCTTAGTTATGTGGAGAGGAGAAAATTAAGAGAGGATTTGATATAAATGTTCAAAATAATGTGGGGTCTGGACAGCATAGATAGGGGGAATCTAGTTCTGAAGAAGGGTCACTAGACTCAAAATGTTAACTCTGATTTCTCTCCACAGATACTCCCAGACTTGCTGAGTTTTTCCAACAATTTCTGTTTTTGTTTTTGATTTCCAGCATCTGCAGTTTTTTGGTTTTTTTTGTTTAGGGAATATCCATTCCTGTTGGCAAAGGATTGAGATGGTACAGGTTTAAAGGTAATGGAAAAAGAAGAAGGACAAGAGGAAAGAGCTTTTCACAGAGTGAAAGTTTAGGATCTGGAATGGGCTGCATGGGCGTGGGGTGGAAGCAGATTCAATTGTGGCTTTCAAAAGAGAATTGGATAATTATCTGAAGAAGAAAGTTTGAAAAACTACAGGAAAGGGCAAAAGAGTGGGTATTTTTAAAAATCATTTTAAAATTTAAAAAAAGATTAAATTTCCAAATCAGAATGGTGAGTGGCTAGGAGGGCAACATGCAAGCAGTGGTGTTCCTATGTATCTGCTGCCTTTGTCCTTCTAGATGGAAGTGCTTGTGGGTTTGGAGGGTGCTGTCTAAGCTTTGGCGAATTTCTGCAGTGTATCATGCAGATAGCACACACTGCTGCTGTTGAGCGGCGGTGCTGGGGAGAATGAATGCAGTGCCAACCAAGCATGCTCCTTGTCCTGGATGGTGTCAAGCTTCTTGAGTGTTGTTGGAGTTGCACTGGGGAGTATTGCAACATATTTCTGACTTGTGTCTTGTATATGGTGGAAATGGCTGACCTCCAACAATCATAACAATCTTCCCATGAGCCAGGTATGGCTCCAACCAGAGGAAAGTTTTCCCCCTATTCACATTAATTCCAGTTTTGCTGGGCTGTCTGATACCACATCAAGTCAAATAGTCCTTGATGTGAAGGGCTGTCACGCTCACCTCACCACCAGAATACAGCTTTTTTGAGCGGGTTTGGGCTAAGACAGTAATGAGGTCAGAAGCTGCATGGCCCTGGAAGAACCCAAGATGGATTAACAAATTAGATAAACTACACTTTTAGTGTTGGCACATACATGATAGGCTGAATGGCTTCCTTCTGCGCTATAATCTATTCTATGAAATTTAATCAAGCATTGCATTTGGTAACATATGTTTAATAGTGCTGGCATGTTATCAATTTTCTTTGCAAGTGAGTTATGAAATGCAATGAAGTCAACTCTTAACTTACTTGTGAAGGAATAGAGCTATAAAACATAATCAATTCACCATTCAAGGTTGTGAACATTGGTAAGCAGACTGTGTTGAGCATCACATCTGAGTTTAAATATGTTCACAACATGAGATACAGACATAAGGGTAGCTCCTCAATTTCACATCCAGATTTAAACTGGTATTGCAATTGATTATGGAAACTTCTCAATTTTCAAGAAACTTTCATTATGTGGTCCATAGTGTATGTCCCCGCTGTGGTCAGAGAATAGGATCTGAGAGACAGAGAACACAATTGGGCCATTCGGTCCCCCAGCTCATTAGGTCATTTTTAGATCCAACCTGTACCTGAACTTCATTTGCCCATCTTTAATCCATACTCCTCATATCTTCGACCAGTCTTAGTCTTAAAAATTCTAATTGTTCCAGCGCTCTCAGGGTATTGTGATAAAGAATTTCAGATTTGATTTTTGGGTGAAAAATTGCTTCTTAACTTCATTCCTGAATGATCTTCAAATTCTCCTTGATCTGCAAACATACAAAAATGGCAGGCAGGATAAAGTGAACAACATGGACATTCTGAACACACCCAGAGGCATATAATCTGGGAGAGAGACAGAAAAAAACACAGAAGTACAGGACAGTTAATCTGTAAAATTCCTCTTCAAACTATTTAAATGATCCAAACTTGTCTAGGAGTTCATATTGATCCTGATTCAAAGTAACTATCTGTCATTCAACAATAATCCAATATGAAACTTTTTTTCAGAACATTTTCTGGAAATTCACAAAGGCAATATCTATAGACACTGCTGTATTCACCACACAGTTCCATTAAAAAAAACTATATTACCCTTCATGCATGTAAACTCAGTCTGACCCCAGTATTATCTCAGAGGTACATTCAGTGCAAAGTGCTTGGTCATCATGCTCCTGTGTCATCATTCATTGCTCTATGTTGCTGATTCCCTAACCCTTCACCATACCACCCCGCCCCTCTCCCGCTTTGGTCTGTGTCTTATTGGCTGACAGTTCTCAGCACATGGGACTCCACCTTCCGTCACTCTCACCTGGAGTCCTTTCTCCACTGCTGCCCAGATTGGCAGCTGACACCCCCCAGTTCATACATTAAATCCATTCCTTGTTTCTGGTAAAATGTGACTCATTGCTCAGAAAATATCATTTCTGGATACAGAGAAAAAACTGACAAACAAATTTGTCACTAAGTTATTTGGTCAAAAGAATAATTATTCAATTTGCAAATGATTCAATGGTTCCAACTTTAATTTAATTAAAACAAAAATGGGGTCAATTTTCTGCTAATATCCAGTGAGAACACATTTTAGGAAATCTTCCAGTGAAAGGAAAATCAATGCTGTGTGCATGTGACATTGTAAATCTGTTAAATCTGCCAAGTTATTCTGGCAACTGACTGTTCAAGGACCTTTAGGGCAGGTTTCTGCATTAATTGAACTGTTTTATCTGCCTGAACAGATAAGTGGGACGGGGTGGTGTGACAGGGTTTCCGTTTCCACTTTTTGGCTATGAGTGGATAAAAGGCAACAATAATCCATTATATGTCTGTGAGAAAATTGTTTCCAACATTTATCAAAACGTTGGGCTAAGAAGACTCAAAGTAATACTCAAGAATAAGGCTCTGTAGTATCCTCGTCTTCAAATACTCATCGGAGAAAAATGAACAACATTGAGGATTGCTTTTTAATTTATCGCCAGTGGGAAATCACTTATTTTTCTCAGCGAGCTTCAAGTATCTGAATTAACCAGTCTCCACATGTGGGTTTAGACAGAACATGTTGGCAGTGCTAGAGATTCAATCCTTGAGATGAGCCTGATCTCATTTTCACACTGACATCACACACTCAAGCTTTTCAGCAGATGTCCTTTGATGGCTATACGAAGCAAGCACCAATCTTTTCTATTTGTTAGCATCACACTCATTAGATGAAGTTTTATATTCATCAAGCAATGACAAATCATAACTGAAAAGGTAGACAACTTAATAATTGAATGCAATTTAAGTGTCTGCATAAACTTTCGATGAGGAAGTACGAATGAATTTGAAAATGCTGAGTTAAGCCGAAACAAAATTCATCATTAGAAGTAAAGACAAATAACTATTCAAATTGTTTCAAATACTGTCAGCTGTCCAAGTGAGCTGCGTAGGTAAAAACCAAAAGAACTGCTGATGCTCTAAATCAGGAACAAAAACAGAAGTTGCTGGAAAAGCTCAGCAGGTCTGGCAGCATCTATGAAGAAAAATGTGAATTAACATTTCGGGTCTGGTGACCCTTCCTCAGAACTGATGGTAGCTGGGAAAATGTTGTTTTAAATGCAGAAGATAGGGTGGGGTAAGGGGGTAAGGAGTAAACAATAGGTGGGGATAGAGCCCAAAGAGAGAGAAGAGCAGTTGGATAGACAAAAGAGATGATAACAATCTGGCTGGGTGAATAGCTGTTAATGGGGACTGTTAGTGGCTATCAATAGATAGGGTGTAATTTCAGACGATGTAATAACAAAGCATGATATGTGGGGCAGGGGGCTAGGACATGGGAGAGTTCAGGCCCTTAAATTATTGAACTTGATATTTAGTCTGGAGGGCTGCAGGGACCTCAAATGGAAAATGAAGCGTTGTTCTTCTAGCTTACGCTCAGCTTCGCTGGAACACTGCAGCAAGCCTGAGACAGAGATGTTGGCCAGGGAACTGGGTGGTGCATTAAAGTGGCAGGCAACTGGAAGCTCAAAGTCTTTCTTGTGGGTCGAATGTAAATGTTCTGAGAAGCAGTCACCCAGTCTAAGCTTCATTTCCCCAATGTAGAGGAGACTGCATTGCGAGCAACGAATACAGTAGACTAGATTGTGGGAAGATTATAGATTATAGAATCCCTACAGTGTGGAAACAGGCCCTTCGGCCCAACAAGTCCACACCGACCCTTGCAGCATCCCACCTAGACCCATCCCCCTATAACCCACTCACCCCTGAACACTACGGGCAATTTAGCATGGCCAATCCACCTAGCCTGCACATCTTTGGACTGTGGGAGGAAACCGGAGCACCCGGAGGAAACCCACGCAGACACGGGGAGAATGTGCAAACTCCGCACAGATAGTCGCCTGAGGCTGGAATCGAACCTGGGTCCCTGGCGCTGTGAGGCTGCAGTGCTAACCACTGAGCCACCGTGCTGCCAAGTGAAGGTAAAGTGCTGCTTCACCTGAAAAGTAGAATGCTGGGGAGGGAGGAGATAAATGGGCAGGTGTTGCACCTTCGCTGGTTACAGGGGAAGGTGCCGTAGGACTGTGGGGGGCTGTTGGGAGTGAAGGAAGAGTGGACCAGGGTTTCCTGGAGGGAACGGTCTCTGCAGAATGCGGACAAGGGAGGGGAGGGGAATATGTGCCTGGTGGAGGCATTGCGCTGGAAGTGGCAGAAATGGCATCTGATGATCTTCTGGATGTGGATGCTAGTGGGATGGTAGGTAAGGACAAAAGGAACCCTATCGCTGTTGCAGGAGGGAAGAGAAGGGTGAAGGTGGAAGTGCAGGAAATGCGTCTGACCCATGGCCCTGTCAATAACAGTGCTGGGGAATCCTCGGTTGAGGAAGAAGGTGGACATTTCGGAGGCTCCCCTGTTGAAGTTGACTTATCGGAACATATGCAACGGAGACTGAGGAACGGGGGAGAATGAATGGAGTCTTTACAGGAAGTAGGGTGCTAGGAGCTGTGGACTTACGATTCAACATAAAGTCTGTAGCATAAAATAAGCTTTAAAAATAAAAGTTTGATTAAAATTGACTCAATACTATTTTTAAATGGAAGATTGCCCATGTATTGCCTGGCTGTAGAACACAGGACAAATCCAATCTGGCCAATTACTGTCCTATCAGTCTACTCTCAATTAAGTGATGGCATGGGATACTAGTGTTATGAAGTGGCACTTACTCACCAATACCCTGCTCACTGATGGCCAGTTCGGATTCCAGGAGTATTCAGCTCCGGACCTCATTAGAAGATTAGCCCAAGGTTAGCCCAAACATGAATCTCTTGGAGATAGCAAGGACTGCAATCTCTTGGCCCAGCACAATCCTCTCTCTACGATGGGTTTAATGCTGGGAACAATGGCATACATAACTGAAAATCAGATATTAACCTAGTAAGGTCTACATGCATGCCAAATAGTTGAACCATCATGCTTTGGTCAAAGCTAAGAAATCACACAATTAGTGTGATGGTATGGGAAAGTATTTAATTGGGGGAGGGGGAATTACAATGTTATTACGCAAGAACTATGGAGCACCAATTGGGATCAGATGTTCTCAGGGAAATGCGCAATAAAAATGTGAAGGTTGTTTAGGGAGTAGTTGCTACAGGTACTGGATAGGTTTGTCCCACTGAGGCAAGGAAAGGATGGTAAGGTGAAGGAACCTTGGATGACAAGACATGTTGAACACTTAGTCAAGAGGAAGAAGGAAGCTTACTTAAGGTTGAGGAAGCAAGGATTGGACAGGGCTCTAGAGGTCTACAAGGTAGCCAAGAAGGAACTGAAGAATGGACTTAGGAAAGCTAGATGGGGGCATGAGAAAACCTTGGCGGGTAGGATCAAGGAAAACTCCAAGACTTTCTATACTTATGTGAGGAACAAAATGATAGCCAGAGTGAGGGTAGGGCCTATCAGGGATAGTGGAGGGAACTCGTGTGCGGAGTCAGATGAGGTAGGGGAGGTCCTTAATGAATACTTTACTTCTGTATTCACCAGTGAGAGGGACCTTGACGTTTGTGAGGACAGCATGAAACAGGCAGATATGCTCAAACAGGTTGATGTTAGGAAGGAGGATGTGCTAGAAATTTTGAAAAACATGAGGATAGATAAGTCCCCTGGGCCACACGGGATATACCCAAGGTTGCTATGGGAAGTGAGGGAAGAGATTGCTGCCCCTTTGGCAATGATCTTTGTGTCCTTACTGTCCACTGGAGTAGTACCAGAAGATTGGAGGGTGGCAAATGTCATTCCCTTGTTTAAGAAAGGGAATAGGGATAATCCTGGAAATTACAGACTGGTCAGTCTTACTTCTGTGGTGGGCAAATTATTGGAGAGATTCTGAGAGATAGTATTTATGATTATTTGGAAAAGCACAGTTTGATTAGAAATAGTCAGCATAGCTTTGTGAGGGGCAGGTCATGCCTCACAAGCCTTACTGAATTCTTTGATGATGTGACAAAACACATCAACGAAGGCAGAGCAGTGGATGTGGTGTATATGGATTTTAGCAAGGCATTCGATAAGGTTCCACATGGTCAGCTCTTCAGAAAGTAAGGAGGCATGGGATTCAGGGAAATTTGGCTGTCTGGATACAAAACTGGCTCTCCAATAGAAGACAGAGGGTGGTAGTAGATGGAAAGTATTCAGCCTGGAGCTCAGTGACCAGTGGTGTTCTGCAGGGATCTGTTCTGGGACCTCTGCTCTTTGTGATCTTTATAAATGACTTGGATGAGGAAGTGGAAGGGTGGGTTAGTAAGTTTGCTGATGACACAAAGGTTGGTGGAGTTGTGGACAGCGTGGAGGGCTGTTGTAGGTTGCAACGGGACATTGACAGGATGCAGAGCTGGTCAAAGAAGTGGCAGATGGAATTCAACCCAGAAAAGTGTGAAGTGATTCATTTTGGAAGGCTGAATTTGAATGCAGAATACAGGGTTAATGGCAGGATTTTTCAGCAGTGTGGAGGAACAGAGGCATCTTGGGGACCACGTCCATAAATTCCTCAAAGTTGCTACCCAAGTTGATAGGGTTGTAAAGAAGGCGTATGGTGTGTTGGCTTTCATTGGCAGGGGAATTGAGTTGAAGAGCTGTGAGGTTATGCTGCAGCTCTATAAAACTTGGTTAGACCACACTTGGAATATTGTGTTCAGTTCTGGTCACCTCATTATAGGAAAGACGTGGAAGCTTTAGAGAAGGTGCAGAGGAGATTTACCAGGATGCCGCCTGGACTGGAGGACAGGTCTTATGAGGAAAGGCTGAGGGAGCTAGGACTTTTTTCAATGGAACGAAGAAGGATGAGAAGTGGCTTGATAGAGGTTTACAAGATGATGAGAGGCATAGATAGAGTGATAGTCAGAGACTTTTTCCCAGGGCGGAATTGACTATTACGAGGGGGCATAATTTTAAGGTGATTGGAGGAAGGTATAGGGGAGATGTCAGAGGTAGGTTCTTTACACAGAGAGTGGTGGGCATGTGGAATGCGCTGCTGGCAGTGGTAGTGGAGTCAGATACTTTAGACACTTTTAAGCGACTTTGGATAGGCACATGGAGGATAGTAAAATGGAGGGTATGCAGGGTAGCTTGATCTTAGTAGGATAATAGGTCGGCACAACATCGTGGGCCGAAGGGCCTGTATTGTGCTGTACTGTTCTATGTTCTAGTCAATTGGATCAAAGCTCTGCAGTTCTGACGTATCCAGTCAGGTAACCTGGTACGTGAGGAGGCTGTACAAACCTCCTAATCCTCAATGATGGAACAATCCAGAACATTAGTTCGAAAGAGAAGGCTGAAATTCTTGTAACCATCTTCTGCCAGAGGTGCTGAGTGAATGATCCATCTCACCTCCCACTGAGATTCTTAGTAGCACAGATGCCAATCTTCAGCCAATTCGCTGCTCCTGATATCAAGAAACAACTGAAGGTACTTGATACTGCAAAGGCTATGGTCTGTCACACCATTCCAACAACAGCACTGAAGACCTATACTCCAGAACTAGCCTTGCCTCCATCCAAGCTGTTCCCGTACATCTATAAAACTACCCTATAATATGGGAAATTGCCCAGTATGTCATGTCAACAGAAAGCAGACAAGTTCAATTCAGCCAATTACCACCCATCAGCTTCTTCTGTATCATGAGCAAAGTAATGGAAGGTGTTGTTGACAGTGCTATCAAGTGTAAATAGTTAGCAACAATGTGCTCACTGACACACATGAATTTTTTCCTTCCATTGTAGGGACAGAGGTGGGGCTGTTCACTGATGGTTGCACAATGTTCAGCACCATTTGTGAATCCTCAGATACGGAAGTAGCCCATGTTGATAACAAGCAAGAACCAAAAGAACTGCGGATGCTGTAAATCAGGAACAAAAACAAAGTTGCTGGAAAAGCTCAGCAGGTCTGGCAGCTTCTGTGGAGGAGAAAACAGAGTTAACGTTTCGGGTCCGGTGACCCTTCCTCAGTATATCACCAATTTAGGTAGAAAGAGGGCAGGGGTTCTGCAGAGGGAATATGAGCAGCTAGGAGCTAAATTTAAAATCAGAATCAAAAAGGTAATAATCTCCAGAGATTAAGACTGACTCAAAGATTAGCGTGGGAGATGTTTGAATTAATGTGTCATTGGCATTAATACTGGGGAAGAAGGGAGCTGTTGACATGGGATGGACTCCATCTGAATAAAATTTGATTGGGGGTGGATGTTTGCAGGTAAAGGAAAGGCTGGAAAATGGGAAGCCTTCAAAAATGAGATAACAAGAGTCCAGAGACAGTATATTCATGTTAGGGTGAAGGGCAAAGCTGCTAGGTATAGGGAGTGCTGGATGACTAGAGGAATTGAGGCTCTGGTCAAGAATGAGAAGGAAGCATATGTCAGGTATATACAGTATGGATTGAGTGAGTCCCTAGAAGAGTATAAAGGCAATAGGAGTACACTGAAGAGGAAAATCAGGAGGGCAAAAAGGGGACATAAAATAGCTTCAGCAAATAGGGTTAAGCAGAATCCAAGGGATTCTACAAATACATTAAGGACAAAAGAGTAACTAGGGAGAGAATAGGGCCCCTTAAAGATCTGCAAGGCTGCCTATTTGTGGAACTGCAGGAGTTGGGGGAGATACTAAATGAGTATTTTGAATCAGTGTTTACTGTGGAGATGGATAAGGAAGATAGAGAACATGGGGAAATTAAAAGTAACACCTTGCAAAATGTCCATATTACACAGGAGGTGATGCTGGACAGCTTAAATGCATAAAGATGGATAAATCCCCAGGACCTGATCAGGTGTACTCCAGATCTCTGAGGGAAGCTAGGGAAGTGATTGCTGGGCCCCTAGTTGAGATATTTGTATCATCAATATCCACAGGTGAGGTGCTGGAAGTCTGCAGGTTTGCTAACGTGTTGCCACTATTTAAGAAAGGTGGTAAGGAAAAGCTGGGTTACTACTGACCGGTGAGCCAGGCTTCAGTGATGGGCAAGTTGTTGGACCAAATCCTGAGGGACAGGATTTACTTGTATTTGGAAAGGCAAGGACTGATTAGGGATAGTCAACATGGCTTTGTGTGTGGGAAATCATGTCTCACTAACTTGATTGAGTTTTTTGAAGAAGTAACGAAGAGGATTGATGAGCAGAGAGCGGTGGACATGATCTATATGAACTTGAGGGCAGAATGGTGGATGAGATCTATATTGTCTTGCAGGCAGTGATGGATGCGATCTATATGGACATGAGGGCAGAATGGTAGACAATCTCTGTATGGACTTGAGGGCAGAGTGGTGGACAAGCTCTAAATGGACTTGAGGAGAGAATGGTAGACGTTTCTATATGGACTTCTGTAAGGTGTTGGACAAGGTTCCTCAAGGTAGACTGGTTAGCAAGTTTAGATCACATGGAATACAGGGAGAACCAGCCATTTTGATATAGAACTGGCTTGAAGGTAAATGACAGAGGGTGGTGGTGGTCAGTTGCTTTTTAGATTGGAGGCCTGTGATCAGCAGTGTGACACAAGGATTGGTGCTGGGGGCACAGCTTTTCATCATTTATATAAATGACCTGGATGTGAGCATAGGTTAGTAAGTTTGCAGATGACACCAAAATTGGAGGTGTAGTGGGCAGTGAAGAAGGATACCTGAGAGTATAACGGGAATTTGATCAGATGGGCCAATGGGCTGAGGAGTGGCAGATGGAGTTTAATTTAGATACTTGTGAGGTGCTGCATTTTGGAAAGGCAAATCAGGGCAGGACTTATACACTTAATGGTAAGGTCCTGGGGAGTGTTGCTGAACAAAGAGACCTTGGAGTGCAGGTTCATAGTTCCTTGAAAGTGGAGTACAAGGTAGACAGGATAGTGAAGAAGGCTGATTTCTGAAGAATTAGTGATTTCTGAAGAAGGGTCTGGGCCCGAAACGTCAGCCTTCCTGCTCCTCTGATGCTGCTTGGCCTGCTGTGTTCATCCAGCTCTACACCTTGTTATCATAGTGAAGAAGGCATTTGGTATGCTTGCATTTATTGGTCGGTGCATAAAGTATATGAGTTGGGAGGTCATACTGCAGCTGTACAGGGCATTGGTTCAGCCACTTTTGGGGTACTGTATTCAATTCTGGTCTCCCCGCTACAGGAAAGATGTTGTGAAACTAGAAAGGGTTCAGAAAAGATTTGTGAGAATGTTGCCAGGGTTGGAGGGTTGGAGCTATAGGGAAAGGCTGAATAGGCTAGGGCTATTTTCCTTGGAGCGTTGGAGGCCGAGGGGTGACCTTATATAGGTTTATAAAATCATGAGTGGCATGGATAGAGTGAATGGTCAAGGTCTTTTCCCTGGGGTAGGGAGTCCAAAACTAGAGGGCATAGTTTTTAGGTGATAGAGGTAAGGTTTAAAAGGGACCCAAGGGGCAACTTTTTCACACTGACGGTGGTGTGTGTCTGGAATGAGATGCCACAGGAAGTGGTGGAGACTGGTATAATAACAACATTTAAAAGGTATCTGGATGGGTATATGAATAGGAACGGTTTAGCGGTATGTGGGCCAAATGCTGGCAAATGGTACTAGATTAATTTAGGATATCTGGTCGGCGTGGAAGAGTTGGACCGAAGGGTCTGTTTCCATGCTGTACACTCTATGACTCTGTGATTCTAATAATCATGTCGGGACCAGAGTCCTGGTGAGTTGCATAAGTAGGGCTGCGAATAGGGCTTTAAATTAAATAGTTGGACGGAGGGAGGTTCAGTTGCATGGAAAATTGGAAATTAAAGGAAAAGGAGATGGGAGGATCGCAGTTTAGTGACGGGGCTGATTTTTACTAGCAAATAAAAGGAAGAGACAGAATGTGTGAATATCATATCGCATCAAAGTGTAAGAAAATTTGATGATAGAACAAACTTAGAGGTTTTGTAATTGAATGCATGAAGGATTTGGAATAAGATTGATGAACAGACAGCTCAATTCAAGGTAAATGAGTATGATCACAGTCTTTATGGAGACATGGTTACAAGGAGGTCAAAACTGGGAACTTACCATTCAAGGATATTTGACCTTTCGAAAAGATGGAAACAGTGGTGGTGTAGCACTGTTAATATGAGATGAAATGAGGACAGTTGTGAGAGAAAGGGAAGTAGGAGTCATATACAGAACCCAAACAATAGACACTCTGCAGGAAAGGCTATAAATCAACAAATAGTAGGAGCATGTAAAAAGAATATAGAAATAACATAGACTTTAATCCTCATGTTGATTGGATTAATAAAATTGGAAAGAGGAGCAACAACAAATTCATAGAGCACTTTAGGGATCTTGGGTAATGAGGCAGGTGTCATAAATGACCTCAGACTAAAAGATCCCCGAGGAAATCGTGATCATAACATGATAGAATTTACTATTCAGTTTGAGAATGAGAAACTTGGGTTGGAAACAACTGTATTTAACTTGAATAAAGGGAATTACAATGTAATGAGGATACAGTTAGCTAAAGTGAACTGGTAGATAGATTTGCAGGAACGAGAATAAGCAAGCAGAGGCTGACATTTAAGAGGTAACTCATGATTGTCTGCAAGGATGCATCTCAGTAAGGAGGAAAGATTCTAAGAGAGGGATAAACCAGTCATGGCTAACCAAGGAACTTAAGGAGAGTATAATGTTTAAAGAAAAAGCATATAAGGAGGCAAAAGGCATTTGAAGACTGGGATAAGTTCAGGATCCAGCAAAAATGGGCTAAAAAGATGAAAAAAAGAGAAAAAGTAAACGATGAGGGCAAACTAGCAAGGAATATAAAAATTGACAATTAAAGCTTCTTTAAATATATAAAATGGAAGAGAGGGGTCATAGTAAATTTTGGCCGCTTAGAAAATGAATCTGGGGAAATAGTTATGGGAACAAGGAAATGGCAGAGGAGTTAAACGGATATTTTGCACCAGTTTTGCCAACAAAGTTAACATCCCATGAATGAATGAATACAAAAATATGTTGACACACTTGTAAAAATATTTTTTGTCTGTCTGTGCTTATGTGAGAAGCCTGTACGAACTAATTAATCTCTGACAACTATAGTCAAGAAGTTTAATAATACAGCTGAACGTAGCTAGCACAATGGAGAGAACTGAATAGACCGATTGTGACTCAGAGCAGGGGTCTTTTATGTTTTGACATTTATTCTAAATATTCCCATTAGCTGCATTTCATTTAATTATATTTGCAATTAAAATGCAGAAACAACTATTACTAATAGTACACAGTAATAAGCACAGAGAAAATAGTGTTTTGATTAGAATTTAGAGAAGAGTTTTGAATAATAATCCTTAATTTAATGGAAAATGAAAGAAATGCTTGTCATGTATTACAGTTCAGTTGGTATGACTAATGCATAAACTATTTTTAGGTCAGAACTGAAAACTTTTATCTTTCCTACATTTAAAGTTCATTAAGCACTTTGTGCTTCACTGTTTGAGGCTGGATCTTCTCTGGTGCTGAACCTACAAGCTGCAAGACTCTTTAGTGAAGTTTTAGTTTCTGTGATTAAGCAAGATGTTCTTAGTTTCTCCAGAGAGAATTATGATCAATGCCACTGTGGAAGTTGATTACTTTTGCAGTCTGGCATATCCTCTGATCAGGGGTCACAGTTTAAGGATACGAGATAGGCTATTTACATCTGAGATGAGGAGAATTTTTTTCACCCAGACAATGGTGAGACTGTGAAGTCCTCTGCCACAGAAAACGATCAAGGCTAAATATTGAATGTTTTCAATGAGAAAGATATAGTTCTTACAGCTGAAGGGATCAAAAGGTATAGGGTGGAAGTGGAAACAGGGAACTGAGTTATATGATCAACCTTGATCATAATGAATGGAAGGCAGGCTTGAAGGGCTGAATGGCCTACTCCTGCCCCTATTTTCTATGTTTCTGTGCTTTTGTCACACTGTCAGCTCTTGATCCACCACTGCTACACAGTGAAGTAGTTCAATAACCTGTCAAGAGAAACAAAAAGTAATGGGACAAAAACAAAGTTGCTGGAAAAGCCCAGCAGGTCTGGCAGCATCTGTGAAGGAAAAAACAGAGTTAACGTTTCGGGTCCAATGACCCTTCCTCAGAACTCTGGGCACTGAAATAAATAGAGGGAGGCATGTGGAGCTGGGGGTAAGGTAGGAGAGATGGAGATATGTGGATGCAGGTAGGGGGTTATTGTGAATGGTCAGTGGGAAGGGTGGAGCAGATAGGTGAGTAGGAAGAGTGAGTAGGACGGGTTAGGTCAGGTCAGGGAGTAGAGGAGGAAGGGGAGGGCTGGACAACGGATAAGGTTGGGGGTAGGGGGATTTTGAAGCTGGTGTAAACTCCCAAGGTGAAATATCGGGTGTTGTTTCTCCAGTTTACGTTTGGCCTCACTCTGACAGTGGAGGAGGCCAAGGATGGACATGTTGTCAGGGGAGAGGGAGAGGGAATTAAAATGGATGGCAACCAGAAGGTCGGGTTGGTTGGTACGTGCAGAGCGCAGGTGCTCTGCAAAGTGATCCCCGAGTCTGCGTTTGGTCTCCCCGAGATAGAGGAGAGCACATTGGGAGGAACCCACGCAATAGTTCGGGTTGGATGTAGTGCAGGTGAATCTCCACTGGATCTGGAAGGATTGTTTGGGGCCTTGAACAGAAGTGTGAAGGGGAGGTATAGGGGCAGGTGTTGCACCTCTTCTGGTTGCAAGGAAAGGTACCAGGTGTGGTGGAGAATTTGTTGGGGGGTGTAGAACTGACAACGGAGTTGCAGAATGAACGGTTCCTGTGGAAAGTAGACAAGGGTGAGGAGGGAAATATCTTCTTGGTGGTGGGATCTGACTATAGGTGGCAGAAATGTTGGAGGATGATGCATGGATTTCGGAGGTTAGTGGGCTGGTACATGAGGACAAAGGGGACTCTATCCTCATTGTTGTTGGGGAAGGGGGTTTGAGGGCAAAAGTGCAGGAAATGGAGGAGAGGTGGTTGAGAGTATTCTTAATTACAGAGGACAGAAAATTACAGTCCCTAAAGTAGGAGGGTATCAGGGATGCCCTGGAGTAGAATGCCTCATCCTGGGAGCAGATGTGGCAGAGCTGGAGGAATTGGGAGAATGGGATAGCATTTTTGCAGGATGGTGGGTGAGAGGAGGTGTAGTCGAGATAGTTGTGGAAGTCAGTGGGTTTGAAATGAATGTCAGTGGTGAGTCCGTTTTCAGAGATGGGGACAGAGAGATCCAGGAAGGGGAGGGAGGTGTCAGAAATAGTCCAGGTGAATTTGAGGGTAGGGTGGAAGGTGTTGACGAAGTTGATGAACTGCTCAAGCTCCTCATGGGAGCACCATGTCACACCGATGCAGTCATCAATATAGCGGAGAAAGAGGTGGGGGATTGTGCTGGTGCTGGTGGAAGAGGGACTGTACCACAAATCCTACAACGAGGCAGGCATAGCTCATGTCCATGTGGTGCCCATGGTCACTCCTTTAGTTTGTAGGAAGTGGGAGGAATTGAAAGAAAAGTAATCGAGAGTGTGGACCAGTTCAGCCAAGTGAATGAAAGTGTCAGTGGAGGGGGATTGGTTGGGCCTATGGGAGAGGAATAAGCAGAGGGATTTTAAGCCCTCCTCATGGGAGATACTGGTGTAAAGAGACTGTATGTCGATGGTGAAGAGAGGCGTTGGGGGCCTGGGAGTTGAAAGTGTTGGGAAAGGTGGAGGGCATGGGTTGTGTCCCCAATGTAGGTGGGGAGTTCCTGGACCAAAGCGGAAAGAATGGAGTCAAGGTTGGAGTAGATGAGCTTGGTGGGGCAGGAGCAGGCAGAGTCAATGGGTCGACTGGGGCGATCAGGTTTATGGATTTTGGGTAGGTGATAGAAATGGGCGGCACGGGATTGGGGAACTATCAGGTTGGAGGCTGTGGACGGGAGATCTCCCAAAGTGATGAGGTTGTTCACGGTCTGGGAGATGGTAGCTTGGTGATCAGAGGTGGGGTCATGACCGAGGGTCGGTAGGAGGAGGTGTCAGAGAGTTGGCATCTGGCCTCAGTGATGTCAAGATCAGTACACTATACTATCATCACGTTCCCCCCCCCACCTTGTCAGCAGATTTAATAGTGAGGTTGGGGTTGGAGCAAAGGGAGTGGAGGGCTGCGCGTTCCAATGGGGAGACATTAGAATAAGTGACAGGGATAGAGAGATCCAAGCGATTGATGTCGTGGTGGCAGTTTGAGATGAAGAGATTGAGGGAGGGTAGGAGGCCAGGACGGGGTGTCCAGAAGGATGGAGCTTGCTGGAGTTGGGAGAAGGGGTCATTAGAGGGTGGGTTGGATTCCTGTTCAAAGAAATAGGCACAGAGGTGGAGATGGCGGAAAAAGATCTCGACATCACAGCATGCACAGAATTCGTTTATGTGTGAGCACAGGGGAATGTAGGTGAGCCTTTTGCTGAGGACTGACCATTCAGCCTCAGAGTGGGGGAGGTCAGTGGGGGATGGTGAATATCTGGCAAGGCTTGGGGCTGGGGCTGGGGCTGGGTGTAGACCTGGAGACAGTAGTGGGGGTGGAGACTTTATCAGGGTGGGTGTGTGCACTGGAGCAGTCATGTGGGTTGAAGCAGAAGTAACGTGATCATCACTGATGTTGGCAGTCACGTGGTCTTCCACATTGGCAGAAACGGAAGTCACATGATCTATAGGACTAGTCAGAGCACCTGTGTGGTCAACGGCATTAGGCCGATCCCGGAGAAGGTCGGACAGCAGGTTAGGATGCTGAATTTTTTTGATTCATTCATGAGATGAGGGTGTTGCTGGCTGGGCAGCATTCATTGCCCATCCCTAATTGCCCAGAGGGCAGTTAAGAGTCAATCACCTTGCTATGAGTCTGGAGTCACATGTCGGCCAGACCAGGTAAGGATGGCAGTTTCCTTCCCTAAAGGACATTAATGAACCAGATGGGTTTTCCAACAATTGACAATGGATTCATGGTCATCATTAGATTCTTAATTCCAGATATTTTATTGAATTCAAATTTGACCATCTGCCGTGGCGGGATTTGAACCTGGGTTCCCAGGACATTATCTGGATCTTGGAATTAATAGTCCAGTGATAATACCACTAGGCTATCACCAATGGTTGAGGATGTCTGTGTCTGGAGGTAAGTATGGGAGAGTCTAGCACACTTACGGTCTTTGATGTCCGATAGGGCAGAGAAAAAGCATTTGTTGAGGGAGTGGATCCTTCTGAGAACAAAGAACAGTAGAAATCCTCTGCAGGTCTGGGAGAGAGAGGCCCTGAGCTGGGGCAAGGCTGACTACAGGAAGAGGTGTTGATGCATGGCGGAGAGCATGGAGCTGAGAATCCGCAGGGAGAACTGTTTCCAGAGGCATTGTAGATAACAACTGTCATGGTTCGGTCCAAATTGTGAAGGTCTGAAAATTATTTGGAGTCCATGGGGGATGAGCCGACTGCAAAGACAGACACAGAGGAAGGAGATGTGGCAGTCAGGGGTGTGACGGAATACATTCCACTTGCCTGAACAGCTGCAACTCCAATAGCACTCAAGAAACTTGAAACAACCCAGGATAAAGCAGGCCACTTGTTTGGCACTCCATCTATTACCTTCAACATTAACTCTCTCCAAAAATGAAACACAATTCTGCTGCTGCTCATGAACAACAGTGCCCAATACATCTTGCATCTGCTACAGCTAGACTGGGTAAGTGAAGATAAAGTATTTTTTCTTTCTCATTAGTTCACTTATCACCTGCTGCAGACTCAGTATAGAAGCTATGTCCTTTAGGACTTGTTCAGCATGGTCAGTAGTGCTGTTGCCGAGCCACTCTTGGTGGTGGACCTTGAAGTCCTCACCCAGAGTATATTCTCTGCCCTTGCTACCCTCAGTGCTTTCTCCAAATGGTTTTCAATATGTAGGCGAACTGATTCATCAGCTGACAGGAAGTGGTATAGCTGGTAATCAGCCAGAGGTTTCCTTGCATATGTTTGACTTGATGCCAGGAGACTTCATTGGGTCTGGAATCAAATATTAAAGACTCCTAGGGCAACACCCTCTTGATTGTACACCTTTGGTAATAGTGGCGCCTGGTAATTGTCTATTAGGTATGATTCTATAAAGGTGGAAATGTCAAGCAGCAGCTTAATTAGTCTGTGGGTCAGCTCTCCCACACTTTGGCATCAGCCCTCAGATGTTAGGAAGGAGGATTTCATAGGGTCCTAGCTATATGGTCCGTCCAGTTTCATTCCTTTTATCAGACTTTGTTTCAGTTAGATACAACGAGCACGTTGCTAGGCTATTTCAGATGCAACTACAGTGCTGGGGTTTTGGAGTCACATGTAAGCAAGGCCAGGCAAGGCAGGCAGATTTTCCTTCTATGAAGGGCATGTGCAAACCAGATGGGTTTTTGCAACAACATTTACATGGTTGCCATTTGACTTGCTTTCAATTCCAGATTTATGAATTGGTTTCATGTTTCACCATGTGTGTGGTGAGATTCAAACCCATGTTCCCAGAACATTAGCTTGGATTTCTGGTCTAGTGACACCAGTGCTTCCACTTGATGGTAATTCATAACTGTTGAGCTGATGGGCAGGAATGTCAATGCTTTTCCAGACCAAGCCAGGAGATACTCTAAATATGTTTTGACTTTGCTCCTGCAGAAGGAGACAGAGTGATCACAAACCAGTATTGGGCATCAATTCGGGCTCACATTTGAGTATGACTTGCATATCTTTTCTCACTTTACACACCATAATGCCCCAAGCTTCAACAAACCTGAGGTTATGTGCACACTTAATGAATCCCATCCCTAATCTTACATTTCCTCCCTTTCGGTGAGGTTGCAAGGCGCGAGCACTGAATCAAGCTCTTATAAGAGCTTTTAAGGATTCTAGCATGAACCGCAGTGCTCACTAGTTTGCAGCCCTTCCCAGAGTGTTATGGTGAGAATCTGTGGGAGGAGTTGTGGAATTTCATTCGGAACTTCTATGTTTAGTGTTGTAGAAAGTTGTGAACAAAAAAAATCATCCCTTTATTCTGAGAGTAAATACTTTTTTTCTGATAGTCAAAGTAAATCATTTAATCTTGTGAGGTATTTGTCACTTGTTGATAAAACAATAGTAGTAGTTGCATATTTCTACATTTATTGTGACTAGGTCCAGTCAATATAACTTCATTTGAAATTATTTTTTCCAATTTTCTTCCCTCCTTGGCATTCTTCTAAACTTCAGATAAAGAACAATAGAAGTGTCAGTATTGAGATAAGTCAGGGAGTATTCACAGACAAAGATCTGATTACACGAATGAGCTATCTCCTTAAACAGAAGAATTCCAATACTTTTCTTTTTATCATGTAATAACGACACATTTACGTTTTGGATTCTAAAAACTATCAACAGTCTGATCATTTTTCAGAATCTGTGCAACAGCTAAATGGACAGTGATCAAAAAACTTGGTCATCCAGCAAACAACCCACATCCTCCGTAAGGCAGATGGAAAATGGATGCTCTAAACAAGTGGGAAGTGAAACACATGCCAGATTGATGGTGATTAGGGAAATCTGCACATGCAAATACAGAGCATATGCCTGTTGGAGGCCCAATTTAGCAGGATTATTTTGTCCTGACACAGGCATTTCAACTTACAGTCAGTCATTTAAAGGATCATTTGTTAGGCTTGCCATGAAAATGGTAAGGAAGCAAGTGAAAGAGATCTTCAAGCCCCATGGTGAAAGAATACAGTTCATTTGATTATTTCCTCACCGTGACTGATGTTCCACACATGACTTAGTTGCTTCCTTTTCCCATTTACCAAAGGTCCTGCTTTGTCACCTGGCTACCTCCACTGGTTGCTAACTTAATGCAAATGAGGCCTAAAGTCTAACTGTGGAAGCTGCTTGAGCCTCATCATTCAGGTATAGGAATCGTTCCTTAGCTTGAATCTCCCTTCAAGTTAAAGGAGTATTGCGAGCACATCTTATGAATGTCACCTTCACAAACAGGAGAATGGTAATTCTTCCAAAGAAATTGTTAAATTGTTGTAATTGTGATCATCCCCCCTAATGCACTATGATTTATTGTCATATATAACTAGATGCAGGAGGAGATAATAGCACAATAGTAGTCACTAGACTATTCATAATCCAGAAATAAAGACTAACACTCCAGAGACAAGTGTTCAGATGCCACTATAGCAACTGGTAGCACATGAATTCAACAAATAAATCTGGAATTTAAAGCAAGTATTGTCCAGTAAAAGCTCACCCAGAAATCTGCTGTCATTGTCTACATACAACTCCAGGTAAATGTTTTAAACAGCCTAGTGAGTTCTTCAGTTGTAATAGATTATTACAGAAGAGTCAAATCAGAAAGACTACAGCATTTCAAGGAAGTGGCTCACCACTTTCTCAATAATTCAGGATAGGTAATAAATACGCTCACATCTCACGAAGAATTAAAAATTTGCTGATAATTGGATTCATTCTTATATTCTTTTTTACTGCAGTAACCTTTAATCGAACTTCAATGCTTTCAGGCATGCAGCAAGAAAGAAAAACCACTAATTAGCTTACTGATTACCTACTCTATCGATCAAATGAACTGTTTTTCCATTCACCTACACAGTAATGTTATGAGCAATACTTATATGGTAGAGATGGCTATTTTGTTAATGTTTATAAACTATATTATTCTAATACCAATGATGATTTATTCCTTTGTTGCTAATATGTATATATACACATATAAATTTTAGGTATTACAAAACTTGACCTGTGAAATGTTACTGCACACAATGCTGGTTACAATGAATTATGGTGATTGCAATGACCATCTAAAGACGCTCAATTCCTATTCCTTTAGTGACTGATCACAGTTCTGATAAAGCACGGCACAAACGGAAAAGAAGACAAATATTATTCTATCACAGGAGGTGCCTACGTTCCTGCAGTTTTATACAGGATCTATTAATAATGAAGTTGTATTGCTAGCTGACCTTAAGGCAGGATAATGTACTATTCATCATAACATAGGAAACTGGAATCACAGACAGATCCTGCTACTCACGTGGATACACAAATGCTTTGTGCTATCGCAGCCCACCTTGTGATCTGTTATTCAAAAAGATGGTATTTTCTGCAACAATCCATATAACAGTGATGAGCTGCCACAATATAAATGTACACTGCTCTTTTTAAAAAGAACAGACTACTTTCATGAATTCCTTTCTCCCTTGCAGGATTGTCACGAGCCATCTAAAGATCACATTTGTGAGCTAGCAAAATGTCTGCAACAACAGCATCTGGAATCAGTTGGAAAAACAGAAATTGCTGGAGAAACTCAGCAGGTCTAGCTACATCTGTGGAGAGAAAGCAGAATTAATGTTGCAAATCTAGTGACCCTTCTTTAGAACTGATATTAGCGAGGGAAAGGTGGTACATATTCTGATAATAGGGAGTTGGGGAGGAATGAGAAGTCAACAGGCAGAGATGGAGCCCAGAGAGCAGGAACAACAGTTAGGGAGACAAAGAGATGCATGATATATGCTAGGGAATAAGAAAAATTGATAATGGGGACCATAAGTAGGTGAAAATGACTCCACTGTACTGAAAGCAGCCCATGTAATGACAGGGCCTGGGGTGTGGAGGTGGGTGAAGGACATGGAAGGAAGCAGGTATTCGGGTTCTAAAATTATTGAACATGATAGAGTCCTGAAGGCTGTACGGTCCCAAGTGGAAAATGAGATGCTGCTCTTCAAGCTTGTGCTGAGCTTCGCTGGCGCACTGCAGCAGGCCCGAGACAAAAACGTTGGTGAGGGAGCATAGTGGTATGTTGAAGTGGCAGGCGTCATTTATACAGGCAGAACATAGATGTTCAACAAGTGGTTGCCCAGTCCACGCTTCATCTCCCCATTGTACAGGAGACCACATTGTGAGCAGTGAATACAGTAGACTAGATTGAATGAAATGCAGGCAAACTGCTGCTTTACCTGGTATGTCTGAGGCCTTGGATAGTGAGGAGGAAGGATGTAAATGGGCAGTTTTACGCTTTCTGTGATTGCATGGGAAGTGCTGTGGTGATGTGGAGGTGTTGGTAATGGAAGAGGAGGAGACCAGGGTGGCCAGACAGCGTGGTTCCTGCAAAATGTTGACATGGAACAGGAGGGAAATATGTGCCAGGTGAAGCAGCAACTTACCTGCACTTCATTCAATCTAATCTGCTGTATTCACTACTCACAATGTGGTCTCCTCTGCAATGGGGAGATGAAATGCAGACTGGGCGACTGCTTTGCAGAACACTTACACTGTATCTGCCAAAATAACCCTGAGCTTTCAATTGCCTGCCACTTCAACACACCACTGTCGATACAGTGTGGAGACGGAGGAACACAGCAGATCAGGCAGCACCAAAGGAGCAGGAAAGTCGACATTTCGGGTTTACACCCTTCATCAGGACGGTTGCCTGATGAGTCTTGATGAAGGATCCCGACCCGAAACGTCGACTTTCCTGATCCTCTGATGCTGCCTTGACCTGCTGTGTTCCTCCTGCTCCACACTATATCGACTCTGACTTCCAGCATCTGCAGTTCTTGCTATCTCCTAAACACACCACTGTGTTCCCTGGCCAAGATTTCTGTCTTGAGCCTATTGCAGTGCTCCAGTCAGGCTCAGCACAAGCTAAAAGAATAATACTTCATTTTCCACTTGGGGACTCTGCAGCCTTCAGAACTCAATATCTAGTTCAATAATTTTAGAATCTGAATATCTGCTTCCTTCCATGCCCCTTACCCACCCCTATACCCCAAGCACTGTCATGACATGGGCTGCTTTCAGCACAGTGAACCAGTTTTCTCCTATTATGGTCCCCACTATCAGGTTTTCTTTCACCCTGACATTCTATCATTCTTCCCTTTGTCTCCCTGACTGTTGTTCTCTCTCTCCGGGCTCCAGCTCTGCCAAACTACTTACTCCTTAACTCACCCTAGCCCCTGCCATCAACACATATACCATCTCTCCCTAACAACTACCTGTTCAGAAAAAGGGTGACTGGGCTTGAAACGCTAACTCTGCTCTCTCTCCACAGATTTTGCCAGATCTACTGAGTTCCTCCAGCAATTTGCATTTTTGCAGCATCCACAGTTCTTTGTTTTATTATTAGAGAATCAGTTGGTTTGCTTTCTCTGCAACACCAATGGCTGAAGTCTGAACTTAGCAACACCCTGAAATATTGTGAGTGCAAAGATCAATCCTTCATCATCTTCACTCTGTAACACCCTGCACTGGTTCTCCAGCTGACTGCAAGTCCTTCAGCAATACTGCTAGAAATATAAACAGACAATCTACGTGAAGAACTAAAAGAGTTTATTTCACGAACCAAAGTTTACGTTTATCTAGCACCTTTTGCAATCTCAAGATGTTCAAAAGCAACTCACAGCTGAAGAAGCACTGTTTGAAGTGCTATCATGCAATGTAAGAAATATAGCAGCCAGTTTGCATACAGCAAAATTCCACAAACAGCATTGTAATGATGGTAAAATCATCTGGTTAAATATGTTGTTTGAAGAATAAATATCATCCACAATATCAAGGAGTTCTTCCCTACTCATCTATGAATAATACCATGCGTTCTTTTATTTTCACCTGATGGAGCAGATAGGGGCCTCAGTTTAATATCTCATCCAAAAAGTTGTGTAAAACTCAGTATTGCAATGGAATATCGGTCTAGATTCTGCACTCAAGCCTCTGGAGTTGAAGATTAACTGACAACCATCTGACTCAGAGCAAGTGATGGCCAACGTAGCATATGGCACAGAATTTGTTACTCAGTGACCTGTGCTGGCTTTTATTTACTTGGCTTGATGAGAAATATGACACAGATATTGTTACACGGTTCCTTGTTTGCACACTTAACTTTGAGATGTGTATCAATGATCTTTGAAGGTTTAAACAATGTACTGAAGCAAATATAATTAGGTGAATCAGCACCGAGTGATGTTTTGATTGGGAGCATTGGGAAAGCAGTGTAAACCTTCAGCTCTCTTTCATTTCCTACCTAACTTACAATTAGCTCAACAGAAAGGGAATAAAATTTAACTTTAGCAAGGGGCACAAATTAGATCACAGTCAACTAGGCATCCTTACCTGCATTTTCTTTCTATTATGCACGCCAAGGAAGTCACATTTCTCCCCATTCTACACCGATAAGGATTTTGATAGGCACAGCTTGTTATTGACAAAAAAGCAAAATGACGTTTAGCTGCAAATTGCTGTAAAGTCATACACAAAGGACGATGAACCAAAAGAGACTTGTTCTTTGTGATATCGGTGAAGGAGGGACATTAGTCAGTAGCACTGCTTGAATAGTGCCTTGGGAAGTTTAACATCCAACTGAGCATGACAAACCTGGCTTAACAGGCTATCAGAAGGATAACACATTGGTAAAGCAGCTCACTCTCATTATTGCATTTTAATGTGGAGAGATGTGAATGTGAATGGATACAATGTAGGTGAGTGAATGTGGAAATGACATATGCATGGAAAGATAAATCTTTAAAAGGAGCAGAGGAGCAATTAGATCTTTAAAAGTTGGAGCCAAAGTGATAAAGCTGCAGGTTTTACACGTAAGTACATAAAGTACAACAATAAGGAGACAATGTTAAAACTGTATGTAACACTGTTCAACCAAAATTGGACTCTTGTGTCTCGTTCTGAATGCCTTATTGCAGGCAGGATGTTGAGACTATAGCGATGATGTGGGTAGATGATGGCAAAGATGCAAGTCTTTTTTATGAAGAGAGAATAGAAAACTGAAATCCTTTTCATTAGAACAGACAGGTTAAGAAGAAGATTGATGGATGTGTCCAAAGCGATGAGCCATTTTGATTAACTAAATGAAGAAAATCTCCTGTCCAGTGAGTGGGTAAGGAAAGTTCAAGTGCATCACTGAAACAACAGTAGGTGCCATTATGAGGTCTGATCTTCACACAGTGAACGTGGAATCAGAAAGAAAGTTATTAAATAAACTGTAAACATTTTTAAAGGGATGTAGTTAAATAGATGAGAAAGATAAAGCAAAGCATAAGGATTTGGTAATGGTGCAAGGAAACAGTAATTAGTGGATAGTTCTTTTAGAGTCATCGCAGACATGATGGGCCAAGTAGCCTTTTTTGGTACTGTAAAATTCTGTGATTCTCTCAGCTGTTATTTTTTGGTGGGTAACTCTCCCCAAAAAAAAGTCCTGAAGAATCCAAAAATTTAAAGGCATGGCTGGGAAAAGATTATTGATTGATTGATTGATTGATTGATTTATTGTTACGTGTACCTAAGTACAATTAAAAGCTTTGTTTACGAGCAGTACAGGCAGATCATAGTAAGCAAGGACACACAGATCATAGTGTGAAGAAAAATTAGACAGAGACATACAATCACATTGCACAGGGTGCTAGGCAAAATCAACATTAGCATGATCAGCACTATTTGAAGTTAGAGAGTCCATTCATCAGTCTATTAACGGCACGGAAGAAGCTGTTCTTGAACCTGCTAGTGCATGTTTTCTGTATCTTCTGCCTGATTAAAAGAAAATATTATTGGAATTATAGGAATTATGTAGTTATATAGGATTTAGGAGCAGGATTAGGCTGTTTGGCCCTGCTAGCCTGCTTCACTATTCAATAAAATCATGGTTGGTCTGACTGTAGTCTTCACTGCACTTTCTTGTCTGCTCCCCAAAACCCTTGACTTGTTTCTCTATCAAAAATCTATCTAACTCTGCCTTGAATAAATTTATTGACCCAAACTCTACCACTTTCTGTGGAAGAGACTCCCACACTCTAACAGCCCTTACTATGGATAGAAATTCTCTTCATCTTTGTCCTAAAAGAGAGACCTCTAATTTTAAAGTATGTGCCCTGTTTTTAGTCTCTTCCACGAGAGGAAATAATCTCCTGATATCCTGCTTATCCAGTCCCCTTCCTATGATCCTAGCTGATGGTGCAACTGGACAAATCAGATCCCAGAATGAAATCTGGCTTGATAAATCATATTTTATTTATTTACAAAGTCACATAAAGGTGAAGAGTTTGCTCAACAGACCAAAAGTTTATTACAAGATAAAACAGAAAAAAAATCCCAAGCTATGTAAACATTGAAAGCAATTTGGTAGATCTTAAAACACATAGCAAGATAAAGAATCATCCCATTTTACAACACTATTTGTTGTAACTCATACCCAGAGAAATTACCCCTCTAGATTAGCTTATTAAGTTTGACTTAATTGATTATGTCTAGTACTTTCTGGTGAACTGTGAAGTCATCTTACATAAATGCTCAGCAGATTTTTGAGCAAACGCTCAAGACCAAAGATGTGCAGGTTAGGTAGATTAGCCATGCTAAATTGCCCACAGTGACCAGGGATGTGCAAGTTAGATGGATTAACTGTGGGAAATGCAGGATTACAGGAATAGGGAAGGGGGTTGGGTCTGGGAAGTGTGCTCTTCGGATGGTCAATGTGGATCAGATGGGCCAAATGGCCAGCTTCCACACTATAGGGATTCTATGATTTTATGATTCTATGATCTGGAAGTTTCACACACTAAACTTTTATGCCGAGGTAACTGTTTTTTTTTTCCTGTCTAATACGTGTTTCTAGGAGAGAAGATTATAATTGTTTCTGACTCCATTCAGGTCTTTTACAAACTGCCCTAAACATTTTATCTTGGGTTTCCTAAACTAATATTAAAAAAAAAACTCAATTCTTGTTGATGCCAATCAAAAAACAGTTAATAGCCTTCAATACTTACCCCATCTTTCATAAACCACCACAGTAAAAACAATTTTCCATGGACACTCCAGAGAGTCCCTGCCCTCTAACATATACTGATTTAGTTCCTGTTCCAGAAAGACAGATTGACCTATTTATATTTTTTAACTCTTCAGAAATGTGTCCCACTCAAGAGGTCACTAGTTTAGTATCCAAACTCTATTAATCCAAATATTAATATATTTAAATTACACACCTCTCATTATATCTGCAAGATCTTATGTGTTTTAATAAGGTCACTTCATTCTTCTAAATTCCAATGGACAGGCTCAACCTTTTCGATGTTTATTCATAAAGCAAGCCCTTCATCCCAGGAAAGAGTCTTTGCTACATTAAAATCCAAGCTCCTCCCATGCACCACCCCCTAACCCCAGTCCCACCCCTAGAATCCAGGGAATTCTGGAATATCAAAACCATTAAATCCACAATCTCTGAAGCTATCTTTTTTAAAATGGATGCAGGCCATCAGGTTTAGGAACTTTGTCAGATTTTACTCTCTAGACATCACCAGTACTCATTGTTTGTGATTATTAATTACTTTCAGTTCCTAAGTCTCTCTCGATTTTTGGTCTGCTATAATTCCAATATTTTCTTAGTGTTTTCTACTGAAGGCTAACACAAAGTACTCCACAGAATAATATAACTGTTTCAATACAGAAGGAGGCCATTCAGCCCATCATGTCTGTATGGGCTTTCCAAATGTGTATCTCATTTAGTGCAATTCTTCCATTATTTCCCCATAACTCTGCATATTGTTCCTTTTCAAATAAACATCTAATTCTCTTCTGACAACGTTTGCCATTGCTTCCTCTACTGTCATAGTTGTTAATCTACTTTCCTAATCCACTTTAGCTAGCTCATCACTCATGCTTGCCGAATTAGCTTTGCTTAAATACTTTTGACACATTTTATTCAAAGGTTTATTTAATTCAATTAATTGAGACAATTTGTTTCAACTTCAATTCAAAGAGATGTCTTACTGCCTTATCTCACTGTCTGTTTGTCTTTTCTCTTATTTAGTTTTCTGAGAATTGAGCCATGGACTTCAATTGGATTTGTCCATATTTAGAGACAAGGTACTGCAGTAGTTTGCCATCACCTTTTGCAGGGTGGCCGACCAAGAGATTTTCCAATTCTTACCATGTGCCAAGAAGAACTTACAGGTTAATAATCAATCCGTGTGACCATATTACGAATGCCCTTCAATGGCCAGTAAGTCCTGGTATAGGATTTGAATCTGGAAATTCTAACACCAGGATAAGGACACTACCACTCCTATCTCATCTCAATAGAGAGTAACACAAGTAGACCTGTACTCATCTCTTGCTACTAAAATTCTTCTAGACTAACCTGGGTTGACAACAGAAGGTATGGACAACTAAACTAGGCATACAGAATATTAAGGGTTCATAGAAGATAATTTCACTTTATAATTTTCTGTCTCCACAGTGTTTTATTTTCTCTTATGGAGGGGGAGATCAGTTGACTGGAAGGTTGATTTGCGATGCAGAGCGGTACCAACGCCGTTGTTTCAATTTCTGCACTGGCTGAGGTTACCATGAAGGACTCTCCTTCGCAACCTCTGCCTTACCTCAGACATGGCCAATCTCAGGTTAAACAATCACAGTCGCTTTTCTGTAGTGAGGAAGCAACCCCATTGTCCAGTTGGACTATGGCAACTTTACCTACTTTCTCTCATTGCCTGCTGTTCTTCAGTGAACAGATTCAAGCAGATCTTTTGCAAGATCTCTGTTTAGTTGCTACAGTAAGCAGTAAGTACATCTGGCCCAGAAAGCCCCAAAAAAGACAGGAAATTGTAAACATTGAGGGACAACCAATCAGAGAAAAGATTTCCCCCCCCATATAAGATAGACAGAATTAATGAGGAGCTAGACCATCAATCACAGACTTTTTTTTTACAGTCCTTGCTGCTGATAAGTTCACTAGTGAGTCTGGGTGGAGGACTTAGGGGCTTTTGTCATGGGCTGGGGAGGTTTGTCTGATTCATCTAAGGCTTGAGGCCAGCGGGGTATTGAAGAGGTAGCTCCAAAATGGTTGGGGAGGGATTGGAGGGCAAAGGAGTAACTCATTAGGTGATACAATCACATAGTAGCCACGGCTTCTGTATTTATGTTGGCACAGCAGGTATTTGACTCATACAGAAGAATTAGAAGAATTCACCGAACAAAGGGGTAGGGTATAAGGACGATGCAAAGGAATGAGGGAGATGGATGCTGCAATGGCAGTGGGGGTGGCTGAAAAGAAGAAATGACTTTTAAAATCTGTCAACAAAGGACTATTCAGCTAAGTGGCAGCAGGGAAAACTCAAAACTACTGAGGTAATGAATTCCTTGCAAATGAATGTGAAATCTCTGAATAAAACTGCTTGAATATAAGAGGTACTCTATGGGGAAAATTGCAATGGATGCTGTTGTAATAAAAACAGTGCCAATTGTTATATTTAAGTCTGAGATTGAGATGAGAGATGCAGTAGAAAGGGTAATAACTTCATTGTTAAAATATTCTAGCCTTGTGCATAGGCAATGGAAGTGCATTAGCTATATCCTCATCAGTTTATGGAAGGTGTGTTTTGAATGATGGCTTTTTGTTTATATCAGTTATCTTGAAAAAAGAACTTTGGTTGTTAACTTATGTTCATTGTCTTACATCAATTAAATGCTATGGTGCCTCAGAAATTAATGTTTTCTTTGTGTGTTGTGACTTTAAGTTCAATGGAGAGTTGATCATTATTGAGGATATCAATGAATTCTTCTAATTCTTCTGTATGAGTCAAATACCTGCTGTGCCAACATAAATACAGAGGCCATGGCTACTATGTGATTGTATCACCTAATGAGTTACTGAGAATAAAAAAGGAGCCCCTGAAACCCAAAAGGTAGCCCTAGACATTCAAAAGTAGCCCTTGAGAAAATCTTAAAATGAACCCTCGAAAAACATTTTACACTCGATGAAATATGCATGGAAACTATGTCATTCATGCATTATATGGAGTGTCCCAATAGCACAGTTGGAACAGAAAAATCATCTTGTACAAAAGGCTGGTTGACCCAGGCTGCGTTTAACATCCCCTTGCTGGCATGTCCGAAGATCTTTCCTATCCATCCTCATGAGTCTTCCATTCAACAGTGACTGGGGAAGGTATCAGGCAGCCCACCAGCTCATGGGTCTTCTGAAATCCTTAATTACAAGACCAAATAATGGCCATGTAAGATATATCCTCAACAACTATTATCATGGATGGAAAGGGAAGTTGGAGGTCAGGTGGGTTGCTGTTGGGCAGAAAGATGGTACTTACTTGGGGAACGAGTCATATGCCCTGTGCCAATTGGTTCTGCCTCCCCTCCTCCAAAAAAGATTGTTTTAAGCCTCCTCACCTGGCCTCTAACACCAGCACTCATATCACCACCTGCCTTGTCCAAAATCCAGATTCACCTGTAAGTCTGGGTTCCATGTAACGTCTTCCTCAGGATTTGTCTGTAGTCCCAGCAGTGACCACTACTCAATTCTGGTGCTGCTAGAAATAAAGGTCTGCCAGCCAACTCTCTACAGTTGGTCTTCCTCCCAACTGGGAATGGATGTTCCACCCTGCATTGATTCCGCCTCCAGTGTACTATTGCTGCGGGGCAGCTCACTTTTGGGTGGGCAGGGCAATGATGGACTTTTGGTTGTTCCCCCGTTAAAGGTAGTGCCACAGCAGTGTCAAAATACAGTGACCGTCATGCACCAGGATTTCACTTCAGTGGCATACCATGTGTAAGAAAAATTCTCAGTTCCCAACCCTCAACAAAAACTGATCCATTCATTTTAACTTGTCATGAATGTCTTTCAGTGCACTTGTGTTTACAACTGACCCTGCCCAGTTGATATTTTGCTTTGATAAATCAGCATTAACAGTGCTTTCCTGTATTTTTAGCTGAGTGTTTATTTCTGGAGAGGAACAAAAGCACTACAAAGGATGCTATGTTCAGTCAAACAGAGCTGATCAAAGAGATAGGCACAAGACGATATCACAGGACCTGCATGAGAAAGAAGGTGATAGTTTCTGATTGTGCAAGGCAGCTGCAAGAGCTCGACAATTTGCAAGGCATTCCAAGATTATGAAAGAGAAGAAAGAGACAAGTTCTTCTTTCTGATTGTTATTCAGGATTTCTGCAATAAAAGTAACAGAAATATAGATACATTATGAAATAGGCCTTTCAGCCCATCAAGTCTATAAAAGTTTTCAAGCTTAATCCCACTCTCCATCTCTTGGTCTATTGCCCATATGTTGCAGTGCTTCAAGTGTATATCCAAGTACATTTTTAAAATGGGATGAGAAAGAGTTTTTTGCCTTGACCACCCTTTTAGTCATTTACAGAACTGCTATCAGTACTTTCACTGAGGTTTCTTCCTTCCACTCTTTGCACTAGTCCACAAACCTCATTTGTTGTTCATTACCTTGAAAATTCAACTGCTATTTTTCGTGGGCAATTTAGAAGAAGAAACAATTCTGGCCAAGCCTGAGAATGAATAAAATAAATTAAACTCACCAGTATCTTTTCCTGTCTGTCCCACAATTGTTGTATTTCCCCCTCCCCCGATTCACTGGGCTCTGCCGGAATATATGTCACCCGAAGACCCAACGTGCTATTGGTCTTCGGATGCGATAGCTCTGTTCTGTGTGTTGAGGTTGTTCTCACAATACTCTCCAACCCTTGATCTATTGTACTTTTCTCATCAGAACTTTCGGCACTCGACACATGAATGTTTAAGGTAGAGACAGAAACATAGAAAACTGAAGGTGTCGTTAGATTGGAAAACAACAGGAGGTTTGGTTAAGGACACTCAAACACTAAAGATGGGACTCTGTATGATTCAGAACTCAATGTAAATGAATGACCACTTTATTTCCATTTCAATTTCATATACCATTAAAACACAATCATACATTCTCCTCTAGACATCACTAAACAGTTTAGAGTTAACGTTTTGGGTCGAGTGACCCTTCCTCAGGGTTCTGAAGTAGGGTCAATTGACACGAAATGTTAACTCTGATTTTTCTCCACAGAAGCTGCCAGACTGCTGAGCTTTTCCAGCACTTCTGCTCTTGTTTCTGATCGACAGTTCTTTCATTTTTTATTACGAATTAAACCTTTACAGTTTTAACTTTAAACAACTCTACTTGTAACCACTCGAGTCTTTAGAAACTTGAAGACTTCCCAGATACTCGTAGCTGTCATGGTTCATCAAATTCTTTGGTCCGCTCCTCTCTCTCTCTCTCTCTCTCTGTCTTTGCCATGTCCACAAAAGTCTCTAGGTAGGCTGGAAAGTGGGGGTTCCCTCGAGGCCTGCCAGGCCTGGGTTCTTATACTTTCCTGGCTAACTTCTTGAATTTTCCATGGGCTTGACCAATCAGGGGCATAGAGTTAACTGGTTTTACCACGTTGAAATGTTGTTAAAGCTTTCGAATGACTTGCTAACAGTGAACCCTTTGTTGTGTCTGCTTTGGGGACTAGATGTCTGTTTTTTGTCCCAGAAAATGCACTTGGTCATTTGTTTCACTAAGGGATGTCTGCCCCATGCATCTTGTATTGTTTGTCAGGAAATATTGAATTGCCCTTTTACACTTGTTAATGTGATCTGGCGCCTCTCTGATTTTCAGTTGTCTAGCCTTGAAGGTCCTGTCTCCAGGCAGAATTGTCTCTGCGTGTCTACATGTTTTGGCTGAGGTATTCCTAGCATACCTTGCTCTTTGGCCGAGGTATTCCTAGCA
>NC_063355.1:5100532-5114889 GCF_021869965.1 Rhincodon typus
GAGGTATTCCTAGCATACCTTGCTCTTTGGCCGAGGTATTCCTAGCATACCTTGCTCTTTGGCCAATTTCTGTGCCCTGTTTATTTTAGTTGCTGTGCTTGTATTTCTAGCTTTTCTTTTTAATGATTTTATTTTACTTGAGCAGTCACAAGCTGCTACACTACCTTTGAGGCCCTGCTTATTCACTTCTTTTCTAGTTTTAAAGAAATTTTCAGCAAGAGCTCACTCCTCTTTCCACCCATTTCAATGGTAGCAATATCAACAACACCCTATGGTTTCTTACCTATCGCAATGTAGGATTCCTAAAGCTGCTCAATGACATCTTTGGCTCTGACATAAAGAAGGCAAACTGGAATCATGTCTGTAGTCACAGAAAAAGCCTTTGATTCCCTATTGAATTTCCTACAATGACTGCTTTTCTGACTTCTGTTATGACCAAGGCTGGGGAAGTACACTATTGCTCTAGTCCCACTACACCTCAGGTCACAATGTAAAATAAAAATACTTATCCCAGTTACCAAGTTGACCCAACTGAATACATCATGTACTTCAGGTTTTAAACAATAAGATCTATCAACTATTTTAAAGGATTGTGGAAATTATGCATTTATTATTAAAACAAAACTTATTCAATAAACATGCATTAATAGACACAGTCAGTAAAGAAATGTATAAAAGTTTTGCACTCTATAAATTCCAAAAAAATCACAAACACACACATATTCCTCAGGACCATATGAGAAAACCAGATTTCCCTGCAGAGACTGGTTTTCTGAAAAAGAAAATACTTTGACCAATGCATTATTCATGGGGGTAAAAGGATACCACACAAAATGTTCCAGAATCAGTTGCTCTGAAGCTATGGCACATGAGGTCAAGTTGCTAATCTTGCATGGTTATCTCTGAAGTCTTGCAGACACAGATTAATCTGGAAGTACAATCTTCAAATGTTTCTTCAATCATTCTTTCAGAAGAACAAGTAGATTTCACCCTGAACACATAAAGATGGTTTTCTTTTCAGAAATGAGAGCGATCGGGGGCAGCAAGGTTTTAGCAAGATTTCTTCCAACTCAAATTGTTATGGTCAGGTTTTTTTGCAAGTCAGCTTGTTCTTAGCAGGCTTCTTTCTAACTAAACCAAGTAAAGGAAGGATCTCTTCAACCCAAACAGTGTTTAAAAAAAAAGCAAGGGTCTAAGCAAAGCAAGCAGTTATCATCAGTCATGTAATTTACTGGAAGTCTTGTTTTAAATAAACGTCTTCAATGTCCACAATAAGCTTCCATTGACCACTTTTAAGAAATCCTCTCAAGATATTTCCATAAAACTTGAAATAAATCAATTTCCCAGAATCCTTTAAAATCTAAGTCTTCCAAGCAATATTAAATGTAAAAGCCTTCATAACCTCTTCCTCCTCCAAACCTTACCCTCTATCTCTGAGCCATCTTTGACGCCTAGACCCAGCTCTACCAGCTCTTCCCAAACGAATGATCAATTGCACCACAGAACTGAATACTGCTCAGACAGCCAGATGCACCAAGGAGACTGCTGCCTAACTCCTCCTTTCTACCTGGTAGTGATCTATTCCCTCTCCTTCTGTGAAGTCTAAGGGTACAGGATGACCATGTGCTGAAAAGTGCTATGAATGGAGCTCTGAGCCTTGCTGACCACTGTAGCAACACTAGTTGCTGCTCAAGGAGCAACAGCTTGAGCTCCTCCAGGGCACAAGTATCATCCTGGTGTTCCTAAATACCAGAGAATACACAATCAATAAGATTGAGGTGCCCTCCTTTTCCACTATTCAATAGACAATTATCCAAATCTTGAGACTTATTCATGATCTGGACAAGAAAAGCCTAAGACATACTCATGCATTGAAACTGGGTGAACAAGGATAAAGCTTGGTTCTTAAGGTTTCCAAGGTACTAACAGGCAGCCAGCAACCCTGCATCCATGCATTCCAGCAATGAGTTGATGCTTTCAGGAGATGGTGGGAGAAATTGTAGGAGACGGGGCAAAGATAATTGATTATTCATATCTGATACTCTAGAATCACAGAATTATACACGGGATTATACAGTGTTTACAGCACAGGAGTCCATTCAGCCCATCATGTATGTGCCAGCTCTCTGCAAAAGCAACTCAGCTAATTTCTTTCCCCTGCTTTTTTCCCCACAATCCTGCATTTTTTTCTCTTTATATAATTATCCAATTCTACTTTGAACCCGTGGTTCAATTTGTCTCCAGCACACTGTCAGAGAATGTATTTCAGATCCTAAACACTTGCAAATTAAAAAAGTCTTTTCCTCAAATTGGATATTTTGTCATTCACCTTTTTTTATGGTTTCATGTGATGTAAGCATCGATGACCATGCCAGGATTTGCTTTTCATCCCTAAATGTCCTTGAGAAGGTGGTGGTGCATTGTAGTCTTGAACAGAAGGTCTCCATGAGGAGTAGGTACATCCACAGTGCTATTAGGAAGGGAGTTTCAGGATTCTGAGCCAATGACAGTGAAGGAATGTGATATAGTTCCAAGTCAGGATGCTATGTGGCTTGGTAGGAAACTTGCAAATGATGCTGTCCCCATGGACTTGCTAGCTAGGTGGCAGAGGTCAAGAATTTGATTTTTGATTTTGAACATCTTCACCAAATGCCTCTCAATCTTCTGTAAGTAGGACAATCTCAGCTCTTCCAATATAGCAGAGAAACAAGCCATTTGGCCCAATGTATCTGTGCTGACTGTTTGATGAAGTTATTCAATTAGTCTCATTTTTTTACTCTTTCCTGCATCCCTGTAAATGTTTGCTTATGAAACACTTACGCAATTATATTTTAAAATTACAAAAAAATCACCATCCTTCACTCAGTGGGTAATAAAACACATTCTCATGGTGTCTCTAGTTTTTCTGCTAATCATCTTAAAGCTGTGTCCTCTGATTACTGACAGTTCTGCCACTGAAAACAGCAGCTTCTTATTAGTCCTCCATCAAAATGTTACAACATTTTAGGTGTCGATAATGTGTCACTTCAAACCCAGCTTTCCTGAAGATGCATTGTTATTCAGTTTCATCCTTGGAAGCATCATGTCAGAGTTTGGCACCAAGAATCCCTCATCATCACCTCCACTTAATTATCTCTGCTCTAAGAACCTCTATGGCTTAGAAGTTTACCTTCAACAGGATCACAAATGTCGCCTTTTATACTGATATTCAGATCCAATAAATTCCATTGAACATTGGGGTATAACTGGCAGTTGTAATCCTGTCCATTTTACAATATTCATCAAGATGAATTTCTACTCTATTGAATAAAAGCAAAATACCGCAGATGTTGGAGTTCTGAAACAAAAAATAGAAAATTCTAGAAATAGTCAGCAGGTCAGGCAGTATCTGTGGAAACAAACAGTGTTAACATTTCAGATCAGTGAACTTCATCAGAACATTGATGAAGGGTCGTAATCAACTTGATGTTCTCGTTCTCGTGCAGAGTTGATTTCAACAGAATATTATTGTAGAAAGCTGACAGGTCCAGAGCAAGAAATGTTCAGTGGACTGGGCAATATGTCTATGGGTTTGCACACAGTCATTCAGAAGGAGGAACTCAAGTTATGCTGGGGCTTCAAACACAGCATAAAGGTCAAGATGTCTAACATAGAGAGAGTGGTCAATTCTATGTACCTACTATGCCTGAAAAACAACTGCTTTAGAAATGGCACCATTTAGTTTGAAAGCATACAGGTGTTGGTCCTAACAGTACATTACAGCTGAAGTTCAGAAACAGTAATTTATGGAGATTATTTCAACTTCACTGCCTATCAGGTAATCTGGAAGAGAGAATCATGCATCCACCATAGAATTGGTCTGACCTTCATTTTACTGAGGTAGATTCAAGGTCTAAGTTGACTAATTGGAATGTTTAAAGACGTTTTAAGAATAAGACACAGTCAGAAAGCACAGTTTTGGCAAAAAAAAGAGTAAACAATTGGATCTAAATATTTGCATGCATTTTCAGGCATGGAGATTATGAATTGTGGTCCATCCTGCTGAGGCAGGCAGCATGCAGATTTTGTGCTGCCATCTTATTTTCCTGTTTTCTGTGGCAGATGAGTATGATTCATATTACTGGCTGGCTGTTTAACAGGGCCTGCATTGCATGAAAGTTAACGTATGTTCCAGCCAGTCTTCAGCTCTTAAGGGCCGTCTGTTGTTGTTAATCGGAAGCTTCAGTGACAGAAAGACAGCCGCAAGTGTTGCAACTGTCTCAAGTATCAAGCATGATCAGGGTGACAGTATCTATGTTCAGAGCACTGCCATTGCCCTTGTTGATGTCTGTCAGCCAGCCAATCTAGACTGCTGCCTCCAATGATGAGATGGTGCAATCGAAGCCAGGCCTTTTTCGTGTAGAGCTGCTTGAAACTGTACTGCAAGACCACCTGCGGTGTCACCCATGAAAGCCTGCAGCCATTTTGCAACTACTGAGGGAATGCTGCATTGGAGCACAGATACAGGCAGAGCAACATGGAAGAGTGGCACTAACAGAAATGCACAAGATCATTAGTTCATTGCTGTTTAAAGAAATGGATTTACTTTTTGATAAAGTGTCATGGTGGCAGTTTCGATTGTAGGCCTTTGGCCAAGATGACACTGATGCGATCTTCCAGTTGGACGGTAAGGTGGGGAATGGTGGGCCACGGTGGTAAAAGACTCCCAAAGAGTAGGAGGGTCAGAACAGGTATTCTTGCACAGTCCTTCTGGAATGAAGGGTTCCAAATTGCTTCCTGCCTGTCTCCTCCACGTCTTCCTCCTCCTCCCTTCCAAGAAAGGCCGGTTCCCAGTGGCAATAGCTGTCTCCTCAAGATGATATTGTTGAGGAGGATGCTGAGCTCTTCCCAAGTGATGCTGGTAGCAGAATCATTGCTTAGGAACATCGATGGTCTTCTCCACAATGTTTTTAGTGGCTGCAAGCCTTTCATTTTCCAATGAACAGGAACCATAAAATGTCCACAGTGTGTCTGCCATCAAATTCAATTTCAACAGTACTTGTGAGGAGACTCTGGTTTCTCAGCTAGGAAGCATCAAGACTGGTTTGACAAGAATAATCAGGCAACCTAGAAACTACTAAATTTTAAGCACGAGGCACTCCTAAACTGGGAGCAAAACCAAAATTTGAAGAAATGAGAAAAGGTAAACAGTCATATGAAGGCTGATGTCCAACAACAAAGGCCACAACCCAAAGAACATGGGTGGAAAGAGCACAGGAAATCCAGCAACAATTACAATGTGTGTCAATTCTTCAGCACAGTCAAGACCTTCTACGGCCCAACCACCAAAGGGCCTACTTCAAGGGAGCCAGGAATGAAGGAATCAAGGAATCAAGGACAGAGAGGCAATCAGTGGTTACTGGAAGGAGCACTTCTTCTCAGCCAAACTCGATCCTTGATGTGAAAGGCCTTGACCACATCTAACAGCATGCTATCCATAATAACCTCAGCACAACACCAGCATGACATGAGGTTGGAAAGGCCATCCAACAGCTGAAGGCAATAAGGCCACTGGCACAGATAGAATTCCTTCCGAATGTAGTAGAAAAGCATTCTTAGCACAAATACATGACCATATCTCTCTGGAAGGAGAGTGGATGCTGTAATTGTGACCATCTTCAAGAAAAGGCATCAATTGAAGAGAGGGGGCTTCCTGCTATCCACCACAGAAAGGTCATTGCAACTTTTTAAAAAAATTCACTCACAGAATATGGGATCTGTGGCTAGGCCAGCATTTATTGCCCATCCTTAGCTGCCCAGAATTCAGAGTTCAGAATCAACCACATTGCTGTGGGTCTGGAGTCACATATAGGCCAGACCAGGTAAGGATGGCAGATTTCCTTCCCTAAAGGATATTAGCGAACCAGATCGGTTTTTCCAACAATAGACAATGATTTTGTGTCATCATTAGACTCTTAATTCCAGATTCTTCATTGAATTCAAATTCCACCATCTGCCATGGCAGGTTTCAAACCCAGGTCCCCAGAACATTGTTTGAGTTTCTGGGCTATTAGTCTAGCAATAATAGCACTAGGCCATTGCCTCCCCTTAATTCTCATCAATCGCTTCCTGTCAATGGCTGGAGAGATACTACCAGAGTCACAGTACAGATTCTGTAAGGATGAGGGGATGGTGGGAGTGAGGACGGGATGGAGTGAGATAGAGATTGAGGCAGGAAGTGAGGACAGGATATGGGAGTGGGTAGATGGGGAGGAGTATGGACAGAGGAAGTACTGAGAACACAGGATGGGAGGTAGCGAGCGTATGGTTATGCCCATCTTCCTCCTCCCCCCTCCCATTTCCTTATCCCTCCCTCCTTCCCCCCAGCAGCCCATGTAACTGGATCAAATTCATCCATGAAGTAATACAACATCCCCAATGATCCATGAAAATTTCTTGTCCAAGACTCCAAACAGAAGAAGAATCACGGGTGGGTCGGATTTCTGCCCACATCCTCTGCTGCTTGTGCTTGGTCTCCACCTGGCATGGAAGAGATAGTAGACTTGGCACCTTCATGATGAATCTTCTTCTGAAAGGTGCCAATTGGGAGCTTCCTTGCACAACTGATGTGTCATAGGATCATCGAGTCATAGAGGCATACAGTACGGAATCAGACCCTTTGGTTCAACTTGTCCATGCCCACCAGATATCCTGTATAAATCTAGTCCCATTTGCCAGCATTTGGCCCATAACCCTCTAAACCCTTCCAATTCATATACCCATCCAGATGCCTTTTAAATGTTGTAATTGTATCAGCCTCCACCACTTCCTCTGGCAGCTCATTTCATACATGCAGCACCCTCTGCATGAAAAAGTTGGCCCTTATGTCCCTTTTATATCTTACCCCTCTCACCTCAAACCTATGACCTCTGGTTTTGGACTCCCCCTGTCCTGGGGAAAAGACCTTGCCTATTTCCCCTATCCATACCACTCATGATTTTAAAGACCTATTTATGGTCACCCCTCAGCCTCAAATGCTCCAGGGAAAATAGCCCCAGCCTATTCAGCCTCTCCCTATAGCTCAAACTCTCCAACTCTGGCAGCATCTTTGTTAATCTTTTCTGCACCCTTTCTAGTTTCACAACATCCTTCCTATAGCAGGGAGACAAGAACTGAATGCAATACTCCAAAAGTGGCTGAACCAAAGTCCTATACAGCTGCATCATGACCTCCCAACTCCTATACTCAATGCACTGACCAATAAAGGAAAACATACCAAACACCTGCGACTCCACTTTCAAGGAGCTACGAACCTGCACTTCATGGCCTCTTTGTTCAGCAACACTCCCCAGGACCTTACCATTACTTGTATAAGTCCTGCCCTGATTTGCCTTTCCAAAATGCAGCACCTCACATTTATTTCAATTAAACTCCATCTGCCACTCCTTGGCCCATTGGCCCATCTGATTAAGATCCCGTTGTACTGGAGTAACGTTTGTCGCTGTCCACTACACCTCCAATTTTAGTGTTATCTGCAAACCTATTTACCATACCTCCTATGTTTGCATCCAAATCGTTTATATAAATTATAAAAAGCAGTGGACCCAGCACCAATCCTTGTGGCACACCGCTGGTCATAGGTCTCCGGTTTGAAAAGCAACTCTCCACCACCATCCTCTATCTTCTACCTTTGAGCCAGTTCTGTATCCAAATAGCTAGTTCTCCCTGTATTCTGTGTGATCTGACCTTGCTAACTAGTCTATCATGAAGAACCCTTTTGAACGCCTTACTGAAGACCATATAGATCACATCCACTGCTCTGCACTCATCAATTCTCTTTGTTACTTCTTCAAAAACTCAATCATGTTAGTGAGACACAATTCCCCACACACAAAGCCATGTTGACTATCCCTAATCAGTCCCTGCCTTCCCAAATACATGTAAATCCTGTCCGTCAAGATTCCCTCCAACAACTTGTCCACTACTGATGTCAGGCTCACCGGTCTATAGTTCCCTGGCTTTTCCTTACCACTTTTCTTAAATAGTGGCACGACGTCCAGTCTTTTGACACCTCACCTGTGGCTATTGATGATATAAATGTCTCAGCAAGGAGCCCAGCAACCTCTTCCCTAGCTTCCCACAGAGTTCTCAGGTACACCCAATCAGGTCCTGGGGATTTATCCACCTTTATGCATTTTAAGACATTCAGCATCTCCTCCTCTGTAATATGGACATTTTTCAAGATGTCACTATTTATTTCCCCACATTCTCTATCTTTCATATCCTTCTCCACAGTAAACACTGACGCAAAATACTCAATCAGTATCTCCCCCATCTCCTGTGGTTCCACACATAGGTGGCCTTGCTGATTTTTAAGGGGCCCTATTCTCTCTCTGGTTACTATTTTGTCCTTAATATATTTGTAGAATCCCTTTGAACTCTCCTTAAGTCTATTTGCCAAAGCTATTTCATGTCCCCATTTTGCCCTCCTCATTTCTCTCTTAAGTATACTCCTACTACCTTTATACTCTTGTTGGGATTCACTCAATCCTTGCTATCTATACCTGAGATATGCTTCCTTCTTTTTCTTGACCAAAATTTCAATTTCTCCAGTCATTATAGACATTCCCTACGCCTACCAACCTTGTCCTTCACCCTAACAGGGCATTCAGCTGTACTGCTTATCACATTCTTACACTGGACTTGTACAATTCGATTTTGAAGTAAGTGTCAGGTCAGTTTCTACAGCCATTTTTAACATGGTGATCCAACCAGTCCTGATGCTTCAGGTTTTCTATATGAGGTACCCACGGTAGTGCCCTTCCCACTATGGGGCACCAGGTGGGCCATCCCTTTCCCCAACAACTATCTAAGGCTGAAACAAACTTCACACACTTTGTGCTGCAGTAAACTGGCACAGTGCTTCCAAATACATATTTACTCCATCATCAAGATAACCTATTTCATTTCTATCATGACCTGCCATCACCCCTGCCTCAACTTAATTGTTGCTGAAACCCTCATTCATACCTTTGTTAACTTCAGATTGGATGATTCTAATGTTTTCCTGGCCAACCTCCCATCTTTCAAAACACACAAATTTGACCTATTTCAAAATTCTGTTGCCCTAGCTTGCACCAATTCCCTTTCACCCATCATGCCACATGTTCTCTGATCTGTATGAGTTCCCAGTTCAACAACACCTAAATTTTAAAATTCTCATTCTTATTTCCAAATCCCTCTTTGGCCTTGCCTCCCACTTTCCAACAGTCTCCAGCATCTCTACAATATTTGAAGATCTTTGCAATCTTCCAATTTTGTTTTGCGCTTCCATCTTTTGATTTCCCACGGTAGTTTCAGCAGGAAGCTGTTCAATTCTCTGGAGCAACAGCACAAGTTGTTCTAAACAGATATCCACCTTAATTATGTGTTTCAATGTCAAATTTTGCTTGATAATGCTCCTATGAAATGCCTTGGAACCTTTAACCATGTTAACAGCACCATATAAATGCAAGAAGTTGTTGTTTCTCCAGGGTTCCCTTAATGGAAACAATTGGTGGGAGATTGGAAGAGACCCACATACCAGCAGTGCAAGCATTATATTACTGATACAGCCCATAAAGGCAATAACAAGACTCAGGGAAGATACTGAGCCTAAGGGCATGCAAGAGCTGAACAAATTTGCACAGCCTGCCAAACCTTAAAGGGAGGTTCTGATTGTATTATAGTTAGGATCAGTGCTAAAGACAAGACAAAGAGAAAAAGAAAATTATATTAATAGCAATTTTGGGTCACTGTTTGATTTATAAAGGGGTGCTACTGAGCAGAACATTTTCTCATCATCTTTGCAATTCAGCCATTTGGGGCATCAGCCAGAAATCTCACAGATATACTTCAGCAATATAAAACATTACTGGAGCATTTTATTATGAATCAACAGTATGGAGCAAGGCCGAACAGCAGAATAATTGGGAAAAATATCCCTCGTGCTGGCAATGTGTTTCTAACAGGCACAGCTTTGTGCTTCTCTGCCTTACTAGAATGTCAATCCTGCTCACAGCATGTGAGGATGCTAGCATACACTGCACCAACCAGACAAAAAGCTAACAATACTTGGACAAGATGAGTTCTAACACTGTTTTACTCATTGTTACTTTTAATCATCAAAGGGATTTATATATATGAGATATTTTTGTTGGTGCAGGTGTCTTATTAACTAAGGATAGAAATAATAATCGATTGTAGTCTTCATTTCCAAATACTCCCCTTTTCCCTGAACAGCTATGGAGCAGGCAGCAAGCAAATGATTTGCCAGCAGTAATGGCAGTCCAGACAGCATCCTCCACTGGCAGCCAATCGGGGGACATTGTGATTTTCTGTTAGCGCGCACCTCAAACAGATCAGCTGTGCTACTGTAGCTGCTGTGAGTGGGTTTCAGTAAGAGCTGCTCAAGCCTTCCTGTCAAAAGGAATATTGGCTCTGTGGCTGGTGTTGGCGTGGACCTACCCACTCCCCCTTCAAGAGCCCCCCCCCCACTCGCCTTCCACACACATACATATACACACACACACACGCACACACGCGACAGCTTGATCACTGCACTCTAATCAAATCACACCCATACACATTCTGGAGGAAGCAGGGAGAAGCAGGGGAAAAGGAAGAGTGCTGCAAGCTGCTGGGATCTGTCTTCGACACAGTACTGCAGTGATCCTGGCTTCCTCCCGCGGCAGGCACTGATGCTGCTGTGAAGGACAGGGAGGCACTCTTAACATTGTGTGTACACAAAACAGCCCGTCATGACAAGAAGCTGACTGCTGAAGCACGCAGGGGTAAGTGGAGCTCTCCTGTCTTTTGCTCAATACAGTCACCCTCTTGCTGAGCTCTCTTGTGGGTTTGCTATATTTTCAAATAAAGGATTTTTTTTGGTCCATCTACTGGTCTGTGAAACTTGGCTTGCTGCCATCATTTCCATAAATAATTTGCAGTAGAGTGTTAGAAAAAGTGTTGAATGGATTGGAAGTAAGGATGAAGGAAATTGATCTGGGTATCAGTGCTATTCAAGGACCCTCGGACTGCAGTGCCATGCATTTATGAATGACAAAATATCACTCCAATAATTCTGAGATTTTTCTGTATAATTCTGGCAATGTTTTTTATAACCAATGGTTTCATTTACTAATCTAAAAAAATTTCAACAGTCTCAAGGGTGTTTCTCTGGTAGAAAAAATGTCATTGACAAAATAATAAGAAATAAAAATATTAGCTTTCTGCTACATTTTACTGAATATTGCTGATAGCATTTCTAACCTGCAGAGTATGTCGGCTTCCCAATGCCATTTCAGATATGACAGACCGAAGGAAAAGAAGACCCCAGGGAAATGTATGCTATTTTGTACAGCCTGTAAGCGTCCAGTAGTCAGCTCCTGTTTCATTTATTATAATGATGTCATCCACAAGGTATCTGAATTGAGATTCTTTTTTGCCTGCTTTCTTGTAAGATTCGGTGCCAGAATTTCAATAGGTACATATTGAGTGTAGCTCGCACAGAAACAGATCAAGTTCACCCCTTCAGTGGTTGGACGACCTACTGAGGCAGGGATCCAGATTGTGGTTCCAGTCACAGATGCTCTTGAAACACTGCCAGATCCCACCTGAAGGCTGAATAAGATGGTAACCAATTCAGGGATTAAAATCAAACTTCCCACTTTATATGAACCTACTTTCAGCATCTCTGCTTGCGAGAATTGCACCTGCAATTGGAAAAGCAAGATAACGTGTAACCGTTGCATGGGCACAACTGCTGTCAACAAGGAAGCTTTGAAGGATGGAACAGGTTTTCCTAACATCTCTTCATGCTGTCCGAACTGTGTTCTGCTGCTACAAAATGTTAACCTAAGGCGTATTTGTTATTCACAGAGAATTTTTGAAATCAGGATTTGAATGGGAATGCAAAGTAACAGTTATTTTGCCTTGTGGGTCAATAGTTTATTCTGTGTCCCAATAATTAAGCTGTTTTTGCACACATTTTGCATCTTGGTTAACATGACTTCATGTCCCAGGTGTGTCTGATACTTTAGCCCATCGCCCAGGCAGTTGATCAAATTTTATTAACGTTACTGTACTGCAAAGGGTGTGTTTCATGACAACACAACACTTCAATTATTGGGAAAAGGTGGAAAGTGACGGTTTTAACCGTGAATGTGTTTTCCTGTGCTTTACTATGGATCCACCCTTGAAATGCCTGTCACAAAACAACTATGCTTCTGACATCTTTACTCACAAAACTAAAAGCAGGAGGCTCAGCATGGGGGTGGATCAAATTGAGAAAATATTAATATAAAAGAGAGAACTGCTGATGAAACATTTGCACAGGCATGAATTAAATTCTAGTGTACCTGTTATAAAAGATGCATTTTTTTAAACGGTGAAAGCAGTAAAGCTCCCATTTAATTATCTGAGAAAGGCTGTTAAAGTGATTAGACTTTTTTGCATAAAAGGGGCATGAAGGTGAGAAAGAAATTATAAGGACAAGTCTACATACGTTTTGCAAATTTTCCTCCAGTTAATTTTGAATGGAGGGCTTTGTTACTGTTCATGAGAATTCTCAGTTAAACATAATTCTTTGAGATTGAAAAGGGGAGCAAAATGATTCAGAACATGATAAAAAATTTATTCGTAAAGAACCAAGTAATCCGATAAAAAATGAAATGCGTTCAAGTCCTGTTGTCACACAATGAACCAAGATGTCAAATAAAAGTAAAATGCAGTAGATGTTGGAAATCTGAAATAAAAACAGTAATTGCTGGAGAAACTCAACAGGACTAGCAGCATGTGTAGACAGAGAAACAGAGTTAACGTTTCGAGTCCAATATAACTCTTCTTCAGATCCCAACAAGAACACTGGATTCACTACACCAGCTAAGCAAGTGTTATTAATAGTGGCCAGGACACTAACCCTACCATGACAACTAAAATCCCCTGATGAAATCTATAACCAACAATTAAAACTGATATATATATAGTAGTAAGATTCATAATTGACCTCTGGCCTCCCATGCCCCAATGTCCAAACCTGGTCCTCCAGGTAAACAGTGTAATGGCAAAGTTTTTGTGGAACATTTTCCAATTGCAAATCAAAACACCAAAAAGAATCCTGGCACAAGTGGCATGCCACAAATGTAGTGCAGTTAGGTTTTATTACCAGGCATGTAATCATTACCGTTACGAAGTGGCATATTAATGCACATTGATCCTGCAGCTCCTCCAGATCTAATTTTCACATATTGAAATCACAGATTATAAATCTGTAAAAGACTGCGGCTCAGCACATTCACTCTGAAGGAGTTGAGTATGAAAGCTGGGAGGGCTCTAGCATCAGCCCTAATATGTGCTAGTTTAGCCAACCTCAGCCAGGTTAGTAGCAGTTGTGATAAAACTGGCATTGCAGGGTGCAGAGTAAATTGATCAGAATTATATCAGGATTAAAAGGGTTAAATTATTAGGACAGATCGCACAAACTACGATTATATTCCCTGGAGTAAAGAAAAGTAAGGATGATCTAAATTCTTCAGATGATTAAAGGAGTTGATAGTGTAGATGGAAAGAAGCAGTCTCTTCTGCCATGGTGGTCCAGGACAAAAGGAGAGCTTAAAAATTAAAATTACACCTTGTAGGAAACAAATGGAAGTGGATATGTGGAACTTTCTGCTTCAAAAATCTGTTGAGGCTCGTATCAATGTAAACATTTAAAACTGAAATCAGTTGGCTTTTTAAGATGAAGGGTGTTAAGGATTACATTTATCCAGATGAAGTTACAAAATGTCAGTTGTGAGTTGTGGAATCACCATGGCCTTACTCATCCTGGGTTAGAGAAAGGAACACAGGCCAGGATGTGGTATTTTATCCAGGAAGTGTTGGGTTTGGCTGTGATGCCCTTTATCTCTTTCTGCAGTTGAATAGCCACTTGAAATTTTATACAGGAACATGGGGTCTTGCCCCAGCATAAAAGTCAGGGTTAGAGTTAGGCCACCAACCATTTTATTGTCTTCTGCCTTTTATTGACTTGATTTGAGTTTTCTTCCCACAATTAAGAGGAACTTGAGTCTGTGAGAGCTGCCTATCTTGAACTAGCAGCACCACCAGCTGCAGTGGCAACTATTGGGCATCCATGGAATCACTTGAAAATGAAAAGACACAAGAATGCAGGCTACAACAAGCCTACAGAGGGAGATTGGGGTCTTTGATCAAAGGGCTAGGGTGGAAAGAGATTTTAAATATGGGTTTTGGGGATGAATACCTGGGGGGGGGGGCGGGGCGGCTCTGAAACAGAAGCAGGAAGCAAATCTCATTCCCATCCAGCATGGCCATAGCTGGCA
>NC_063355.1:5114989-5130092 GCF_021869965.1 Rhincodon typus
GGGAGGCTCTGAAACAGAGGCAGGAAGCAAATCTCATTCCCATCCAGCATGGCCATAGCTGGCATCTTGGACACTTGGCATGAGCCTTCACTGTTGCAGGAAAATCCCAGTGTTCGCAGGAGGAGGCCCTTTAGTGGCTATTAAATGACCACCTAAGGGCATCAATTGGCAAAAGGCAATCAGGTCACTCAATGCCTTCCCTGCCACAGGCGAAATACCAATGGGATGGCAGCGGAACCTCCCAAAAATGCTGGAATTTCAAGGTTATTAGTAGTAGGGTAGATTTAATGGTCACAAAATAGAAAGTGGTGCAACATAATGGCAGCCAAAAGTACATGCAGGAAACACAATGGAATAGAGCATTGTCACCCAATATGTGTGGACCTAGATACTGGTCCATGCAGCACTGATTTCCAGGCTCATTATGCCCCATTATGCCTAATGCTTCTCCCACCATAAGTCAAATTTCTGCAGGTGTAGGCAAGTAATGAGCATGTACCACTGTCTTGACACTCAATTTTATGTCCCCTGGCAGGCAGGAAACTTGAGCACATTTCCAGCTAGAAGAATGTCCACTACAAAATGGAATAGGCAAAGGGAAGACCTCCTGGTTTGTCTAGAGGCAGTCAGCACCCCATCATAGATTTTAATCTGAAACAGCAGGGCTTAAGAGTCATGTGCATCATTAATAAAGACAAATTATTCATCTGAACGTACGACGCTGCTGTTCTTGATTAATTGCCATAACTCACAAAGCCGATTGTCCCCTATGGCTTACTGTCCTACCCCAATTCTATTGTACATCCTTCTGCCTTCACCTGGCCTCCTCTCCTGAGCCTCAATCTCCATCCATCGGCCTTCCGTGCCAATGTTGGATCCTGGTCCGTTAGCCAATCCCTAGCTTAATCCACCACTCTTGACACCCTCATCCTGACACAAGAGATTGCCAATATTAATATCTTGGGGAATTCTTCTTGAGGGGTCAACTAAATTTTGCCCAAGGCCTAATATATGGAGAACTCTGGCACTCATCATTCAGGGATAAGCGCAGCTGAACTGCAACGTTATCAAATTTTTAGCATGTATTGTCTAAGCATTCATCAAAGAAATGCTTTTAATGCAATATAGGAACAGCAGCAATTGATATGTATCATCTGTTTCAAATGCACAGCAATATTTAGTTACAGCAAAAGTGCTCCAAAACACACATACATTCATTCCCATAAATGCATTTAAAAATACAATTTTTTTGTTAGGAGTAATTGTTTGTTAAACAGTGAACATGCATTCAATGCCAAGAAATAAAAAGATAGATTGTGCAGAATCCTGTGCCCTCCTGTGGCGAATGTGGCAATAGGGAGCATGTAATCAGAAGGGAGGGTGGAGAGTGGGGATCCCAACTAATTGCTATCCCCTACTTAAGGCCAGAGTGGAATGGCATATGGGTGCCCTTCCCATCTGACCCTGTATCCAACTGAGCCTCATTAGCAGGCAGTTAATTCCTGCTTTAAAATCTTCATCTCATTAGCACAAGTATTAACCCAGTGGTGGGAAGTGGGCTCAACATGCTGGTAGCACGACACACATAACCTGTTGAGATTGCTTGTAGGTTCCCAGAGGAGATCCCCTCATTTAAAGGCACAAACTGCTATCAATCCTCTCCACGATCCCTCCACCATCACATTTACCTATGGCGTGGGAACCAACGACAATCCTAGATTGTACCTGCAGCTAACACCACCTTCCCAGTGGCATGCCATTCAAGAGAACTGCCAGCTTCTGACTGGCTGGATGACTCAGGGTACCTGATGTCTCTCTGGCTGGATGCCATTATCAAATCTCTTTGGCATATTATTGAGATTCAGTGGTAAGTGCACATCATTCTGAGCTATGGCTCAGTCTCCTAAACTGAACTAACTTAGCTGATTTCAACTAGAGTAATGAGATCAGCTCTTTTAATCCAGAATAATGCCTAACAAAACAAAGGTTCTCAATTTTGATTGCTATGAAGTGAACTCTAAACATTACTTGATCATGCTGCACTGAAGGGTCCACTACCTTTGTAATAAAGCTGTATTAATAGTAGCTAGGTGCTGGAATGACAGCTTATTCGAGCAATAGAGCAGAAATTTACCAATCAGCAGGCAGCCTGACACCAGGAGGATATTTTTCTCCTTGGGACAGGAATTCTCCCAGAATTTTATGGGCAGCAAGCAATTAAGTAGTTGCCACTATTCCTGCCATCCTATTCAGAGGGTTGGCAGCGGTGCAGTCTCAGTAGTGTCACCAGAAACAATGGCTACTTTGAAGGCAGCCTCCATCTGGTACAGAAAAAAAACCTTTAACAAATTGAAGGGCTAAGCATTGGAGGGGAAGCCCCTGCAGGAAAACTGCTGGTGTTGCAAGCAAACAGCTCAGACTGTCACCATTAATGCTGTGATGGTGTAGCCCAATGTCAAGTATTTGAGGGCCAGAGCTGCTCCAAGTTATTCTTGAAGGCGATCTGCAGACGCCTCCTCTGGAAGTCAGCAGCTATCCAATAGCCATGCCGAAGTTGCTTGGGTATCCCTACATAGGAGTCCAAAGATAGTCAAAGACACAAAATAGGGAATGCACTGGTACGACTAATTGATCCAATAAAAGTGTATAAATTTGGTTTGGAATGTTTATTTCTTAGTGGCTTTTATTTTGAAATGTGATCAAGTGAACAGTGTGATAGCCAGTGACAGGGGGAGGTTTACGGTGTGGGACATTTGGTCTGACAGCCACTGGGATTGTCTTTACTGGTTTTGCAGTCAAGTGACTTGATCGCAGATGACCTGACTAGAAGGGGACTGGTTTGATCATCTCAACCCTTCCTCCTTCGGTCCTCATCCTCCTCTTCAGCTGGTTACTGTACAGATATAAGGGCACAGCCCACACTGATAGCAAGGTGATGCAGCACTTAGCACATGACCACGAATCTTGACACATGTTCGGCCAAATTCTGCATGGCTTCTAGAGAGTGGTCTAAGGAATGGAATCATTATTTAATCAAAATAATAATCTGAAAAATTCATTCTGTGTGGCAGCAAAACATTCATTACATGCATTCTGATCATGTGTGCATAAGTTGTACACCAGAGTCATGAACCATATAATCAAAAGATGGCCCCTGTCATGCACTAGATATCCCTAGTAGGTTACAGTGGCTCAAATGCAGAAGGCATAATGAATTACCACTGAATGAATACATCATGATTGCTGTCATGCTACCAGGCAATAATCTACCAGAGTATGGTCACGTGTCAATTGGATATCGAGAGAGTGGATCATTTTGCATTGCATCTCAGAGTAGACGTTATGACATCCACAATGCAACATGTGTGCAGTCAATGGCACTCTGCTCACGAGGAAACCTGAAATCTTCACAAAGTCACGTGCAAACTCCATCTGTTTTCCTCCGAAAGGGAGAAATGCATTCAGCTCTCTCAGAGCCTAAGAAACATCCTTGTTGCAATAAGCAAATATTGTCTGTCACTGTCTGAATGGAACTTAATACATAAAAGATGTTTCTGATCCCATCCAAAGCTATGGTCAATGTAATCTGCTCCCTGCTCTGAGGGTGAAGTTATGGTTGCTTGAGGTGGCAGAAGGTAATGGTGCAAGAGGTTCAGTGAAATCACCTTTACTGAAGTGGAAACATCTACTAACCCCTGCCCCTGCTGAGTCCAGGTAGAAGTTTTGTTCCCTAAGCACATTGGGCAGATATAAGAAGGTAAAAACAGAAGAACATAAAAAACAGGAGCTAGAGTATAGCAACTGACTTTTCATGCATGCATTTTCATTCAATAAGATTATGCTGACATTAGACTACCAGCTAATGGTATTGTTGGACAAGTCAAATCTCAGAGTGAAACCTGGTTTATGAGTTTTATCTTTGCTGTTTGGTGGTCATTCACTGAATATATTCATATGGAACTCTTTTAACAAAAGATCACAAGTTTATTACACAAATGAAAAGAATGAAATACAAAGCTATATAAATTAAAGAAGATAGCAAAAAGAAAGATTCAACCTTTTTCCATAGAGTCGCTTAATCCCAGTGAATTATCATTCCTATCTTAATTCTTTGACTTCTTACACAAATATTGCTTTCTGGCCCTTTTCCTTGGGCTGCTGAAACAGCTTAATACTTCTTTTCAGGCCTGATGGCCTGAAGGCATTTTCCAGCTCTGATGGTGTGGAGATTTCTATCAACTCTCACAGTTTGAGACTTCCATGTATACAAAATCTGCCCTTCTGCTGGGATGACTTCTCTTCTTCTGAACTGAACCTATAAGTGACCTCTGAGCATCATGATACAGCATCTGTTTCTGTATCATAAAACTCAACTTTGTAAACATTCAGTAACTAACCTCCCAGGTAGCTGCTGAAGTAATTAAACTTATGCAACATGCTTTCTTGGTAAAGCTACCTTTAGTCTACAACAAAAATGTCTTTCTGACCTCTGTTAAAACAAAATCCACTTCATGAAATTGAAAGCTAAATTTATTTTTCCTCCATTTTTGAATTCAAGTTCCAAATAATGGCAACGTACTCAGAATTGCATCTCATCTTACCCAGCAAAAAAATTGAAAATGTATCTTTAAGAGGCATCTCTACTTCTTATTAAAAATTCCTGTTAGTAATTATATTTTATTTTGACATTAATAATATTTTAAACACACAATGATTTTCATAACATCAATTTTCTCCACAAGTCCATTTTAATAATTGCATTTGTTTTCTTGCATGTCTGCTCTTGACGTGCTGTTGACTCTATGACTCTATAAATGATACAAACTGTCCGCTGTAATCATGTCATTTTCAACAAGATGAATGTGTTTTAGATTGTATGGCTGTAACATTAAACACCAAGAAAACAGATTTGAATTCTTATCATGGAGTCTCTCCAAAAAAAAAAATCTGGAGTTGTGTTCTGTATAAATAACAATCCTCATAAAGTTGTTGGACTTGTGGATTTTAAAATTTTGTGGAAGACCAAGTTCAGCAACTTTTTGACCATCATTGAGTATTTCAGTTGACACTCACATAATTCCTTTGGAAAGTAACTGACTGGCCTTGCCATCCCCATCTCAACTTCCTGCAACAACACAGTACCAACACTGATGTCATTGGCATCCAGAGGCAGTCTAAATTGCTTCTCATAATTATATACAGCCAAAACCAGTGCAGTAGTCAGAACAGCATTTACGTTGTCAAAACCACTTTTGACATTCTTTTGCCCATTCAAATTTCTTTGCCTTTCTTCAGTGAACTGGTCAAAGCAGCCACTTCAGTACTAAAATTTGGAATTAATCTCCCATAAAATCACTCATGCCAACATACAGCAATATTTCACATTTTATTTTTAGCATGGGTAAATCCAAGCTATCGTTTAGTTTCACTTCTCCATATGGTTCTCAACCATATCCCACAGTTCGGCTGAAATAAGTCACTTTCGTTTTGGCAAATTCATATTTAGCCAAATTTATTATGAACATTCGATGTAATTTATCAAATGGTTTGTCAAAGTTTGAACACAACCAATCATCAATATAGACAGCACAGCTGCATAATCCTTCTATGACCTTGAAGGGTAACCATGGAAAAGTTGCTGCTGTTTTTTTCATTCAAAATAGCATGAGTTTATACACATAAAGTCTATCTGGTGTTACAAAAACTGACATTTCGTTGGTTCTATAAGTCAATGCAACTTGCCAATGCTCTAAAGTTTTTGAGAAGATTTGTAGCTCAGGTGGTGGATGAGTTTGCAGACTTGCTCACCGAGCTGATGTGTTTGATTGCAGACGTTTTGTTACCCTGCTAGGTAACATCGTCAGTGCACCTCCGGTGAAGCGTTGGTGTTCTGTCCCGCTTGTTATTTATGTGCCTCGGTTTGCTGGGGTGGTTGGTATCACTTCTGGTTCTGACGATGTTACCCAGCAGGGTGACAAAATGTCTGCAACCAAACACACCGGCTCGGCAAGCAAGTCCGCAAACTCATCCACAACCCGAGCTACAAATCTTCTCAAAAACTTTAAACAACACCTTTAAATTGGCCTGCAGATGGGAGACAAATGCCATCCGTCTTAGCGCAACCCGCGAACAACTATACTTCCTGCATGAATGCCTCAGAAAACAGGTACGACCACAAAGCTTAAAGTATAAACCACCTATCAACAATCCACAGGCACGGAGAACAGCTACACAGAACATCTGCAGAATGATAAGGGTTATGATCAACGATGCCCACAACCATCTCCATAAACACGAGCAATAAATTGTGCACCAAAAACCTTTGTACTCCAATGCATCGACCAAGAATGGACAAACACACTGGAATAAGTCATCACCATACAACAGAGGACCAGAACAAAGAAAAGAATAGCCCTACCAGAAAAACTATCCAAACTCACCCACAACAATGAAGTGCATAACACAGAAACATGGATCGAGAACATCTCAGACTGATGACTTACAGACACTGAGAAGACCCTCCTAGTCCGTGGACTGAATTATAGCTACAGAGACACCAAAAAAACTGACTTCCTGGCTGCACTGGAACCAACACTGAAGAGCAACGGACTCACGGAGGAAATGCAACAGATCATCAGACAGATGATAGCCCCATCACTGAGCAGAAAAAGTAAGTGGAACACATTCAACACAGATGAGAAGAAAGCCCTGGATAGACACAAGAAAGACAGAAACATTGTAATCTTACTGGCAGACAAAAACGCATGACAGTAATCCTTAGTAGAGCTCAATACATCAAGAAAGTCAATGCACTACTAGCAAATACCAACACCCACCAACAGATGGCGACAGACCCAAAACCAGTGTTAGGGAACTGGATCACAACAACCCAGAAGAAATTACACAGCTCAGGAAACATCAGCAAGACAGACTACCAAAAAATGAAGCCAGAGGGATCTAACACACCTGACTGCGTAAGGTACACAAGCCAGCGGTCCCCCTCAGACTCACTGTCTCACCACCAGGCACACCAACATATAGACTAGTCGAAGAACTACAACGAAAACTGAAATATTTAGTTGACAACACTACCCACTCCATCCACTCCTCCCAAGAATTCCTCAACATCATCAAGGTCACCAGAATAGAAGAGGACAAGATAATGGTATCCTTTGACATTACATCACTATTTACATCCATAAACATCGACATAGCCAAAGAGACAATTGCCAAACTGCTGGACAAATCAGGAAGACTGACACCCCATGACACCAACAGCATCAACAAGGATAGCACCCTGAAACTACTGGATCTGTGCCTTGCAACCCACTTCACCTTCCATGGTCATATATTTAAACAAATCAACTGAACACCAATGGGATCAGTAATGTCAGAACTGATAGCAGAAGCAGATGCAAAGATTAGAATGGACATGGCTTCCCACAATACAACCCAAACTCTGGGTCCACTATGTAGATGCCACTTTCTTGATTATCAATTGCACAAGACTAGAAAAAACCCACCGACACATAAACAACATCCTCACCAGAATAAAATTCGCAAAAGAAGATGAGAAAAACAACTGACTACCCTTCCTGGACGTAATGGTGGAACGTAAGAACAACAGGGAACTCCTGACTAGCATACACAGAAAGACAACACATATGGGCCAGATACTTAATTATACCAGCAACCACCCCAACGCCCATAAAGGGAGCTGCATCAGGACATTATTCAAATGAGCCACAACACAACCCGGAACTATGCAAAGCAGAACAAGAACACTTATACAGAGTTTTTAAAAGGAATGGATACCCAAAAAGTACAATCGCTGTTACCTCCATGACAGACCACAACATGACAACACAACACAGCCAGACATACTAGTGACCCTACTGTACATCAGAGACATATCAGAGATGACCACAAGACTTCTCTGTCCCTAGGTATCTGGGTAGCCCATAAATCAACAACCACCCTGCGACAGCTACTGACAAATGTAAAAGACCCCATACCCACAACCAATAACATTAATGTAATATACAAAATACCATGCAAGGACTGTGAGAAACATTACACAGGCCAAGCTGGAAGAAAACTTACAATAAGGATATACGAACACCAACTAGCCAATAAGAGATATGACCAATTCTCACTGGTCTCAATACACACGGACAAAGAAGGACATGAATTCGACTGGGGCATCACATCCACAACAGCACTAGCCAAACATGCCAGGGAATTCCTGGAGGCCTAGCATTCCAACTGGAACTCCGTCAACAAACACATTGAGCTGGACCCGATATACAAACCACTGAAGAACAGAACCAGAAGTGATACCAACCACCCCAGCAAACTGAGGCATATAAATAACAAATGGGATGGAACACCAATTCTTCACTGGAGGTGCACTGACGATGTTACCTAGCAGGGTGATGAAACGTCTGCAATCAAACACACCGGCTCGGCGAACAAGTCTGCAACCTTGCCAATGTTCTTTTAACACGTCAATTTTTATAACAAATTGCTCTTGGCCAATTCTCTCAATGCAACGTTCCAATCATGGCATTAAGTATGAATTATTTACAGTGTTATCTTTGCAATAACTGATACACAACCTTTGTGATACTTTTGGTTTCAGCACCATCACAATAGGTGAACTCCAGCTACTATGACACCATTCAATTCTGTAATAGTCCATCATGAATTTATACTCTTCTTTTACTTGAACTGATTTTGCTGAGTTAAGACTGCAAGGATGTTGTTTTATGGGGAACACATCCAGAAGATTAACATCATTCACAACAGTTTTTGAATCATTCTGATATTTCTATTTCACTCCTTATTTCTATTAACACTATAAATACATGTGCTCTGACTATTGACATTGAGCTAATCTCACCGAGCTTGAACATTTTTTTCAAATAGCATGGTGAGTTCCCAACTGATATTCATTATTGCTTGTTAAATGCCTTGTTAATAACTCATGTCATGGGGTTCGATCTTAACAAACCTGCCATACAAACTAGACATCAGAAAACTAGACATGGAAGTCAGAGTGGGTGCTTGGCAAGTTCAAACCACCACTTGCTCCAAAAGACCTCCATGTTGGACACTGGGCACCCACATTTTGGATGTGCTCCATGGGCACTGGCCACATGCACCCCACATCCACAGAGATTGGCAAGTGTCTATGAACCCTTATGATCACTTATTGTACGTTTCTGCACTTCAATATAACACCTCAGGTTGCTCCAACAGCTACCATTACAATGCTGCAGCAAGGGAACATTGCACGCTTCCTTATTTGGGGCTGTTTTGCTGCTGGAATAAGACAGAGGCGGGTATTACAGAAGATGCAAGTGAGTAGCACAGCTGCTTTAATTGGTGCAGGCGTGGAGCTTTCTCAAGCAAATGAGTAGGCTGCATATTGGGCATGCAGAGTAGTCCCCGGGACTGGGATGGGTGAGGATGAGTGAGGAGTATATTGCAGGCAATTGGGAGAGTGGTACAGCATGAGCATCAACAGGAAATGAATCCAGTAGCAGAAATAGAGTGGTTGCAAGGAATTGGAAACAGATGGTGGCACGTACAGTGGTGGAGTGAAGAAGGACATTGACATTCTTCTTACAATCTGGGCATTCCTCCAGACAGCTGAGACTGGGAAGCAACCTCAGAGCAAGCTGGCACGGTTTGGTGCCATGGCCACCACTGATGATCCTGGAGGAAGCAGAAGTCCCACCTGATCACCACCCCGCTCAGCAGGAGGACCAGGACCATGCCCACAAAGCAGGGCACCAAATTCTCCTATCTGCCATGTCTGGGGCAATGTCAGAAACAATGCAGGGCAGCTTTGCACTAACAGTGCTTGTCCAGGGGTGCATCAGCTTTTTAAATATGGTGTCGATGCCAGATATGCCAGTCAGTTCTGGGATCTCAAGTGAGTGGTGAATTTCTCCAGGAATGATACTTGGTAATAAGGGGTGGAAATCAGACGTAAGACTCTCCAATTATAGCAGCGAATTTGGCAAGATACAGCAAGAAAACAGTTTGTGGTAAGAATCACTTTACCAAACCTGATGCAATTTACATTTAGCCAAAATACACCTGTAAGATTCAGCCCTGAATCCTATTGACCTATTACAGGTTTCTCCCTGTAACAAGGGAATTCCTACATCTCAATTATTAAGGACATTCCTTATGATAAAGCTTTAATCATGGTCTTTAAAGTTTGATGCAATTTTTCCAGTGTTTCTTGAGATTGTGGATGGTAAGTGGAAGACGTAAATCTTTTTATTCCAAACTATTGATTGTCCCACATGTAACTGTTGTCTGCACAAAATAGCATAGACATCTGCCTGAAATGTTGCTTCTCAGAGCTTTGATACTTGACACTCAACTAAATAAGATTTCAGGTTTACTGGAATACTATTTTACAATTCTTCCATTAGCATGATTTTCTTCACATTTTCAATTTTTTTCTCTCTGACTTCAGCGATTCAAACCACTAATGTCTAAAATGTATTTTATTTTGCAAATTCTACAGATGCCTGAATAGGTTTCTTTCTTATAATCCTAATGCCAAACAACGACCACCTTCAACAAGAGAAATCTAATCATCGCCCCTTCATTTTCATTGACATTACTATCACTGAATCTCCCAATATCAAAATCTTGAGATGTACGATTGACCAGATACTGAACTGGACTAGCACTGTAAATACTGTGTGACCACAAAAGCAGGACAGAAGTTAAGAGTTCTGACGTGGGTAATCCACTTCTTGTCTCCTTAATACCTGTCCAAGGTACAATCAGGAGTGTGGTGGAATACTCCCCATTTACCTGGATGAATGCAGCTCTAACAACACTCAAGAAGCTTGACACGATCCAAAACAAAGCAGGCTGCTTGACAACATCCCATCAACCATATTCAGCAGACACTCCCTTCACCAGTAACACACAGTGACAATAGCATATACCATATATAAGTTGCACTAAAGTAACTCACCAAGACTCTTCTAACTGCATCTTTCAAGCCTGTGACCTCTAGCACCTTGAGGGATATAGGTAGCAGATGCATAAAAATACCATTTCCTGCAAGTTCCCCTTGAGATCACACACTATCTTGACTTGAAATTATATCACTGGTCTTCCATAGTTGCTGGGTCAATGTCTTATAACTTCATTCCAAATAACGCTATTGGTCGTTTTTATACTTTAAGGAATGCAACAATTTAAGGAGGCAGCACAACATCACCTTCTCTAGGTCAATTAGAGATGGACAATAAATGCTGACATACCCAGGGATATCCATATCCAATGAAAGGATAAAAAGTTATAAGACTTTCTTACCTTATACTCCAGCTACTTTGCATTAAAAGTTAACATATTGTTTGCCTTAATAACTGCTTGCTGAAACTGCACACTGACGTTCTATGACTCATGTACATAACTTAAAATCCTCTGAGTATCATCATTTCCCAGTCTTTCAAATAAAAAAAATTGATTTCCTATTTTTCTTCCAAAATTCATAATTCACATTTCCCTAAATTATTCTTAAGAGGAGGTTTTATGATGCAGTGAGTGCTGTTGCTGCCTCTGAGTCAGAAGCTCTGAATTGGAATCCTTCTCCAGGACTTGAAGTCCACTGAAGGTGCACTCATTATGTAGTCAGATTGGTTTATTACGAATCTGCTAATCCTTTCGGTATGCCAATAGCAGGTGGTAAGGTCAGGGCAGTCCCCAGTCAGCCATGTTTCTTCCTTTGGTTGAATAATGGAGCTACTTTTACTACCTTCCATCCAACGGTAGCTGTTTAAAATCCATGAAATTCAGGAAGATCAAATGAACATTGAATTAGGAGCAACAGTTGAGCATCAGTCCCCTCAGGTCTGTTCCATCATTTGGTAAGATGGTGACTGATCTGATTGTGGACTCAATTCTACCTTCCTGTCCATCCTTATCTTATCAAACAAGAATGTATGTAACCTTAAATACTCAATGACCCTCCCTCAACTGCTCTCTGTGGCAGAAAGTTTCACAAAACAACATCCCTTTGAGAGAAAAAAAAATTCTCCTCAACTTAGTCTTAAATGGGAGGCGGCTTATTTTTAAACTTACTGTTGCACAACATTTTATGGTCCAAGGTGTGAAGTGGAGCATTGATCACACAGGTGAGAAGCCTAAACTCAGCAGGGCCATTTGAAATTAGTGCTGGGTTCAAACAGACTCTATTTTTGCTGTTTCCAGAGCCTTGGAGGCTGCAAAATGGCAAGAAGAGACATTAGGCCACCTCCCCAATGTGCATCTGCCACCTTGCACATTTACCAGGGGCAGCTTCACAATGGTGCTGGCGATATCCCAACTGTGGTGTGAAGACTGTTCAGGTGGTTCAAAAAGTTATTAGTCTTGGTTTTCATCTGGATATTATAATTTTTCCAAAAGATGCCAGAACCATGACAGTGTGCATAATTCGGCAGTTCACAGGACATGAGTGCAGCATGAAGTCCCACTGACTTGATAGTTATTTGCTGAAATGGAAAGCAAACAGTCATCCAAGAGTGCAGGCCAGCATTTCATGGAGATTGTAGCAATGGAAAGTGCTCAGGATAAAGAACAGCCATTCCACTATAGATGAAGGAGCCTTCACCTTTATCTCCCTTCCCACTCTCATGTCACAGACATTGATTAGCCTTCCCATACACTTTGCTTGCTCGCCATCCCTAACTGTGCAGTAACCACAGATGCAGGTACTGAATTGGCTGGCTCCCATGCAATCGCAGATGAAGGTTCTGCTGTAGTGAGCATAGTCGCACCTGAAAATGGTCCCAATGCCTGAAAATTTTCAAAGTTCAGAAGATTCAGCCCAACTGTCCAGTTGGTTACTTCTAATCAGAAGGTTGGAATTTTATTGAAGTCAGACTTGCTTTGAGAGAGTTTTTATAGTGTTGAGACATTTAAATTTTAACTGTCACATGAGTATCTTCACCACTGAAAAGATTGTATATTCTTATAAAAATAGTTTTCTGTAACTGAGATTGTGTCACTAAAGTACGAAAGAGCTTACAATGTCATAAATACACCTTCTTCAAAATAACTCAATTATAAATAATCTTGCATCACTTTGGAACGTATTAAATGCTATAGAAATACAAGCTCTTGTTTTATTGTTTATATGTGCAATATATTTTTAGGTCATAAATGTTTATCACAAATTTCAACCTGATTTCATGATGGTACAGACCATAAAAATACATTACCATCAAACCAAAATTCATAAAGAAAGTTGAAAGGTCCTAATTATTGCTTTTCAAAAACATTACATTGACCACAGATGATTATCACCACTCAACTGATTTAGCATAGTAGTTTCATGAGCTAAACCCATAAATAGAAATATCACATGTAAAATATTAAATAAAACAGTCCTGTGATTGCAGTGGTTCTGTCAACATCCTGACTGAAACATGCATCACATCCCTGTAACATTATTGCTCTAAACTTAAGGAAAACTAAGAGAACTGAGCGGGCAGCATGTCAAGAAAAGCAAGACCAGAGTCTGCCTGCTTTGTATTTTGTAACTGCCTAGTTCATGCTCAAAAAATTTTGCAAGAATGGTTTTCTGTACTAATTCATAAATTATATTGTTTTGGATATGATAGGGTTTCCATGCGTTTCTGCATTATTAGCATAAACAGTACTGTTATGTACAGAGAGCATTTGTAACAGCAGTATCAGTTTTTTTTCATTCATTCATGGGATGAAGGTATCATTGGTTAGGCCAGCATTTATTGACCTTCCCTAATTGCACAGAGGGCAGTAAAGAGTCCACCACAATTTTGTAATCAGCTCCTTTCTGCAATAAATAGAAGACTAAGAGTGACCTAATGGGAGTCTTTAAAATTAAGAAAGCGTTTTCCACTTGTGAGGTGTCCAAAACTCACTGCCATAAATCTAAACATTCATAGTAACAAATTCAGGATGGACTTATTTAATCAGAGAGTGACTGAAATGACACCCACATGGGCTGATTGGGTGAATAGCATTGATGTGTCTAAGGCAAATCTAAAAATTCACATGAGACTGAAAGAAAGAGAATGATATTCAGATAGGATCAGATGAAATATTGACAGAAAAGGATCAAAAGGACTGTACACACTAGCATAAGTCTGGTTTTCTTCCATTCTTTCATACAACGCAGGCATCACTGGCAAGGCTGGCATTTGTTGCCTGTCCCTAAAATGTTGAAATGGTGGTTCTGAAAAGCCTGCTTCAATTGCTGCAGTCCATACAGGATGGGCACCCTCCACAGTGCTGTTAAGAAGGGAGTTTTATGATAGTTGCCAATGATATGAAGAAATATAATATAGGTAGAATTCAGGATTGCATGTAGCTTGGAGGGCTTTTACATGCAGTGGTATCCTCATCTGCTTGCTGTCCTTGTTCTCCTGCGTGGTACAGATTTGGGGGTTTCGAAGCAGTTTAGTGAGTCACTGCAGTGCATCTTGTAGATGATACACACTGTTGCCACTATGTGCTGATGGTGAAAGGAGAGAATGTTTGATGTGTTAGATAGGATGCCAATCAAGCAGACTACTTTTTCCAACATAGTGTCAAGATTATTAAGTGACACTGGAGCTGTACTCATCCAAACAAGTGGAGAGTTTCCAGCACAATCCTAACTTGTGCTTTGCAAATAGTGGACTGACTTTGGGGAGTCAGAATGTTCACCACTTACAGCACAATTCCTCGCCCCTGACATACTCTTGTAGTCACAGTATTTATATGGTTAGTCCAGTTCAGTTTCTGGTCAGTGGTAATCGCCAGGATGTTGATGGAGGGGAATAGTGCAATTGTGATATCATTATCGTTGAGGGCTCAGGTACATGGTTGAATTCTCTCTTGTTTGACATGGCCATTGCTTGGGAAATCTCTGGCATGAATTTTACATACTACTTATCAGCCCAGACAATTGGCAGCTGCAGCAGATGAACAAGTAAACAGCCTCTAGACAACCTTGTAGAAAGATCAACAAGAAAGAAACAAGGTGTGGAGCTGGATGAACACAGCAGGCCAGGCAGTATCAGAGGAGCAGAAAAGCTGA
>NC_063355.1:5130492-5152895 GCF_021869965.1 Rhincodon typus
ATGCTGCCTGGCCTGCTGTGTTCATCCAGCTCCACACCTTGTTATCTCAGACTCCAGCATTGGCAGTTCCTACTATCTCTGAACAAGAAAGAAACAGCACTTAATGGTAAAAACTTTAAGACAAGGAAAATAAAACAGTATTGTTTTTTGAAGCAAGAATCCACTAGCATTGTGATAGCACAGAACTCAAAAGTTTTCAAGTAAGATGCATAAATAACCAAATTAGAAAGAGATGGCAGGAAAAAAAAGTACTGGCTGGCAGATTTAATTTCGAGATGGGCCAAATAGAATACAGGATTGGACATCTGGAACAAAAAAATTCTTAAGATACAGAATTTCTTCCAATCTAGACTCTAAGTCACAAGCTGCAAATGTAAATATATTATTGTATTCAATAGGACCCACAGCCTGCAGAGATTAAACTAAATGGTTAAGATGGAACAGCTCTCTAGATTAGGTCATGTTACAAGCAACACTGCATCACAAAGCACATAAGACAGTGGAGATAAAACGCATCGTCAAGAAACCTCACACTTAAGGTTGTCTTGACTTCAACCTTCTTGAAGCCGCAGTAGGAGTTCAACTAAGTACAAAGAACAGTTAACAAGAAGAGATTTGTTACGTTGAGATTACGCCAAAGTCAAACCTGTCCAAGAATAACTGGGTGGCACTGTGGCTCAGTGGTTAGCACTGCTGCCTCACAATGCCAGTGACCCATATTCTCCCCATGTCTGTGAGGGTATTCTCCGGGTGCTCCAGTTTCCTTTCACAGTCCGAAGATGTGCAGGTTAGGTGGTTTGGCCATGCTAAATTGTCCAGGGATGTGCAAACTAGGTGGATTAACCATGTAAATGCAGTGTGACAGGGATAGCGTGGGGGTGGGTGCGGGAGGGGCATCTGGATGGGAAGCTCTTCAGAATGTTGGTGTGGACTTGATGGCCCAAATGGCCTGCTTCCACGCTGTAGGGATTCTATGATTCTAACTGGTCCATGGACAACTGGTAAAACATTAATTGAGCTTAATCAGATCATGCAGAATCCAAAAAGAAGAAACTGTGTACTGAGATTAGCTTTGAAGGCATAAGAAGTATGTTTCTTGTGGCTTAGAAGTACCAATGGCCAGCAAACCAAAATAGGATGAAGCAAATTCAATAAGCATGAAAGACTGACTGAGAATGTGCTACCATTTACCCAGATTATGCTCAAGGATAGCCAGACCAAAAGTCCAATAAATTGGCTGAGAACATGTAATTTGAGCACTGTCAGCATTTCTTAATTTTATTTCCCCTTTATTCATCAACGGGATAAGGGCATTGATGGCTAGGCAGCATTTATTGCCCATCTCCAATTGCCCAGAGGACAGTTCAGCATATAATGTATTCATGGTCGTCATGGATTCTTAATTCCAGACATTTTATTGAATTCAAATTCCACTGTCTGCCACAATGGGATTCAAACCCAGGTACCCAGAACGTTATCTGGGTCTCTGGATTAACTGTCCAGCAATAATACCACCAGGCCATCACTCCACAGAGGCCATCACCTCTCATAATCATAGAAAACTTACGAGTACTACAACACTGGCAGGGGGAATAAGTCTACAAGTCATACCAAAGATGAACTTTACTCAATCTCTCTTATTCAGTCACAAAAATAGTCAATTTATTTCTGTTTATCACGGTTAAACACAAGAGACTTCCCCAGAGTTTTCAATAAATTCAAAAATAACGTTTGTTACAGGAAAACCTATTCTTCAAATAAGTGCCAAACTGATTATCAACTAAGCTACAATGTTAATTAAACTATATCCCAAAATAACCCCAAATGCACACACATTTATACATAGACAAGGCAAGGCGCACATGCGCGCGCACAAACACACACAAACACACACACACACACACACTCACATATACACACACACAGCTCTGCAAAGCAATTATGAATGGAAGTACAGGGAAAACCCATTACCTCAGTGTAGAGGCTGGATTGTTGAGGGTTTCCCAGACCTATTTGCTCAGGAATTAAAGCAATAAAATTCTAGCCTTTCCCTTTTTAAAACTTTGCTGAACTCTGCTTTACAAAGTCACTTATTTTTTGTAAACAGCAAATAGCAATCATGGTATGTTTTAACCTTTGAACTTTTCAGTTGAAAGCAATCGTATCATAAATTCTTTGCACACAGTAATGTTCAAATGTCCATTTTCCAGTTCTCACAAGCCATACATATATGTGTTCCCAAGTTGCCTCCAACCTTGGAAGACAAAGTAACATTTCAAACGTGTTTTATTACAATGTTACATGACACATATATAACAAAGAAAAAAAAATTCATTCATTCTTTTTCATTCTATAAAGATTCATATAATTTATTACTACCCCTTAATGTATAAACTATTTCAGCATCGTTAGATTTGTAATAATGATTCTGCAATTACATAATCATTTCCAGTGATATAACGAGTTCTTATAAGGTTGAATTACCAACTAACTAAACTAACTAACTAACTAAACAATCTCGCATCTTGATTTTACATTTTTCTATGAAAGGCAAGAGACAATAGTCAGTATAAATTAATTGTGGTCATGATGGACATAAACACAGAAATGTTTAAAAGTCAATAACAATCCCAAAGTTTCCTTTTCCATTGTTGAGTATTTCTTTTGATGCTCATTCAACTTCTTAAAAACAGTACCCTATTGGCCTCTCTATGTTCAATTCATCATCCCATAACAAAACCACATCCATCCCCAAATCACTAGCATCAATTGCTATTTTAAAAGGTTTGTGAAGTCAGAGGTGGCCAGAGGTGTAGACTGAAGAAACACCCATTACTTCAGTTCGGTGATGGTGACATAGATCTATTTTTGTCAGGTCTATTTGCTCAAAAATGAAAGCAAGGGCAATTAGGACTCCTGGCTGCAGTATGCCCAGAGCCTGGACTCCTGGCAGTGGTGGTGCCTGGGGCAGGGGCCCCTGGCTACGGTAGGCCAAGAGTCTGTACTCTTGGCACTGCAAGTTTTTGGCTGCAGTGTTGGTAGTGCCCAGAGTGGGAATTCTTGGCAGTATTGGTGAGCTGGTGGCAGCCGCAGAGCTCAGGTCTCCTAAGGCAGCAGCATCATCATTGCTATGTCCAGAGCGGGGACTCCTTGAGGCCCGGAACACCTTGTAGAGACTTTGCCAAAGCCCTGGAGCCTTGCTTGAGATCCAATTTGAACAGAAGCTGAACTCTATTTAAGTAATTTCCTCTTATTCTTTTTATAACTCATAATAGTACGAGATTGTGGTGACAAAACATTTTTCACAGTATCTTCCTCGATACATGTGACAACAGAATCATTCATTCCTAAATGCTGGCCAGCCAAGGACCTCATGTCCGCGGTGGCAAAAGAATAAAAAATGATCCCACCTTACTTCTCTCTCGCTTAAAAAAAAATAAGCACTTCAACAAGGTTGTTTCTGTCATAGCCAAAGTGCAACACAACAGGAAAGCAAGCAGCTGCTTAGTTGGCATTTTTTCTGTGTCTGTTTTGATTGGCTGAACAGCTTAAACAAGATGTCATTAAAGCTGAAAAGTACAGTTAACAAATTCATTCTCAAAATATTTAATTTCAAATTAATTAATTAAATGAAATGAAGATGACTGTGCAGGACTTGTTCTGTCTGTAGAATGTCAGAATTGTGGTACGTCGGAAACTGAAGTCACGGCTTCATAAAAATTAAAGTTTTAATTGGAGTAAGGTAAATCTTAATGGTACGAGACAAGCACTTTCAAAAGTTGATTGGAGTAGACTGTTCGCAGGTAAAGGGATATCTAATAAGCAGGAGGCTTTCAAAAGTGTGATAACAAGAGTTCAGAGTCATTATGTTCCTATTAGAGCAAAAGGTAAGGCTGGGTTGGATTAAAGAATAATGATGAATAAAGATACTGAGGTTCTAGTCAGGCATAAAAAAAACATATATTAGATATAGACAACAGGGCCAAATTAATCTCTTTTGAACAGTATAAAGTGTATAGGGAGATCAGGAAGGCAAAGAGAGGATATGAGATGGCCTTGGCAAATAAGGTCAAGGATAATAAAAAGATTCTGCAAGTACATTAAGAGCAACTAGAGATAGAGTAAGGGCCCTTAAAGACCAAAGAGGTCGTCTTTGTGTCGAACCTCAGGAGATGGGAGAGATATTAAATGAATATTTCGCGTCAGATTTTACTGTGGAGAAAGAATGGAGGCTACAGAACGCAGGGAAATATGTATTGACGTTTTAAAAACAGTTCACGTTACAGAAGAGGACGTGCTGGAGGTCTTAGAAAATAGAAAGGTGGAAAAATCTCCTGGACCTGATCTAGTGTATCGCAGGACATTGTGGGAAGTTAAGGAGGAAACTGCAGTGTCCCTTGCAGAAACATTTGTACCATGTATAACTACAGGTGGGGTGCCAGATCACTAGTGAGTGGCTAATGTTGTGCCTTTGTTTAAGAATGGATTTACGGAGAAGCCTGGGAATGATAGACCTGTGAGCCTGACATCGGTGGTGGGTAAGTTGTTGGAGGTGATTTTGAAAGATAGGATTTATATGCATTTGAAGAAGCAAGGAATGATTAGGGATAACCAGTATGGTTTTGTGTGAGGAAAATCATACCTCACAAACTTGATCGAGTTTTTTGAGGAAATAACCAAGAAGATTGATGAGGGCAGAGCGGTAGATATTGTTTACTTGGACTTTTAGTAAAGCCTTTGACAAGGTTCTGCATGGGAGACTAATCGGTAAAGTTACATCACATGGGATTCAAGGTGAGCTTGCCAATTGGATACAAAATTGGCTTATAGGCAGGAGACAGAGAGTGATGGTAGAAGGTTGTTTTTTGGTCGGGAGGCCTTTTACCAGCAGTGTTCCACAGAGATTGATAATGAGACCACTTTTGTTTTTCATTTTTATAAACAATTTGATGAGACTTTCGGAGGCATGGTTAGTAACTTTGGGATGACACCAAAATTGGTGGTATAGTGGAGAGTAAAGAAGGTTATCTAAGATTACAAAGAGACCTTGATCAATTGGGTCAATGGGCTGAAGAGTGGCAAATGAAGTTTAATTTGGATAAATGCAAGGTATAGCATTTTGGTAAAACAAACAAGGCAAGACTTATACAATTAAAAGTAGGGTCTTAGATAGTGTTGTAGAACAGAGAGACCTCGCGGTTCAAGTAAATAATTCTTTGAAGTTTGCGTCACATGTAGACAGGGTGGTTAAAAAAGGTGCTTAGCACTCTAGCCTTCATTGTTCAGACATTTGAGTATAGGGGTCATGGTGAGGTTGTACAGGACGTTGCTGCAGCCTCTTCTGGAGTACCATGTCCAGTTTTGGTTATCCTGTTATAGAGAAGATATTATTAAGCTGGAGGGGATTCAGAAGAAATTTACCATGATGTTGCTAGTAATAGAGGGTTTGAGTTATACAGAGAGCTGGATAGGCTGGTACTTTTTTCGCTGGAGCACAGGAGATTGGGGAGTGACCTTATAGAGATTTATAAAATAATGAGGGGTATAGGTAAAGTGAATGATAGGTGTCTTTTCCCTAGGGTAGGGGATTTCAAGACTAAGGGGCATATTTTTAAGGTGAGAGGAGAAATACTTAATAAAGACACGAGGGGCAACTTTTTTACACATACAGTGGTTCACATGCGGAATGAACTTCCAAAGGAAGTGAAGTAGGTGAAGATGGTTGGGCCTAGGACACTACCCTGAGGAACAGATTGAGGTGATTGAATTTCAACAACCATAATCATCTTCCTTTGTGCTAGGTATGGCTCCAACCAGTGGAAAGTGGAGATTTCCATTGACTGAGTTTTGCAAGGGCTCCTTGATGCTACATTCCGTCAAATGTTGCTTTTGATGTTAAGGACGATCACTGTCACCTCAGCTCTCAAGTTCAGCTATTTTGTCCATGCTTAGGCCAAGGCTGAAATGATGTCAGGAGCGAAGTGGCCCTGGTAGAACCTAAATTAATGTTAGTGAGCAGGTTATTGCTGAACAACGTCACTTAGCAGCATTGCTGATGGCCTCTTCCAAGACTTGGCTGACAATCAGTGGACAGATGGGATGGTAATCGCTTGTGTAGCATTTTGCCTCTTTTTGTGGACAGTTCATAGCTGGGTAATTTCTGTATTGCAAGGTAGATGCCAGTGTTGTAGCTTTTTGAATTGTAATTGTTATGTAGGCAAAAATGGCAGCCAACTTGTGAACACCAAACCCCCACAAACTCTAGTAAGATAAATAACTAGATAATTTGTTTTGGTAATACTGATTCACAGATAAATGTTGAACACGATGACACCATGGAATTTTACATGTTCACTTGAATAGTCCCTTTTTAATGACTCATTTAAAAGAAACATCACCTTCAACAGTGCAGCACCCCCTTATAGTGTTCTGAAGGATAAGCCTGGAAGCTCAAGGAGTAGAATTTGAACCCAAAGGAACATGCAAACACTGAGCCAAGACTAAGACTATCAGGAGAAGCATGCTACACAAATCAGCATAGATTATCCAAAATATTAAAACATGCGCTGCAAGGGGACATTGCCATTGCGCAGATGCAAAGCAAGCTTCCTTTAATGAGGAGAGAACACCAACTATAGTGTGTATCTGCACAAAGAATCATTTGCTCAGCAAGTATCTTAACAACCGGTATAATCCTGAGCAAGCTTTCATCTTTTTAGGCCACATAGGCATATAACATAGAGTCTTTGGAACCACAAATATAATTTAAACTAATATGCCCATTAATTTGCATTTATCTGAAATTGTTGCTATGAGCAGTTCTTGGTGTTTTGTAAGATTAATTGAGGGATCAGCATTAAACAGTGTGCTTTTGAAACCATCAGCCCAGAACAGTTCAAGGAAGACATGAATGCAAAAGGGATTAAGTTATTAGACCATAAGACATAGGAACAGAATTAGGCCATTCAGCCCATCAAGTCTGCTCTGCCATTCAATCATGGCTGATATGTTTCTCAACACCATACTCCTGCCTTCTCCCTGGAACCCTTGATCCGCTTACCATTCATGAACTTATCTATCTCTGTCTTCAGTACCTTCCGTGACATGACCCCCACAGCCTTCTGCAGCAATGAGTTCTACAGATTCACTATGCTTTGGCTGAAGAACATCCTCCTCGTATCAGTTCTAAAGAGTTATCCTTCACTCCGAGGCTGTGATCTTGGGTCTTAGTCACTTCGTAGAAACACCTTCTCCACGTACACTATATCCAGGCCTCTCAGTATTCTGTAAGTTTCAACTGGATCCCCCCTCATCTTTCTAAACTTGATCAAGTACAGACACATTGTGCTCAACCATTCCACATATGACAAGTCCTTCAAACCCGGATCATGCTTGCAAACCTCCTGTGGACTCCTTCAATGCCAACACATCCTTCCTTAGGTACAGGGCCCAAAACTGCTCGCAATATTCCAAATGTGGTCTGACCAGAGACTTTGTACTGCTGAGGCTGTAAATCTCTGCTCTTATATTCTAGGCCTCTTGAAATGAATTCGAGCATTGCATTTGCCTTCCAAACTGCTAACTGAACCTACATGTTAACCTTAATAAAATCCTGAACTAGGACTCCCAGCTCCCTTTGTGTTTCTGTTTTATGAAGCCTTTCCCTTTTTAGAAAATAGTCTACACCTTTATTCTTCCTATCAAAGCACGTAATGTTATGGACCAGACCAAACCCCATCAAAATATATTAAGAAGATAGCCTACACCTAATATTTTCTTATTTTTAAGTGTAAGGCGTTGCGTTCCAGATGCAATTCAATTTGTCGAACTACTCAACTTGTAGTAAAACACACTTTACTTTTACACTACAATTAAAATACAGACAAAATAAAAATTAAAGAAAATAATTGGCTTAACTGTAACTCTATCGAAATGACCATACTTGTTCAGGCTGTGTCTATTGTTCCCACTTTAAAAAAAACCAAGGCCTCACAAGCTGTTTATTTTATTGGCTTTGAGCAGACCACTCAGTACCTTTGTCACAACATTTCTTCTTAAAAAAAAAGTCAGGACAAAATACACCTCTTAAAGCCATAGTATCATCACAATAACCTCACTTTTGCATATTGTATTCCATCTGCCACTTCTTTGCCCATTCTCCTAACCTCTCCAAGTCCTTGGGCACCCTCCCCACTTTCTCAACACTACCTCTTCCTCCACCTATCTTAGTGTCATCTGCAATCTTAGCAATAAGATCAGTTCCTTCGTCTCGATGGTCTGTGTATAATTTGAATAGTTGTGGTCCCAACATGGACACTTGCAGAACTCCACTAGTCACCAGCTGTCATCTGAAAAAGACCCCTTTATCCCCACTGTCTGCGTTCTGCCAGTCTGCCAATCATCCATCCATGCCAGTAACACCACAGGCTCTTATATTAGTTAGCAGACTCCTGTACTTCACTTTGTCAAAGGCCTTTTTGAGATTTATTTGAGCTTTGAGTGACACACTGGGGTGGTCTGCACTGCCAGTGCCAAAGATTGGATATCCCTGCAATAACAGCTGCAAAATTTCCAACTTACCTGTATTACCCAGTGCACAAAACCTCAGTGCTCATTGCCCTGGGAAAGAACAGCACCACTGTCATTACTAGTAGAAACCATAAATAGTACAACATTTCTTCACAAGTACCTTAATCTAATTCAAGATGAAATGGTGAGAAGATTAAACTTGAATATGACCATACCGGAAAGTGTGTTGTGCAGAACTATCTTCCCCTTTTTGATATTGCACAGATTGTGTCTTTTACCACCTGACTGTCTTTCTGTTTCCTGTGACATATATGGTTGATGCATCTGCTTCAAGAGACGGTTGCAGTTTACTACCTTTTTGCTGAGTAGTAGACGTCCCTGCAAATGAAGGTGCCCTAGGTATTGTTTTTGCAGTCACCTGTAAACTATCTCATGTACTTGCAGGATGATTAGGAAAGCTGGCTTTTAAAAATGCAACTTTCTGAGAGATACCTTCATTGTCTGTGCTACCTCCAGCCTTTTACTGAATGATTTACCAAACATGGTCAAATATTGTGAATGAGTAAACCTCTGGGCAGCAATGAGGTTTAAAGTTTTCAAGAAGATTTGTAGCTCGGGTTGGGGATGAGGTTGTAGACATGCTCGCCGAGCTGGTGGGTTTGGTTGCAAACATTTCGTCACCCTGCTAGGTAACATTGTCAGTGTGCTTCTGGTGAAGCGTTGGAGTTCTGTCCCACTTGTTATTTATAAGCCTTTGTTTGCTGGGTATTACTTCCAGTTCTGTAATGAGGACTAGCTGAATGCTTGTTTTAATCTGAATTTTCAACATGTTGAATCCAGACCAGGCAGACCATGGTAGATTGAAGTTCAAAGTTTTCAGAGCTCCAGCCAGGATATTCATAATGGAATCTACATCTCACCTTAGGACCTCATGCATGTTTGTTTCTCTACAGCAGACTCTGCTGACTTGGTTCAAATTGCTTTAAAATGTGACCCCAAACTATGTACCCAAACCTGACACACATCTGTCACTGGTGGAATGAAGAGAAGGAGGAAAAAACTTAGATCCTTGGTGGATTCCAGAATTAACAACGCAGTGGCAGCAAGAGGTTATCTGGGTTCACCAAGACACCTAGTTTAAATGATGTTTATCATAAAAGAATAGCTCCCGCTTTTGTGGATTGGTGCCAGTGTCCCATGAACTGAAATCTTTTCTTCCCATTTGTGGAATCAGGCGTTTAATTCTCTAATCAGCTTTTGCTCTCTGTCAACTGGTGTGTGGCTTGGGAAACAATCTAGAGATAATTACATTTGATGTTCTGTGTTCTAACTTGGAACCAAACACCTCAAATCCTCTGCACAGAATATCATTCCTTATTCTACACGTCATCAGTTCCTACATCGAACAGAACAAACGGATTCTCTCCTCTTCACTCAAAGTTCATCTGTGCCTTGGCACTAGGCATGTAATAAAAACTTTGCTGCCCACAACCATGGCTGCAGAGTACAGCAACTAATGCCCTGACTATACATTCCTCCTCAGTCATCACCTTTGAATGGTATCCAGGTCAGTTTGCTCATCCTGAAATCCATTTTCCCACTAACATGGATAGAAATACCTTCTGCTTGGTAAAACTCAAGGACTGAAGCACATCCGACATCACATGCTGGTTCCCACTGCCTGACTCACAGAAACACCCTTCAATCCCTGACCACATATTAACTATAAAGCTCTACTTAACTAAGAAGTTAAGAAATCTACTAAAGGATCTGGCTATTTTTTTAAACAAAGATGTCAAGACAACTCTCCCCTCCTTCATGCCCACAATATCTGCAGCTCAGGTTCCAGTTCAGCTGTAGATCTTGCCACAGATATAGTTATCCAGATCTGCAATGCATCCCACAGATTCTTACACATCGCATTCACGGCACACCACCAGCGCTGCCATGTATATATGTAACCTTAGTTAGTTAATTAGCTGTAAAGTTAGTTAGGTTAAGTAATTGCAAGTTATAATCTCCAACTGAGAAACAGTTATTGTTGGTAAAACAAAAATAATAAAAAGCAAGGCTTCATCCTGACTGCACTGAAGTCCCACATTCACCCAGTTCCCAACAAAGCCTTTGGTTTACAAAACACTCTGTGCTGCCCAACTCTGGCTTCCATTAAAACCAATCTCTGACCAATGTTTTGGTGACCTAAAATGACATATACATTTTACATTTACATAACGGTTAATTTTGGTCCAAAAATGCTTTGGCGAAGTACTTTAGATAATTTTCCATGTTAAAAATGCTAAATAAATGCAATCTGTTGACCATAACTTGATAAAAGTTTCCTTATCGCAGCAGGACAAATTAGATTGGCAGTCACATTAGAGAGAGCCCGTGCCTGCTATGAAATGGAGTAAAATTGTCTAAATTCATTACAGATAGGTCCTGCATAGATAACTATTTCATCAATCTGAATGGATTTGAACCAGAGATGAAAATTCAATATTGAACATTTTTAAGTGATAAATCTTCAAGATAAAAATCAAGGAAAATATTCCATGTAATTAATGATGAATGAGTATTATACTGTTGGCTGCTTTACTATATTTTCTCTACATGTAAGCTATATCTAGCACAAAAAATATACTTACTTATCTTCATGTACCACCATCCTCATGAAAAAGTATTCACATTCCATTCAACAATGAAGAAGTGCTATGCCTCTTTAATTATAACAATATCACAAATATCAGCGATTCATTTCTATGTTTTTACCATTGACTTTATTTGAATGAGCTTCTAACAAATGTGAAAAAAATGCCAAATTCTCCCTCAATGGAGATAGTATTTTAATGTGTTGTCTGGTATCAAAAGTACATATGGTTGAATATTAGCAATTATTATGATTACAAAGATGAGACCTCCATGGAATAGAATGCATTTACAGTTTTCACAGTTAATGCAAATATTTTTTTTTCCTTTATTCATTCACGGGATGAGGGCGTCGCTGGCTAGGCAGCATTTATTGCCCATCCCTAATTGCCCAGAGGGCATTTCAGAGTCAACCACATTGCTGTGTGTCTGGAGTCACATGTAGGCCAGACAGGTAAGGATGGCAGTTTTCTTCCCTAACGGACAGTACTGAACCAGATGGGTTTTCCCAACAATCGGCAATGGATTCATGGTTATCATTACATCCTTAATTCCAGATATTTATTGAATTCAAATTCCACCATCTGCCATGGCGGGATTCGAACCCAGGTCCCCAGAACATTATCTGGGTCTCTGGATTAACAGTCCAGCAATAATACACTAGGCCATTGCCTCCCCAATATTACAAACTTGTAGGCAAGGTGGAAAGACAAATAAGTTCTACAGGCATATTTGAGGTACCTATGCAATCAAGCAGCCCAATTAACCACCTTCATCATTCACTCCCTTCACCACCAAAGCAGAGTAGCAGCAGTGTACACCATCTGCAAAATACACTGTTGCAAAGCACCCACACTCCTTAGACAGCACTTTCCAAATAAGCAACATCTACCATCTGGAAGGACAGTGGCAACAGATGCATCAAAATACCAATCCCTTGCAAGTTCCCCAATAAGTCACAAGCCATTGTGGAACTCCTTTCCTAATAGAACTACGAGTGTATCTACACCCCAAGGACTGCTTGATTCAAAAAGACAGTACATCACCATTTCTTAAGAGAAATTCGGGATGGGTAATAAGTGCTGTTTAGCCATGCTCACTTTCAGTAAACAAACAAATAAATTAGAAAGTAAGACCTCACTGGTGACAATTTCTGGATTATATATGTCACTATACGTTGGTGCGTACTGAAATGGGCAGATAGTGGAGATAAATGTGTAATTAAAAGCAGATGGTGCAAGAGGAAGGGCTTAGGTTAAGCAGGCATTTGCATCAGTTCTGGGGAATCTGTATAAGCCAAATGGATTGCACGTCATCAGGGTCAATATCAACATAGACGTAGAAAAGTTGGTAGAAGTGTTGGGAAGGTTTAAACTAGCTTGGCAGGAAGATGGGAATGTGAAAACAGATTTAGAAGGAAGAGAAGTAAAACTGGAAATGGAGCATTGGAAATTAACAAGTGAGTATGGAGGGCAAAAAAAAATCAAGATTAATTTGTGATACCTGTACTTTAGTGTAAGGAGGCTAGTGAATTGGGCAAATGAGCTTAATGACAGCTCAAAAGTCCTGATTACAGGTTTTATAGGCAGGATAGAAAGAAGGATACAAAAGGAAGGGGCTTGGGACATCGATTAAAGAAACAATCACTACTGTGAGGAAGGATGGTGTTCCAGAAGAATCATCTAATGAGACTATATTATTGAACCGAAGAATTAAAAAGGGACAATTCTACTATTGGGTGTATTATGTGTATTATGAACACCCAAACTATCAGCGATAATGGAGTAAGTACATAGACAATTTGCTGAGAAATGTAAGTCAGACAGTGAGGACCCAGCATGTGATGTTAGAGGTACTTCAGTCCTTGAGTTTAACCAAGTAAAAGGTACTTCTATCCATGTGGATGGGAAAATGGATTTCGGGATGAGCAAAGTGACCTTGACTTCAGCTTTATAGAACTTTAGTTAAGCCACACTTGGATATGAATGTTTTGGACAGAGTGCAGAAAAGATTTACCAGGATGTTGCCTGGAATGGGGGATTTTAGCTATGAAGAAAGGTTGGAAAAGACTGGGTTTGTTTTCACTGGAATGCAGGAGTTCAGAAGATTGTGAAAGGCATGGATAGAATGAAAAGAATGAGGCTTTTTCCCAGGGTGGAGGGGTCAATTACTAAGGGACACAGGTTCAAGGTGCAGGGGTGGGGTGGTTGTTTAAAAAAGATGTGCGAGGCAAGTTTTTCACACAAAGGGTGATGAGTGCCTGGAACGTGCCGCCAGTGGATGTGGTGGAGGCAGACACAATGGCAGCATTCAAGAAACACCTGGACGAGTACATGAATAAGAAGGGAATAAAGGGATACAGACCCCGCAAGTGAAGACAGTTTTAGTATAGAAGAGCAAAATATGTTGACACAGGTTTGGATGGTCGAAGCGCCTGTTTCTGGGGTCTATTGTTCTTTGTTCTCGCAGCAATGGCAGGGCAGTAACTGACTAGTGATTTCAAACGGAACTAATGGTCCACAGTTCTTCAGAGATCAGACATATGACTTAAGATTCATGTTGGGATCACACCGAATCTCAACACATTCATGGGAATTTCCACAGAAGTTTGAAGGACTGACGAGCAATTGCCCTGTTCCCCCAGATCCTTAGCAAAAGTTGCTGACACTGATTCGGAACAGAGATTTTGATCAGTTCCATGGTACTTACAGACCAGACCAGACACCCGCCCACCTCCTTAAAATATAGTAAGGAGATAGCCTAGACTGTGACATTTATATTTATTTAAAGGCAAGTGTAAATCATTGTGTTCCGTATGTGATTCAATTGTGCCACCAGTAAGTTTTAATCAAAATGTACTTTATTCTTACGACACAATTAAAATACAAAAAAAAATTGGCAGAACTTTAACCCTATTGAAATACTTAACAAGGTACTTAACCACTAATCATCAACTGTTCCAATACAGGCAGCATCCCATAAACATATCCGCGGCAAGGCAGTTTTGCAAAACAGTTAAGCTTCTCATGTGTTGGCTCTCTCCAATTCAACAGAATGAAGTACTTAACAAAACTGTCTGCTTCTTTTTTTATTTCTAATTTTTATTTTTATTTCTTGTCTAAGACTCTAGCAGCAGATAACTCAAGCTGTTAGTTCAGCAGCAGCAGAAACCTTCTCACGAATTGAAAGCAAAACTAAAAATCTTCCTGGGTCTGTGTCAGCCCTGCCTCTGCCCACATGTGCTTCTTTTTACCAATAAAAAAAATCCACCCAGGTATGCCTCCAATCTGTTTACCAACTGTCTGTCTGAAGCAGACACCCTGCTACCACAGTGGCAACACCACTCTGCAAGAGAAACAGTACAGAACACATCTCTCTTAAAGACACAGTACTGTCATATTTATTAGTTACCCAGAAAATATTAGACAGAAAAATTGTATGCTAATTTCTGGGTAACTACACAACTGACCTCCCAATCTCACGGACACCCCGGCTACCTCTCGATTCATAACTATCCCAGCAACCCCCTGACTATCACTGCCAAACCAACTTCCAGCCTACCTACCCACCACATTCACTTACCACCTTACCCACACAACCCTGTGCACCTACATACTCACCTACAACCCTTACACCATAGCCATCTACCAACTTGCCCACTTAACCCCTCATCCACCTACCTCACCCAAATGTCAACCAATCCATCTTCCACATTCACCCTTCCCACTTAACTATTTACCTCACCCACCTACTCCCCCACCCTCACAACTCTACCCATGTACTCATTCACTAACGTTCACAATGGACATTTAATCTTATCTTACAGCAGCCACTGCTGTAAAACTACAGTGTATCCAGTCTTCCCCCTGAATATGCAGCATCTCAATGATTTTCTTTGTGGAACTGCATGCTCTGCCCTTCTGTAGTATCTGAGTTCAGAGTACCCAGTCAGAAATGCAGAGTGGCATTAGGCACAAAAAGTTCAAGTGAAGCTGCAATCCAATAATGATTGTTGCTTTGTGCTAGATCTGGACCAATACCAGTGTAAAGGATATAGAGGACACAGAACTTTTAAAATACATTCAGAGGAACTTTACGTGCTGCTTTCTAGCAAGCCCAACATGAAAAGGGACAATTATGGAATTAGTTCCAGGAAACGATTCTAAGGACATGAAAGAGCTATTAATGGGAAAGCATTTTAGTCATAGAGATCACAATAGTTACATTTAGAACACTTGATGGAAAGGATAGAGATAGACCACGAGCAAAAGCATTACATTGAGAGAGCAATTTTACCAACCTGGGATGTAATTTGGAAAAACATAGACCAGAATCAATTACTTGAACGTTAAACAGTGTCAGAGCAGTGGGAGATATTCATGAAGAAAACAGACAGAGTTCAAAACAGATATCATCCCTGTTGTGACTCGAACAAGGTCAGCCAGGTGGCTCTCAGAAAATGTGAGTTTCCTTATTGGGGCTGTTCATCAGGTCCAATCAGGGAGCCGTGGCTGCCAGATAAGAACATAGTGTCAGACATCCTGTTCACCCTGAGAGCTGTGTCTGAGTGAGCTGGATCTGTGTCAAGGACTCTTCGTGTGTAAATAAAGGGTGACATTGTGAGGGGATATTGGCTTCTGTGGAGTTATTGTGCTCCTATCATACAATGCTAGCTGGACTCTCCCCCTTGCCATAAGCAGAATTATGTGCCACAGTCAGATTATCTTGATATCCCTGGTGCCAGTGCCATATTTAAAAGCCCCATTGCACACCCAGTTAAGTGCTGACAATTGGAGACATTTGCCAAGGATATGGCAGATATAGTGTATTGGGGGTGGCTTTAAACTTGTAAGGCGGGTTGACTAATGGGCCTCATTTTGGAAGTACTAGTGAGGGCAAAAGAGAAAAGAAAAGGAAGGAAGAAGAGGAAAAAGGGAGGGAAGGCTTTAGTGTTGACAGTGAACAAAGAAATGGTCACCTTCCAATAGGCAATAAGGAGCAAGGGCAGGGTTAAACTGTATGATTGTAAATGTAGAGTACAGTGAACAAAACTGGGTAACTGGAAACAGAAACTGATCTGGAATATATGGCATAGTAGCACTGACAGAAATGTGTCTAAAGCCAGAACAGGACTGAATACTTAACATCCTGAGTTTAAGGTTTTTTTAAATAGAAACATAGCAGATTAAAAGGGAGGTGCAGCAGTCTTGGTCAAAAATATTATCATAGCTTTTGAATGAGAAGCAGTTCCTGAATTAGAGTTTATGTTTGTAGGTGAGAAGGAGGTATTTATTATAGACTTCTAAATAGTAGGGCGAAAGTAGAAGAGAACATGTGTCGGCAGATTAGGGAAACCTGCAGGACAAGTTAGTGATTTCAATTACCCGAGGATAGATTGAGGAAAAGATGGAGTGTGGAGCATGGAAGAGGAGAAATTCCTGCAATGCGTGCAGTAGAACTTTCTGGAACAGTACATTTCCTGTCCTACCAGGGATGAAGTTGTGCTGGATCTGGTCCTAGGAAATGAGGCAAACCAAATGGTGAACAGTGTCGGGGAGCATTTGGAACTGGTGATCATAATACAACAAGGTTTAATATTAAGTTGGAAAATGATAAAAATCAGTCAAGGATTAAGATCCAGACTGCAAAAGAGCAACTTTTAGGGGTCTAAAAGTTGAACTGCAACAGTTGATTGGAAGTGCACTTTGGTGGATAAAAATAGTGTATGAAAAATTGGAGACTTTCAAAACAGAAATGAATAGGGTGCAAGCCAGGTATATACCCATAACAAATAAATATGAAGTATCCAAAGCTGCAGCAGTCTGATTGACAAAGGATGTTGATGAGAAATTAATGAAGAAAAAGAAGAAATATGATGCACACTGGAATGATAGAAGCAATAGAAATCAGGAAGGAGAAAGGCTAAGGCTGGAATGAGAAAGGCTAAGAGGAAGCATGAGGAAGGCATGGCAGGCTATGCTAAAACAAATAGAAAAATATTATTTTTTTTGTCGGTGCAGGCTTGGAGGGCCGAAGGGCCTGTTTCTGTACTGTAATTTTCTAATGTATTAATAGTAAAAGATGAGGGAAGGTTAGAGTGGGGCCCATAAAGAACAAGCAGAGTAACCTGTTCACTGAAGCAAGATATGGTAGAGGTACTAAATGGGTACTTTATTTTTGTCTTTACTAAATTAGAAAATGGTGACAATGGCCCATTTGAAAATGCTGGGTGTTAAGCAACTGAGCAGTGTAGGAATAGATAAAAAAAACGGTACTAAAAAGTCTGGTAACATTCCAAATGGAGAACTCATCAAGCCTGGATTGGATGCATCCTAGATTTCTGAGACAGGTAAAGAAGCAAATTTCTCAGCCATTGACAGAAATTTTCCAGGCATCTCTGAACATGGGATTAATCCTTGGGACTTGAGGATTATAAAAGTGATGCTGTTGTTTAAGAAATGGGCAAAGGATAATCCAGGAAACTACAGACCTATCAACTTGACATTAATAATGGGAAAACTGATGGAGGCCAGAATACAGCATAAAATAAATATACATTTAGAGAAAAGTAAGTTAATATTAGAGTGTCAAGATGGCTTTGTCAAGGACACATCATGTCTGACAAAGTTAACTGAGTTCTTTGACGAGTGGTGTTCCTGAGGGCTTGATGTTGGGACTCCGCTTTTTCTGATTTATATAAATGATTTTGAGATGGGTGTTGAGGGAAAAATCTATAAACGTGCAGATGATACCAAGCTAGGGAGAAAACAAATTGTGAGGATGAAGCTGAGCAACTTCAGAGGGACATTGACAAGTTGGCTAAATGAGCAGACACCTGGCAGATGATATTCAATGCAGAGAAATATAAGATAATGCATTTTGGTAGAAGAAACATTGAGAGACAAACAGCCTTAACGGTACAACTTTGAGGGGAGTACAGGAGCGGAGGGACCTTGTGGTTCACATACATGAGTCTCTGAAGGTGGCCACGCAACCTAAAACAATTGTTGAAAAGGCTTATAAATAGATTTATAAATCGAGGCATAGAGTATAAAAGCAAGGTAGTGATGCTACACCTCCACAAATCATTGGTTATACCCCATTTGGAGTACTGTGTTTAGTTCTGGGCACCAACAAAGGATGTTAAAGCACTGGACAGAGATATACTAAAATGAAACCAGGAATGAGGGATTTTAGATACAAGAAAAAGATTAGAGAAATTGGGCTTATTCACTTTGGAGCAGATAAGACAAAGAGGTGACCTTATTGAGGTATTCAAAATTATAACATTCATAGGATATTCTGTCTATCTGAAAGATCAGTGTTTTAGGGAATGCTAACTTACTGTTTATAAGGTAAATTTACAGGTGCTGGAAAACCACAATAGGTCTGGTAGCATTGTGGAGAGAGAAACAAAGTAAATGTTCTGAAGAGTCATACTGGACTTGAAAAGTTAACTCTATCTTTCTCTCCACAGATGCTGACAGGCCTGCTGAGGATTTCCAGAATTTTATGGCGTTTCATTTCAGATTTCTGCATCCTACACACTTCCTTTTATTACAAATTTTATTTGTTTTGGTGACAAAATTGTATCCTTCATAATTTTATATAAATGAGGAATACGACAAAATTGATTGAATTCCACATTTTTAAACTTGACTCTGTTCATCCATCTATTTCAAAAAATATTATTTGATTTACAAATGAAACATTTTCCCAACTAATCTGCAGGTGTAGTCAGCTGAACTCAGCTCAAATATGCAACTGAACTCAAAATTCTACCCTGCTCTCCACTGTTTAGCAATTCACTATTTTAATTAATTGAACTGATGGTGATTTCTTCCTTTACATCATGGAGCTATTAAACATCTTCAGTACAATGCACTTCCAATCTACAGCACTTCTTTGTGCTTTCTTCAACCAGCATCTCTTGCAATGTGCAATCTCCTCAATTAATGTAGTTTGATTTCAAACTCTGGTGGAGGGGTGGGGGGAAGTGGTGAGGAGTCAAAGATAGTTTCACACATTGCCTGACTCTGGCTGTGAGTGTAAGATCAAGACCACACATTTATAGAGGCAGGCAGCCAGGTCAGGGAAGGAAGTGGAAAGGCAGAAACAGAATCCAGAGGTAATCTGGCAAGAAGTTCCTGCAGGCATAAATTTCTTCAGTCTGATGCAGCAGAAAACAGCAGAAAGTCATCGGAAAAATGAGAGAGGCAAAGTAAAACAATGTCAAGAAGAGAGAACAAAGAAAATGAGAAACAGAAGTATGGAAGAGTTGTAGGAAAGACAAAGAACAGAAAACAGTGTTAGGAAAAGAAATGGCCAGGGAAGCAAAGGAATATGAGACACATGAGTAAAAAATATAACTAATGCATGAGATAACAATGTGTAGAGCTGGATGAACACAGCAGACCAAGCAGCATCAGAGGAGCAGGAAAGCTGACGTTTCGGGCCTAGACCCTTCTTCAGAAATGGGGGAGGGGAAGGGGATTCTGAAATAAATAGAGAGAGGGGGGAGGCGGATGGAAGATGGATAAAGGAGCAGATAGGGGGAGTTGAAATGGTTCGTGACTGGGAGGTGCATTTCTGGGACTGGGAGGCGAACCATTTCAAGTCCTCCTCCCACTCTTTGGACGACATGTCCATCCTGGACCTCCTCCAGTGCCACAACGATGCCACCCGAAGGCTGCAGGAACAGCACCTCATATTTCGCTTAGGAACCCTGCAGCCCAATGGTATCAATGTGGACTTCACAAGCTTCAAAATCTCCCCTCCCCCAGCTGCATCCCAAAACCAGCCCAGCTCAACCCGCCTCCCTAACCTGTCCGTCCTTCCTCCCACCTATTCCCTCCTCCCACCTCAAGTCCCACCCCCACCTCCTACCTACCAGCCTCATCCCGCCTCCTTGACCTGTCCATCCTCCCTGGACTGACCTATTCCCACCCTAACTCCCCACCTACACTCACCTTTACCGGCTCCATCCCTGCCTCTTTGACCTGTCTGTCTCCTCTCCACCTATCTGCTCCTTTATCCATCTTCCGTCCGCCTCCCCCTCTCTCTCTATTTATTTCAGAATCCCCTTCTCTTCCCCCATTTCTGAAGAAGGGTCCAGACCCGAAACGTCAGCTTTCCTGCTCCTCTGATGCTGCTTGGCCTGCTGTGTTCATCCAGCTCTACACCTTGTTATCTCAGATTCTCCAGCATTCGCAGTTCCCACTATCTCTAACTAATGCATGAGTTGTGTGCATAAATAGTAACTTTGACATTTGTGTTACATGGATATATATATAAAAAAACAAATCCAGGAATTCTGTGTATAAATTTAATCAGACTTCTACTTAAAAAAAAACACTATTATAACTTGAAAACCTTTTCTTCAGTTGTTGTGGAACACAGTGAAACTTGGCAAGTGATAGGCCCAGAATCTCTGTGGCACTGCTCCCATTTCACAACTGTAACTTGGCACTTACCTTTCCATTGTGCTTGCAAAGAAGAAGTAGAAATCATGAGGACAGCATGAGCCTCTACATGCAATAAATTACTAAAATTTTCTCTTGTCTTTATTGTTAGTGAGCTGAAAGACTTGAACAAATAATATAGTTTGAAACCCTTAGTAACTAGTGTGCACTTCACTGAATTGGCTATTCCAGAGATGAAATGTTATTCAAATTCTTGTCACTCTTTATGAATGTTTTGATTTGATTTGATTTAGTTTTGTCACATGTACAGTGATACAGTGAAAAGTACTGTTTTGCGTGCTAACCAGATAAATCGTACCTTACATAAGTACATCAGGGCAATAGAACAGAATGCAGAATATAATGTTACAGCTAAAGAGACAACATTTTCCTCCTTTGGACTCATGGCAAGGAATCACTGAAACAACTGCATAGTGATATCAACAAGTTTCATCCCACCATCAGACTTACCATAGACTACTCTTTAGAATCAGTCTCATTCATGGACACATGCATCTCCATCAAGGACGGACACTTCAACACCTCATTCGGCCACAAGCCTACGGATAACCTCACAATGCTGCACTTCTCTAGCTTCCACTCTAAACATATTTATAAAAAACATTCCCGACGGACAAGCTCTACATGCACACAGGATCGGTTCAGATGAGGAGGAATGCTGAAGGACGACCTCATAAGAATGGGATACAATGCTCAACTCATTGATCACCAGTTCCAATATGCCACAGCGAAAAACTGTAATGACCTCCTTGGAAGACAGACACAGGATACAAACATTAGGGTACCCTTCGTCGACCACTACTTCCTGGGAGAAGCGAAACTACGCCATGTTCTTTGCAGCCTTCAACACAACATCAATGACAATGAGCACCTCGCCAAGATCTTCCACATGCCTCCATTCTCTTCTTCAAACAACTGCCAAACCTTAAACAGACCTTTGTTTGCAGCAAACTACCCAGCCTTCAGGACAACATTGACCACAACACCACACAAACCTGTCATGGCAACCTCTGCAAGACATGTCAGATCATCGACACGGATACTACCATCACATATGGGAACACCACCCACCATGTGCATGGCAGATACTCATATGACTTGGCCAATGTTATCTATCTCATACACTGCAGGCAAAGATGCCCAAGGCATGGTATATTGGCGAGGCCATGCAGATGCGATGAGAACAGATGAATGGATACCGTGCAACAATTGCCAGACATGTTTTTTCCTTCCCAATGAAGGAACTCTTCAGCAGGCAAACACATTCAGTCTCGGATCTTTGGGTAAAGATCCTCCAAGGCTCAGACTCGCCGAGCAGAGACTGATAGCCAAGTTCGGTACCTTTGGGAATGGCCTTGACCGGAATCTTGAGTACGTCGCAGTACAGGTGACCCCACCACACTGTACACTCGCATACGCACACATACACACACACTCTCTAACAGAAACACACTCACACACGCATACTCACGCACTCCCACAGACTATCTCTCATAAACACACACACACATACATACACACACTCTCTCTCTTTCACCCACATGCACACTCTCTCCTCTCTCCCACACACACACACTCTCTCGTCTCTCCCACACACACACACACTCTCTCACTCCATCTCTCTCCCCCACACACACACACTCTCTCTCTCTCCCCCACACACGCACACTCTCACCCCCCACACACACACTCTCACCACCACCCCCCACAAACACACACACACACACACTCGCTCTCCCCCACACC
>NC_063355.1:5152995-5153357 GCF_021869965.1 Rhincodon typus
ACACACACCCACACACAATCTCTCTCTCTCCCACACACACACACAATCTCTCTCTCTCCCACACACAAACACATATACACACACACACAATCTCTCTCTCCTACGCACACACTCTCTCTTGCTCCCCCACACACACAGACTCTCTCTCCCCCACACACACTCTCTCTCCCCCACACACACTCTCTCTCCCCGACACACAATCTCTCTCTCCCGCACACACATACACACACACGCACTCTCTCTCCCACACGACACACACACACAATCTCTCTCTCACCCACACACACACATACACACACACAGTCTCACTCTCACCCACACACACACGCACACAATCTCTCTCTCTCCCACACACCTACAAA
>NC_063355.1:5253357-5303360 GCF_021869965.1 Rhincodon typus
CATGTACCTGTCCAAATGTCTTTTAAATCTTGTAACTGTACCTGCATTTACCATTTCCTCTGACAGTTCATTCCACATATGAACCACCCTCAGTGTGATAAGGTTGCCCCTAAGATCCTTTCTAAATCTTTCCCCATTCACCTTAAAATTATACCCTCTAGTTTTGAACTCCTCGAGCGTAGGGAAAAGACCTTTGCTACTTACTTTATCTATGCACCTTTTATAAACCTCTATAAGGTCATCCCTCAACCTCCTAAACTCCAGGGAAAAAAATTCTATCCTATCCAGCCTCTCATTATAACTCAAACCCTCCATGAAGATTAGTGGTAAGCCAGAGGATTGGAACACCTTTAAAAACCAGCAGAAAAACATAAGGAAGCAATAAGGGGGAGAAGATGAAATGTCAGGGTAAGCTAGCTAGTAATATAAAAGATGTTTAGATATATAAAAGGTAAGAGAGAGCAAGTGTATACATTGGACTACCGGAAAATGAGGCTGGAAAAGTACTAATGGGGAGCAAAGAAATGACAGAGGAACTGAATAGGTACTTTGCATCAGGTTTCACAGTGGAAGATACCAGCGGTGTACCAGAACTTTTTAAAATTCATTCATGGGATGAGGGCATCGCTGACCAGGCAGCATTTATTGCCCATCCCTAATTGCCCAGACGGCAGTTAAGAGTCAATCACATAGCTGTGGGTCTGGAGTCAAATGTAGGCCAGAACCACGTAAGGATGGCAGTTTCCTTCCCTAAAGGACATTGGTGAATCAGATGGGTTTTTCCAACAATCGACAATGCATTCACAGTCATCATTAGATTCTTAATTCTAGATAATTTTATTGAATTCAAATTCCACCATCTGCCGTAGCGGGATTCGCACCCAGGTCCCCAGAACGTTATCTGGGTCTCTGGATTTACAGTCCAGCCATACCACTAGGCCATTGCCTCCCCATCAACAGAGTCAAGGGGTAGATGTGATGTAGTGGCCATCTCCAAGAAGGTGGTGCTGGAGAAGCTGAAAGGTCTGAAGGTGGACTACACCCAGAGTTCGGAAGGAGATAGCACAGAAGATTATAAAGGCATTTTCAGTGATCTTTCAGGAATCACTGGAGTCAGGGAGGGTTCCAGAGGACTGGAAAATGGTAAATTTAACACACTGTTTAAGAAAGAAGGGAGGGAGAAGACAGGAAATTATAGGCCGGCTAGCCTGGCCTTGGTTGTTTGTTAGATTTTACAGTTCATTATCAAGGATGAAACTGTGGAGTATTTGGAAATGCATGGTAAAATAGGACTGAGTCAGCGCAGCTTCATCAATGGGAGGTCATTCCTGACAAATCTGTTAGAAATCTTAAAACAAGTAACGAGCAAGTTAGACAAAGGACAGCCAATGGATGTGATTTATTTGGATTTCCAGAAGGCCTTTAACAAGGTGCCACACAGGAGGCTGCTAAATAAGATAAGAGCCCAATGTGTTAAGGGAAAGGTACTGGCTTAGATACAGGATATCTGGCAGAAGGCCAAGCGTGGGGTTAAAAGGGTCTTTTACAGGATGGCATCCAGAGACTAGTGGAATTCTGCATTGAGATCAGTGTTGGGACCACAATTAGTCACATTATACATTAATGATCCGGACAAAGGAACTGAAGGCATTATTGTTAAGTTTGCAGATTACGCAAAGATAGGTAGACAGCTAGTATTGGGTAGGTAAGTAGCAGGAAGGCTGCAGAAGGACTTGGACAGGCTAGTAGAGTGGGCAACAAAGTGGCAAATGGTATACAATGTGGGAACATTATGCACTTTAGTTGGAAGAATAGAGGTATAGACTATTACCTAAATGAGGAAAGGCTTTGGACGTATGAAAAAGTAAGGTGCTTGGAAGTCCTAGTTCAGGATACTCTTAAGGTTCACATGCTGGTTCATTTGGCAGTTAGGCAGGCAAATGCAATGCTACATTCATTTCAAGAGGACGAGATTGCAAGAGCACAGATTTACAGCATCAGCAGTACAAGGCTCTGGTCAGACCGCATTTGGAACACTGTGAGCAGTTTTGGGCTCCGTATCTAAAAAAAGGATGTGCTGGCATTGGAGGAGTCCAGAGGAAGTTTACAAGAATGATCCCAGGGATGAAGGGCTTGTATTTATTTGGAGCAGTTGAGGACTATGCGCCTGTCCTCAATTGAGTTTAAAAGGATGATGGGGTGATCTGTTTGAAACTTACAGAATATTGAGAGGCCCTGGATATGGTGGACATGGAGAAGACGTTTCTATTAGTAGGAGAGATTAAGACCCAAGATCACAGCCTCTTTAGAACTGAGATGGAGAGGAGTTTCTTCAGCCAGAGGGTGGTTAATCCGTAGAACTCATCAGTGCAGGACGCTGTGGAGGCCAAGTCATTGAGTGTATTTAAGACACAGATAGATAAGTTCCTGATTAGTAAGGGGATCAAGGGTTATGGACAGAAGGCAGAAGAATAGGGTTGAGAAACATGTCAGCCATGATCAAATGGTGGACAGACTCGATGGGACATATGGTCTAATTCTGCTCCTAAATCTTATGGCCTTGACACCGATGCAACTTTAGGCAACTGGATTAAAAGTACCAGGAAATCAGATACTAAATTGGTTAGTCTTAAGAGGGCAGAATATGTTCACTGAACGTTTCATAATAACTAGTTAAAGAGAGTCTCACCACCTGGTCTCCTTAAGCTAAAAAGTTAAAAAATAATTTAATGCACTTGTTAAAATTTTGTTAATTTTAGTTTTTATATATTGCAATTACAGTGGAATTGTCAACAACAACATTTCTTTGACTTCTCTGAATATGGCATTTCATTAAATGTGTTCTGGTCATAGAAACAGCAGCACATGATGAAGAATTCTTCTTAGTTGTGAAAGACAAATTGTATTTTGTAAATTTAATGACTTATTTGATGGAATAACTTAATAGCATTTTATAAGGGCAGTGTATATAGATTAGCAAACAGTTTAAGATGTGGTCTGAATAAGAAGAACCCCTGTTGGACACACTAATGATAGCACTATCCACTTCAAATGCATTCAAGTGGAGTGAAGAAGAACGTGGTAGTCATAGGGCATAGAGTAGTCAGGAGAAATAGGTGTTGCTCTCTGCATTTGTGACCGGCAGTCCTCAAGGTTATCTGGCTTGTCAGGTGCCAGAATTAAAGATACCTCCTAGAATTGAACTTGGTGGAATAGGCAGAGTAGGGATAATGTCCTGCTGACAGAGTTTGAGAAGCTATAGTACAAATTAAATGTGGGAATTTCTGGGATGCCACCTCAGTCATGCACCAATTAGCATTGGGTCATGCAAATGACATTTTTTAAATGCACGGCAGGAAAAGTGGTGTGGGAAGACTGAGTGTTGATTCTTGAGGCATCAATAATCCTACTCAGCAAAAAGAGAGCTATTCCATGGATGAACTGCAGTTCAACTGGCTTGGATTTAGTGCTCTGGCTGCTTTACCTGCACCATCTACACAAGCATCCAGTTGGGGTATGGGGTAGGGGCTGGCTCTGGTCACTGCACTAATCTTTTGGCAGTTAGTGCAGACCCCTGTGAAGCCATCCCTTGGGCATGAGCACAACTGTGGAGTTCGAGCTATTGTTGTTAGTTGGTGCTCCAGCCTGTAGTTAATCCCCTTCTGAACCTGGACCACCAGGCGGCACGGTGGCTCAGTAGTTAGCACTTCTGCCTCACAGTGCCAGGAACTTGGGTTCGATTCCACCCTCAGGCGACTGTCTGTGTGGAGTTTGCACATTTTCCCCATGTCTGCATGGGTTTCCTCAGGGTGCTCCGGTTTCCTCCCAAAGTCCAAAGATGTGCAGGTTAGGTGGATTGGCCATGCTAAATTGCCCATAGTGTTCAGGGATGTGTAGATTAGGCGGTTATAGGGGGATAGGTCTGGGTGGGATGCTCTGAGGGTTAATGTGGACTTGTTGGGCCAAAGGGCCTGTTTCCACACTGTAGAGATTCTATGATTCTAACTTTCCTGGATGTGGTGGACAGAGATATTGCTTATGGAAGGGGATTCTCACCTCCACATCATGCGGAGGTAGTGTGATACAGACTGGTTTGTCCCTGCATTACCCTTTAAATTCAGTGATCAGCTTTAATAAGTCTGTTTGCTGCTCTGCACCTGGGTGGCAAATAAAGAGTTGAAGTTTGGCAGCATTTCTATATTAGTTAGCTGGGTAGTAGGATTTCAATGTGAGCCTCAATCACATTGTCTTCTAGCTCATCCCTATTGCTACCATCAACCTCTAGATCAGTATAAATCAAATAGAGCATTAATTGCTTTTCCCCTTCCCAGCAGTTGTATTGCTTTTTCAATTTGACATTACACAGTGTTTCACAGAATCACAGATGTATTACAGTGCAGAAGAAGCCCATTCAGCCCAGTGTCTGAATCAGCTCTCTGAGCATTTTAACTTAGTGCCACTCTCCTGCCTTTTCCCTTACCCTCTACATTGTTTCTGCTTAAACACTAATCCAATGCCCACTTGAATGCCTATGAATGTGCCTCCAGCATACTTCCAGTAGTGTATTTCATACCTTTAGTACTCACTGTGTGAAAAAAAAGTTGCCACCTCACTTTGTAAGGACCATGTCTTTTTATTTTTATGGTTTTACAACTTCTAGACTGAAATGAGAAAGGTCTGTTTTAAGAACCAGTATTTGATAGAGTGGCTGCAGTTTTGAAAGCAAGTACCATGATAGGTATTGTAAACAATTATTTGAACAAGGAGTAATTGAAGTTCAGATTGAGGATGATCTGGAGCCGAGAGTGTGTACTGATGTAGCTTTTGTTGATAATAAGGAGTTGATTGGTCTGTGGACTAATGACAGTTATCAATCACAGAGACTTTTGCTTGTCAACAACTGTATGATTGGTCCTTGGGTGGCTGAGAGCATGGAGCTAGAAACAAGTTACAGGGAGAGAGAGAAGAAAAAATGTCTGTAGACCTTTTCCCAGCCCAGGAGCTACCAGTTCTCTGCAATCAAAACCTCAGTTTAAATTTGAAGAAAACTAGTTACCTTCACTGTACAGTTGCTGTGAGCCATTACTTTTGAATTGATAAATTAGACACAATTTCCAAATGAATCAGCCACTCTGTACTTCTCACAAACAAGTGGAAGCATCCAGAAGAAGACATTTGAACAACAAAGAGTCTGGCCAGCTGAAGAAGGCTCATCTCAACATCAAAACTAGGAAGTGAAGGCCACTTAAATGACTTTTCAGTTTTTCTTGTAATAATTACTTGTAATAAATAATAATTCTTGGTTGGTGCAGAAAATTGGCCCATGCTTCCTTTCAACCTTAGTCTCAAGGTCAGGCAAGTTCGGGTATTGTACAGACCTTAAAAAAACTTTAACATTTTCGTTTGAGTCCAGGATTAGCAGATCTTGATTTATGGCACGCCAACCCAATGGGTTGTTTGGGGCTCAAACAGGATTTGGATCTGGATTAGATCAGATTGGATTGGATTGCAAATAGCGACAATCAGGATTTGGTGCGATACTGGTAAATAATACAGTGAAGGAAAGCACAGGTTGTGTGCTGCATTTAAGGCATGGCACTGGAAATGGCAAAGGATTTCCTGCAGCTGGCAGGGTTTTGATGAGGAAGTGGAGACATCCTCACAGACATGCAGGCAAAGAATGTACAGTTTTTCATGAAATAATGGTACTGCCAAGATATCATGAGATAATGTGAGTAGCAAATAAGATTCCTATGGCAGGGCATGTAGGAATACAGAAAACTCAGGCATTGATAAACAGTTCTTTACATGGCCATAACTTCATAAAGATGTAATGCAGTTTTGTGAACATGTCATGAATGTCAGGTGATAGGAATACCTCAACTTGCAATCAGACCAGCACTTTGATTCTTACAGCAGTTTTTGATGATCCATTTAGTTGAGTGGTCGTGGATTGTTGTAGGACAATTACCAAAAATAAATGTACGCCAACAGTATATCTTTATAATTACAGCTAAGGTAGTGGTGGAAGAATTTCCACAGTTTGTTTTACTCATAATGGACTATCAATTGAGATACAGTATAATCAGGGTTCTGACTTCATATCTAAAGTTTTGAGGAAATCATTAGCAGGTTGGGAATAAAACTATTTGAGGTCAACTGCGTATCATTTAAAATGCAGGGAGCTTTGAAGACGTAAAGTCAGATTCTTTAAACCATGATTAAGGCATAGTATCATGAGTACCAAAAGAATTCAGTCAGAGGATTAGATTTTTAATCTTTTGCTACCAAAGGTTCTCTGAATGAATCCACTGGGATTTAGCCATTTGAGTTGGTTCAGAGTTATGAGATTACATATCCATTAAAATTGAGTAGCTAGAAGGTCTTGAATGAAAAAGACAAATCCTAAGTGTTGGATTACATGTCCATGTATCTAGAAAGACTCACACGTGCATTTGAAGCAGCATAGGTATATCTAAAAGTTTCACAGCTAAAAATGAAAAAAATGGACAGACAAACATTCAGCAATGCGTGTTTCAGATGGGAGATGAAATAATTGGTATTGTTGCCTTTGCAAGATGAATCTTTGAAATTGAAATTCAGTGGTCCACATAAAGTAGTTTAGAAGAGTTAGAAAAGTGATTTATCAATAAATACTCCTGACTGAATAAGAATCAGTTACGTCATATAAAAATGCTGAAAAGGTATTATTGTAGGGAAGATGATAAGGAGGAGCAAGTGCATCAGGTGGTGAGTGGTGAAAAATGATGAGATAATGAGATTTTTATATTCATTCACAGATGAGGGCATTGCTGGCTGGCCAGTATTGATTGCCTATACGGCAGTTAAGAGTCAATCACATTGCTGAGAGTCTGGAGTCACATATAGGCCAGACCAGATAAGGATGGCAGTTTCCTTCCCTAAAGAACATTAGTGAGGTAGAAGAAGAGGTCAGATTTTCTTGAAGTGAACCTCCTACAATTTAACTAGCTAACACAAAAATATCCGGACAATCAGACTCTGTTCTCATATTAAGAGAAAGGAGAAAGGGGAGGATTTTGTAAGACAATGAAGAAAGTATGAGATAATCTGTAGAGATACACCTTGATGTATTACATGAGCTAGACATGATGTGGACATAGGAGAGACAGGACTGATAAAACAACATCCTTAACAGTTGAGTCCAGAAAAACAAGCTTAAGTACAAGCAGAAATTCAGCTATGCTAAAAATCCACTTTCACTTCCTTCAATATCCTTGGATACGTTTAATCCAGTCATGGTACCTTATCAACTTTAAGTACTGATTGCTTATCCAATACCACCTCCTTTTCAATTTTAAACTCTTCTGGTAACTGAGTTTCCTCCTCATAGACTGGGCACATCTGTCTCATAGGTAAAGACAGATGCAAAGTATTAATTTAGTACTGCAGCCATGCCTCTTGCTTCCACATGTAAATTTCATAGGCAGATTAGGGACAAATCCCACAATCGCTGGTCCCAACACTAGGTGCACTCTAGATGCACCCAGTAAAGGTGAATGGGCACATACCCTCCATAAATCCCTTTTACCAGCTATTTCTGTCCTGAGGAGGGCTCCCAGCATTCCCCTCTTCCCATGGGAGCTCGGTTTCCCTATTACTCTCCCAATTCTATCCTTTCCAGTTGATGAGGGTGACTAGGGGAGGGTTTCTTCTGGAACAAGGGTTTGTGGATTAGCTCATAATCATCATCCAATTTGGTTGCCTATGTGGACCCAGTCATTCTCTGTTCCTCTAGATGCATTCATATTAAAAAAGCATGGAGGTTTTGAACTCTTCAAGAATAATTATTCTGTGGTGGCTTTCGATCTTAAGTGCCCATCCCCACTGATCAAAAGCAAGCTGCTTAAACCATTCAATTTCCAGGTATAGCTAGTCAGGCTGTTTCCTGAGGGTATAGCACTAACTGGCACGCCTTTTTTGACTACTTTCCTCAGGCAATTGGGAGTTAACTTCGTGAGTTTTCCCGAAAGCTTACACTGCAGTAATAAGGACAAACTGTAGCTCCTGCGTATAAGACATAAAGAAAGTTTCCACCTCTGCTTCCTTAAATGTAGCAATTAAATGTGCAAACCAAGTTGCCTTCACCCTTAAATCTGAGCTAGTGGTGTCTTCATGGAATCCAGTAGGACTGCTGCCTCTCATTTCAAGTTGTCTTAGTTAAAACTCCCTTCCCTGTTTTCCGGAAATTCTCTCTTCTCCCCTTTTTCTTTTCTTTCTTTTCCATTTCTTCTATCTCTCTTTCTACCTTTCTTCTTTTTCTGTCTCTCTCTTTGCCTTTCCTTCTCTTTTTATTTGCTGAAATTCCAAATTCCACTGTTCCAATTTTAATCTTTCTTTTGCTACTCTTTTGATTTTATTGTCCTCCATTTTCACCTTTAAATCATTAGCCAGTAAAAGAACAAAGAACAGTACAGGCCCTATGGCACACCAAGCCTGCGCCGACACATGATGCCTTTCTGAATGAAAATCCCTTTCCCCATGCCCATATCCCTCTATTCCCTATCTTTTCATGTATCTGTCAAGATGCCTCTTACATATTATTATGCTATTGTATCTGCTTCTCCAACCTCCCGTGGCAGGGCATTCCAGGCACTTACAATCCTTTGTTTACAAAAATCTTGCCTCTCACATCTCCTTTAAACTTTCCCCCTTTTACCTTAAACCTATGACCTCTAGTAATTGACATTTCTACCCGGGGGGAGAAAAGACTCACCTATCCATTCTATCCATACCTCTCATTATTTTTTAAACTTTTAACATGTCTTTCTGTTTTATTGTCCTCCATTTCCACCTGAAAATCACTGGCCAGCCATGGAACAAAGAACAGTACAACACAAATTGGAAATGGGAAGCGAGTACAATGAAACGATAATATTTCAAAGATATATGGTTCAGTTTCTGGTTGTTCATGAAGAGTAGATACTGGAACACTGATGGTTGAGCAATCCATTTTGAAATCCTTGGATTTGCAGTTGATTAAAATTCTTTTTGTCCGGTTTCCTTTTGATTAATTTGCTGGCTTCTGGCACTGAAAGCAAGATAATCCTTTGTGTGCAATGCAGGGGTGACTAGTGAATGGTAATCAACTGTGATTTTCATAGCACACTAGCTCACAAACCCAGGCCCAGAATACCTGAGTACCTTCGCATATTGGCACGCTCTCTTCCACTAACTCGCACAAGCCTCTGATAAGCTGGCTTTTAACCCTTGTTCTTGTGTGTTCTTGTGTGTTCTTGAAAGAGAAAAACACAAAATATGTCTCTCACCCAGACAGCTGTCTTTCCTCTCATCATGTTCGCAATCATAAATAATAAGGTCTCTCTTTCCCTCTCCAACCCCCGCAACTCTCCAGACAGCTATAGCAGTCCTCTTTTTAAAAAAAAACATATTGAAATTAAAAGTTCCATTTGTCCATTGGTAATCCGGGTTTGTGATCTGTGGTCATACAAAAGCATATCAGTGAAGCAGGTCCATGCAAAGAATGGTGGTATTAAAATAAATATAATGGCTCTTTATCTGAATACTAAAAGCATCCATAACTAGACAGATGAACTCTACATAAAAATTACTTAGAAAAAGATATAATTGCTTTAAAAGCAGTCCAGAAAAGGGTCACTTGATTCATTCCAAAGGTGAAGGGTTCATCATACGAAGAAAAGTTGAACAGGTTGGAACTAAAACCACTGGATTGTAGCTGAATGAGAGCTGATCTTATTGAAACCTATAAAATTGCGTGAAGGCTGTATAGATTGGATATCAGGAAGAAGTTTCCTCTTGTGCACAAGACTAAAACTAGGGGCTGTAGTTTAAGAATAAGAGGTCCCCCTTTTGAGACAAAGATGAGGAGAATTTTTTTCCTCCCAGGAGGGAGGCCGGCTCTTTAAATTTATTCAAGGCCGAGTTACATACGAGCAATTATTAAAATATGGATCAGACTCCAAAGTACTTAGAAACTTTTAATTCCAAAATATGTTTTTTTTAAAGAGAAATGCTACGCGCACAAAAAAAATTCTGATGCAAATTCAGTGACTGTCTGGCAATGTCCACTGCAAAAGCTAGGGAATGCTGCACCTGTAAAGTGTCAAGAAATCTTCCATCAGTGACAGACTTAACGAAAAGAGATAAAAAGAAGGGGCAGGATGCCTCATCCCGCTCAGCAGAAAACCACCTCCCTTGCAAACATGTACGTGTTACTGTCTAGAAACATACTATAAAGGGATTAAAAACCAAATTTATCACGAGTCTGTGTGTGTTATTGGCCAGGCGTCCTGGTGTGTGATATACAACACAGAACAGTACAGTACAAGAATAGGCCCTTTAGTCCACCATGATGCCTTTCTAAAATAATCTCATCAGCCTGCACGTGATCCAAATCCCTCTTTTCCCTATCTGTTTACATGTCTGTCTAAATGCCTCTTAAATGTTTCTGTCATATCTGCTTCTACTACCTTCCCTGGCAGGGCAGTACATGCACCTACACTCTCTGTATGTAGAACGCAGGGCCAACGGAGAATTTCTGACAAAGGTACACAGAAAGGCCATACACATGGATCAAGTCCTGAATTTCAACAGCAACCACCCAAACACCCACAAACAGAGTTGCGTTAAAACACTATTTAAACAAGCAACAACACACTGCTGCAACCTGGAACTACACCAAAACAAAGAAGAATATCTCTACCAAGTATTTAAGGACAACAGATACCCGAACAGCTGGATCCGACGATGCCTATCACACAAACAACAGGAAGATACAATACACCCTGACACACTAATCACATTACCGTACATCAAGAACATATCCAACTGACCACAAGACTCCTACGACCATTGGGCATCACAGTGGCACACAAACCTATGTCAACTCTACACCAACTGCTAACTCGAACCAAAGACCACTTACCCACTATGGACAGAACCAAATTCAAGAAATACAAGATCCCATGCAAAGACTCGACAAACATTACAGGAAGGAAACTGGCCACAAGAATACATGAACACCAACTAGCAACAAAAAGATATGACCAATACTCACTCCTCTCCATTCACACAGATAAGGAGAACCACCAGTTCGATTGGGACAATATCAAGATCCTAGGACAGACCAAACAGAGACAAGCACAGGAATTTCTAGAGGCCTGGTTCTCCACCAAGAAGGCCATCAATAAACACGTAGAATTAGACCCTATATATACCGCTGCGAAGAAAAACTGGAAATGAGGTAACCAATTCTAACAGACCCCAGAGTTTAAATACCAGGCGGGAAAACACAACAACGCTTCATTGGAGGCTGCACTGATGATGTTACCCAGCAGGGTAATGAAACGTCTGCAAACTGACGAACCAGCTGGGCGAGTGAACCAACCACAGAATCTATGTGCCTTTGCCTTAAAAATATTTAATAACTGTACTTCCACTGCCTTCTGAGGCAAAGAATTCTGAAGTTGCACAGCTTTCTGAAAGAATAAATTTTTCCTCATCTCTATCTTAAAGAGGGTGATCCCTACTTTAGGTAGATTAGTGATAGTGAGTGAAGGATTATTGGATGCAGTCAGAAAAGCAGAACTAAGACCACAACCAGATTAGCAATGATTGGTGCAATAGGCACAAAGAGTTGAGTGGTGATAATAGGGCAGGAGAGTTTAAATATCAAGGCTGACTAAAAGGCCCTCCTCATTTTCTTGGGAATAGCAGCCAGGTTCTAACACTGTCCTCATGCCCCCAAACCTCACCTGTCACAATCTCAGGCTCCTGATGCTTCCTCTTACACTGAGGGTCCTCTATGTTGCTACATACTCCCATGCCTCCTCATACTCTCTACGTTGGTACAGGATTTTTTTAGGCGTTCTAATATCTGTGTAGTTAGGCTTGAGGTGTTGGGGGGGGAACAGATGTTTGTAGTCACCATGGTGGGGAATTCATGTTTCCTTTCGGGCTCACCATGGTGGCCCTGCCCTCAGAAAAGGAATATGTAGAGTCACGATGCAAGGCCTTCCCAATCCACCAAAAAAGCCACACGTAACACAATGGGTTCAGGCAGGGGAAGGAAGTTCATTTGTACAATGAAGAAAGTAAAGATTTCATCATTCTTAAATCCATCCCAAACCCCTGAGAGTTGAAAATCCAGTCCTAATTATAAACTTGAGCATTTTGGGGAGTTCCAGAAACCACTTAAGTGTGATCAAAATAACAATAAAATAGAGCAAAAAGAACATGAAAGTAAATTAGTCAGCAATATATAAAGGATTGTAAATAATACTAATACTAGTAAAAGCTGTTAGAGGTATATAAAAATGTCGAAGGGGGCTCTTGTGGCACAGTGGTAGTATCCTTACTTCAGGAGGCTTGGGTTCAAGATCCATCTGCTCCAGAAGTATAACATAATGTCTCTGAACAGGTTGATTAGAAAATATCTACAAAAAAGTAGTGCCTAAAGTAAACACTGCTCTCTTAGAGGCAAAGCCAGGGGAAATCATCATGGGGAATAAGCAACTGGCAGAACATATTTTGGTGTCCACTTCCACAGTAGACAACACAGATGGCATGCTGGGAATATGCAATAAGTAAGAGGCCAATAGCCGTGAGAAACATAAGGTAATTAATAACAGCAGAGAAAAAGTATCAGAAAAACTTAAAGTACAAAAATCCAACAAATCCACAGGACCTGATGGCCTATGTCCAAAGATTTTAAAAACGGTAGCTGAAGAGGTAGTGGCCACTCCGGTTATGATTTGTACAGAATTACAGGGGGAGGCTATTTGGCCCATAATACCTAGATGCTAGAACAGTTCCAGTGGATTGGAAATTAGCAAATGTAAATCCACTATTTAAAATCAGGAGAGGGGAAGCAAATTGGGAACTACAGGAAAAAAAGGCTTTCGTCAGTCATTAAGAAAATGAAGAAATCTGATATTAAGGAAGTCTTAACAATGCACTTTGAAAAATTCATAGTCTGATCAGGCAAAGTCAAACTGGTTTTATAAAAAACTGTGTTTGACAAATTGTTTACATATTTTTGAGGATGTAATTAGTTGGGTAAACAAATGGGATCCAGTAGATGTAGTATGCTTGGATTACTAAAAGCATTTAATAAATTGTCACATGATCATTAATATGGAAGGGTATATGGAATTAGTAACATATTTGTATGGATAAAGGGTAGCTAAGGAACAGCTCACAGTAAATGATAAATAGAGCATTTTTAATGGGTCTTGTGGTGCAGTGGTATGTCCCTATCTCTCAAATAGCAGGCCCATGTTTGTGTTCTACCTGCTGTAGAGGCATGGATCTCTTCAACAGGTTGTTTAGAAGATATCTAATTGCAGCATTTTCAGTTAGCAGTCTACAACTAGGATCAGGCCTGCCACCTCAGCTAACTAAATTCCTTATTAATATTATTCATCGTGTTTTGAAGTGAGGGAATTTGTAAGAGTTACTCTGAGGAATCATACTCAACACATATAAGATTAGTTTTATTTTCAGGTTCAGAGAGGCTGTTCTCAAGTAATTATGACTTAGTATGTTATCAAAACTCAGTTACATTTAATGCAAAACTTGTTAAATTGTCAGTAATTTTAGCGTTAACAGTTTTGTTGTCATTAAAATTGAAAATTGTGGGCCAATGTTTGTTGAGAGCAAACAGTTGACCGAAATGTAGTAGTCATCAGTGCTTCCTTCAGTTCATCAACTGAGCAACTGGCAGCAAGAACAGGAGACTGCAGCACTGTCAGAATGAGACTCCCCGTCCTGTACCAATCTATCATCAGTTGAACATTGACAAACGTCTCACGTGTACTAATGCTGGTGCGTACCACTGGGAACTTGTGACAAGAGAGTTAGGAAGACTGATGCCAGTGTGATATTGCAGTAGAGGAGTTGAAGCCTACTGGTGCATGCAAAGTGATTACCTCTATTCGTGGAATGTTGCCTTAAGGATTCTCCTGGTACAGAAAGGACTATGCATCATAGGACACTCCAAATAATTACATTATTAAAAGCAAATTTGTCACATCTGAACTTGTTATGCTACAAATTCGATTTGGAGACAGTTTTTAGTTTGAAAATGATTTTTGCTTTTCAATTGTGTAGTTACAGAATATACCTACACACCTTTTATTAATTGAGACTCTGAGGACTAGTTTTTTGAATTTTTCTCTGTTTTGATTTCTGACATCCTGCATGCTTTCCTTTTGCTATTCCAGCTGCATTTATTCACATCTTCACTTAGTTTAAAACAAATCTCCTATTCTAACAGTCTTTGACTAAACCTACAAAAAAAAAATGGACACCTCCTTCATTCTTCCATTCCTCCTTCAAACTGAAGGCTTTGAAACTCCAAGCCTGGAGTGACTTAATGGCATACCTAATGGTCATCACAACCATGCCAGTAACTGTGACGTTGTAATTGAGTTTTAAAAGTTTAAGTTTTGCTACAGAAAAAAGAAAGTCTTGGAGATGGAATGGAAAGTCAATTCATCTTGGTTTTGTGTGAGATTTGTATTGTTCAAGATATTAAACGAGGATGCTAAGAGACCAGTTTAGATTGAAGTCATTCATTCATTCATTAGTGGTCCCTCGCAGACAATTCCAATCTCAGGGTGAGTCCTTAGGTAGCCATACAGACTGATAAAGCTACCGCAGGTTGTTACACTTGGGGCAGAAAGTGGTCACAGGAAGGGATGGGTGGGGCATTAGTGTGGCAGTGCACTTCTTTCACCATTTTTGCCTGGCTTCTGCTTTGTTCCAACAGCAAGTCTCAAGGTGCTTGATGCCTTCCTGAATGCTCCTCCATCACTTTGGACAGTCTTAGGCCAGTGATTCCCAGGTATCCATTGAAGTATGCTATGAAGCACTGTCCTGCCAAAGTACTCTTGAAGAATGTTTAAGCAATTGTCTAGTATAAAGTACGAGCATCAAGAAATCCCATTAGATTCTATCCATTAAAATGAATGTGTTTGAAACTTTGTGGTTGGATCTGTGTATCTTCCAAAAATGTAATCCCGGTCAGCAAAGTTCTGTGCAGAGAACAGCAGTTGAAAAATTTGTCTTCAGACTTTGGGATTCATGCTATGGGATTCTATCTGTGACAAAGCTGGCATGTAGGCTATAATAAATAGCTCCTACTGCCATTGTCTGTAAGTAGCAGAAGATCAACATTGCATTTAAATAATAGATAAACACACAGGACAGCAACAAATAGTTGATTTTTATGATAGGGATCCAGAAGGATAAGTGGAAGGAGACTTGCGAGCGACATAAATACCGACATAACTGTCACCTCCGTGCCATTTCTGAAGAAGGGTCTAGGCCCGAAACATCAGCTTTCCTGCTCCTCTGATGCTGCTTGGCCTGCTGTGTTCATCCAGCTCTACACCTTGCTATCTCTGTCACCTCGATTTATTCAATTTCAATTCAATTCTATGTAATTATACCTTGAATTTTTATTTCTGGCTCAGATTTCAGTGATGCCAACCTGAATCAAAGAGAATCATCTCATAGGCCTTTAGTAGTACGCCTTTTCAACCTTTCATTTGCCAACATTTGAATAGTCAGAAGGCAAACCTACACTTCGACTGTGACCAGGCCAGGGAGGTGTGCGCTGCCATGTGGGCTCAAGGTCCTGCAAAATTAGTCCCTGTTGTATCTATGTAATAGGTATGTGGCATAAATCTCCATCAGATGTAGCTTATACTTTACTAGTTCCTTTAAGAGGGAACAGGATACATATCTCAAGTTGATGGTTTTTGTGAACCTAAGGCTTAACTGATCAAATACTCAAGTGCAGGTGGGGGCCATTGTTAATGGTAAAATATAACTGTCCAGAGTTTCAAAATGGAAAGGTAGATGGATATCCTCGCGCTTCAAGAGATGACTTGAGAAGAAATTTCACTGATATGTAATTGCCTGACTCCAAAGGTTGGTGAATTAGATAAAAGCTCACAATTTTAGAGCATAATTGGAGATCACACTGATGGTGAGTCAGTCACACTTCCTCATATATCGCAAAAACATGTGCCACAAATTCTTGAAAAAATAACCAACACAAACTGAGCTGAAATAGGCATTGGGAGATGTGCAAGACCAAACTAATTGCCTCTTCTTTCGTTCCAGAAGGCACCTCCCCTCTTTAGTTTGGCTTCCTTCCTAACAGCAGCAATTTGTGAGAATGATATACACAAGGACAAATCCTCTCACCTAGGGATGAACCGGTGTTTAGTCTAAAGTGCACATGAAATGAAGTACTAAGAGACACCAAAATAAAAGGAACCGCAGCAATTCTAAAAGTATAAACTTTTGGTGCTCTATAAATGCTGTCTTGGAAAATGGGATTTTAAAAGTATTCATCAATTTAAACATACCTTCCAAAAACTTCATGTTGCGAATGCAAATTTGAACTACTTTGAAAGGATTCTTCTGTTCTTGGGTTTTTGATGTATGCCAGCAAACATTTTATAAACAAATGTTCTCCTGTCAATTAAAATGACGTCAGCAATGACCTGAAGGTCACTTCACTTCAAATTGTTCAGCTGTTGCCTCAGTGACAGAAAATGGTTTTCCTTAGATGGAAGGAAAGTGGTGAGGAATTTATCGGAGGTCAGTATCAAAATGAAGAGATTTTAAAGAATCTTTTGACAGGTTGCTGTCAACTTTACAGCAAGCAAGTGAACATTGTTTAAAAAAAAAACACAAAATTAGCAGCCTTCACATTTTCTCTCTGTATTTCTGACAACTATTAAAAATATTATAACAGGTGAGTGCTGATGATCACATCAGGGAATGTGGTTGAAAAGGTTTGCAGAGCCCTACTAATATAAGGAAGCTCAATTAGCATTGTTGGATAGAGCCATTTACTGAGAAATGTCCCAATTATTTTTTCAACTTTCAAAGGATCACTTTCTTTCAAACCCACATCATTTTGATTTTTAAAAATGCTTGTTAAATCAAAAATAATAAACTGAAAAAAAGAGGATTTTAATCAGTAACTCCCTAAAAATCTAGGCAGTTGAATTAGAGGGCCCCTGTTGGGCAGGTTGCTTAATTAATAAAAAATCATAACCATAAATAAGTAGCTCCATCTTCACTGCCATAACGTCAGTGAAAATGTGGACAAAACCTGTTAATGCAGGGATGTTTACTGGTGCAGGTCACGCATGAGTGAATCCTTCCTTGCATACATAGAAAAGGAATAAAGAGATGCAACCAGATTTGTTGAAAACTACTGATATAGCATGGCCTAATTCTATGCTTATGTCTCCATGAATCAACTAAGAATATATACAATATATCATTCATCAAACATTGCTGACAATAACCTCACACATCCCTCAACACGGCCAATGCTACCTCTCCCTGTTCTGATAGTAAGCATGTGATGTCTTTCTTTGTGGTGCACGGCAGAATAAAGTGGAATCAAGGTGCAGCTGTCTCAGCCATGATAGAAATTAATGCAGAAACCTATTTAACACAACATTTTGTTAAATACAAGAAACAATCCCACAGGTCTAAAGAGGTACTTAATTTGTTGTTTTTCAGGAATTGGATGCAAAAGTACTGAATCTGCTGCTGTGCCTTTAACATAGCATGACAATCCTTTGAAGTCCTTTTGAAGAGAGCCAGAACTGAAGAGCAGACAGTCAGAGCTATGCTAAAAGTCAAATAGCAGGCAGAACATGGTAAAAATATAGATTATATATAACACATCAAATTATAACATCATCATTTAACATATAGCTACTGGGTAGGCTTCATTTGATATTCCAATGGCAGGAAATCTTGGTACAGCAGCTGCATCTCCTTGTGGGATGATAATATTGCAGGACTTTTCGATCTTTCAAACCTAAAAACAGCTTTATATTGGAGGAATGGTTTCCATTCAACAACTTAATACTTGCACTGATTGGGAGAAAAGTAGCAGGACAAAAGATTGTTTTGCACTCGGCATTGAACAGATCTGACTTTCCATCCTGTGTACATCGCTGAGCAGGATGCAATTTAAAATATTGGTTCAGGTGCCTTTAATAAAAAGCTGAAATAAAGAAAGCACAAAAGAAGAATATGTATTCAGGTCGTGCCTATATTAACCTCACGATATTTTTACAACCAATGAGGTACTTTTTTGGAAGCATGGTCACTGTATGGTAAAATAGGGCACAATCAGCACAGCTTCGTCAAGGGGAGGTCATGCCTGACAAATCTGTTAGAATTCTTTGAGGAAATAATGAGCAGGTTAGACCAAGGAGAGCCAATGGATGTTATCTACCTGGACTTCAAGAAGGCATTTGACAAAGGTACTGCACAGGCGGCTGCTGAGTAAGATAAGGGCCCACGGTGTTAGAGGCAAGATATTAGCATGGATAGAAGATTGGCTGTCTGGCAGAAAGCAGAGAGTGGGGTTAACAGGGTCTTTCTCAGGATGGCAACTATGACAAGTGGTGTTCCACAAGAGTCAGTGTTGGGACCACAACTTTTCACTTTGTACATTAATGATCTAGATGAAGGAACTGTGGGCATTCTGGCTAAGTTTGCAGACGATACAAAGATAAGTAGAGGGTCAGGTAGTATTGAGGAGGCGGGGAGGCTGCAGAAGGATTTGGACAGGTTAGGAGAGTGGGCAAAGAAGTGGCAGATGGAGTACAACGTGGGAAAGTGTGAGGTCATGCACTTTGGTAAGAAGAACAGAGGTATGGACTATTTTCTAAATGGGGAGAAAATTCAGAAGTCTGAAGTGCAAAAAGACTTGGGAGTTCTAGTCCAGGATTTTCTCAAGGTAAACTTGTAGGTTAAGTCAGTAGTTACGAAGGTAAATGCAACTTTGGCAATTATTTTGAGAAGACTTGAATATAAAAGCAGGGGTGTACTTATGAGGCTTTATAAGGCTCTGGTCAGGCCACATTTGGTGTATCGTGCACAGTTTTGGGCCCCATATCTCAGGAAAGATGTACTGGCCCTGGAGCGGGTTCAGAGGAGGATCACGAGAATGGTCCCAGGAATGAAAAGCTTAACAAATGAGGAACGTTTGAGGACTTTGGGTCTATACTCGATGGAGTTTAGAAGGATGAGGGGGGACCTAATTGAAACTTACAGAATACTGAATGGCCTGGACCAGAATGGATGTTTGGAAGATGTTTCCATTGGTAGGAGAGACTAAGACCCAAGGGCACAGCCTTAGAGTAAAGGGAAGACCTTTTAGAACAGAGATAAGGAGAAACTTCTTTAGCCAAATAATGGTGAATCTATGGAATTCACTGCCACAGAAGGCAGTGGAGGCCAGGTCATTGAATATATTTAAGACAGAGATAGATAGGTTCTTGATTGTCAAGGGGATCAAGGCTTACAGGGAGAAAGTAGGAGAATTGGGTTGAGAAACTTATCAGCCATGATTGAATGGCAGAGCAGACTCAATGGGTTGAATGGTCTAGCTTCTGCTCCTATGTCATACGGTCTTATGTCTTATGGTCTTATGTTGTTGTATAGGAAAATAGCAATATAATTATGGTTTGAGAGTTTTTAAACAATATATCAATGGAGGAATTTTGTTTTAAAAAGTCATTTGTGCTTGTGTTAATTTGTGGAGTTTGGTTTGGTCCCCTTATCTAACCTACTGAAAAATTCCACATTGTACATTATCAAATAGAGTAAAGGGATGCACAAACACAAAGTAATGTGCATTGAAACTAGTTTTGATGAATCATCAGTTTGGTGCTAAATCCTGTTCTCTGGAGACAGCAATAATGGGACAATATACGATTTGGTCAGTTGCCATTTTGTTCTATGCCCAAAGTCAGGCTTACAGTGGCTTTGGCTGCAAGCATTTCTGTTCATGACTGGAGCTGCAAGTAACTAATCCTCAATGAAAATTTTATGCACCAGTGATTTTCCTTGTTATGTGGTTAACCCTCTACTTCACTGTTCCTGTTATACCCAAATCAGTAGGGGAAAGTTTTGAAAAAAAAAATCGCTTAGTAAGAGCAGACAACTAACTAGTACTTGACTAATGAATGTGTTTTATGTGTTGGCTGCTAGTCCAGGCCAGCCGACTGACTGTTGTCAAATTTGAGCTCGAGATTATTATTCAAATGCTCAACCACTTTTTGAGGGGAGAGCAATTTTATTTATAAAGGAAGCTATGTATACAATTTCATCTTGTTTCATGAATAGAAAATGTGACAATAGTTGTGCTTTCATTTTTCTTTGCTTACCTTAACAAAATCAAATAGGATTTATTACAGGGGATAAACCGGTTGAACCATCTGCTCTGTGTCAAAATAAATAAACCCATGAAAACACATATATTTAAGACAGAGATAGATATGTTCTTGATTGTCAAGGGGATCAAGGCTTACAGGGAAAAAGTGGGAGAATTGGGTTGAGAAACTTATCAGCCATGATTGAATGGCAGAGCAGACTCAACGGGTTGAATGGCCTAGCTTCTGCTCCTTTGTCATACGGTCATGTGGAAAAAAAGCAATTTTAGAAGAGAGACAGTATTATTAAATTTGATTGAGTTACTGCAAGATACTATCATGAGTGGGTGAAAGGTATCAAACATCCTCCACAACAGTAGTACTATTATTACAGAAACAATTTGAGACATAATAGTATAACAATTTGTATTTGTCTGAAAATTGTATTTTTTTGAACTTCACATGCCAGATTTCATAGATATCCCCCACCCCCAGCTTCAATGTTAGGTTACGCTGTGATATCAAAAGCTGATTCTTCTTCAATATTCATGGCTGCCTTGCCTATGACATGGTGGCACCAAATGAAATTCTGCTATGTTTCACTTCAAAAAGAAGGAACAAAGTCCTTTGTATGTATTGATCAGAATGATACCATTTGTGGGAATGGTTAAATACACTGAAGAAATGTATTATTTGAGGTCCTAGATGTGCATTAAGATTTTGTTGTTGAGAATACATTCAATTTAAATTTTGATATCATACAAACATTTATGTTCACAATATTATCACTATATGGCAATCCGAGAATTATAGCTGATGGTTTGATTTTATCCCTACCCTCTCAGCAAAAAAAAACTGTTACTTATCTGCTCCTAAACTAACTCTTACCTGGCATTGCCCATTTCGATCCACAGATTCTGTAGGAACTGAGACGGCTGCTTAATAAAGGCAGAAGCATTGTGAACATATGCAGATAGGGTCCTAATATTTCGAGAGATCAGGTTGCATTCTAATTGAGGTCAGAGTGGAGGAATTGTACCAGGCTGAATCAGGTCTGTAGACAGAACCACCCTTCTGTTGGGAAGTCAAACCTTCCTCAGTGGGGCTTATAGCACTCCTCCAGACCTCATACCTGTAGTTTCTGCTGGTTTAGACATTCCCTTTCTTCACAAACCTCCTCACCTATCTATAATGTTATCAACTCTCTCGTGTGCATCATCCATGATTTACCTGCTCGCTGGAGGACTGTGGTAGACTGGATTTCTAAGCAGCCTACTAATGCATTGATGTGTTCTACATCCTCTGGACAGGCAGGTAATTGCAGCATGTTTCTGAGGCTCAGCTGCTGAAATTACCCAGGCCTCAGATTGCAGTTCAAACTTGACCTCTCCCCGCTCCTCACCACCTAAAATCTGGTTAGGATTAAAATTGACTCTCTCAGTCTTGAATACATTTGACAACCCGTTCCTGGAATTACATAACATTATATAGATTTTTCATTCAGTCACTGACATGGAGTTCAAAATCGGGCTTATTCAGTTTGTAATGGATCAGTGTCTAAACAAGTGACTCATTCAATACAACATGTGCTCGTGTAACGTGCATAGAGACCCACACCTACAGCTGTAATTCATGTAGTGTATCCAATCTCAGTGGTGACTATATCGAGCAATTCAGTAACCTATCAGTTAAGGGAAGCAGTCTCAGCAGAACACAAAAGGTACGTTTTGAACTCATGGAGGTTGCAAGAATAGATCACTTATGATTTAAAAATTCACCAGCTTTCTATTGTGGGTTTAATAAATGTACATGAATAATTTACAGCCTATTGTTCTCTTTCAAATAGTCACCATGTCAGTTCATCACCTACAGGAAAAGCAGTCCTAATGATTCACTTTGCTTTGTTTGGCAGATAAATTGGTCACTGATGGTTATGCAGACCGTTCAGGTTTGAAGTAACAGAATCAGAGAGCTGTGCAATTCTTCTGTGCACTTACTACCAATCCCAAGACAGAGACAGAGATAAGTGATTGGGAACTGTGATCACCCAAGTATACCCATCATCTCTAAAAAGGATGAATACTAAATAAGGATGTTGGGGTGGAACAAAAATTTAAAGACACAAACTGCATTTCAGAAAAGGGAAAAGTATTCTATCAACAGGAATGAGCCATCTTTCTTGCAAAAAGGAGGGGAATGCCATGACATCTGCTGAATTGAGGACCTATCAGTGGATGCTGTATTTCTTTGCTCACCCCTGCTGGGATTGACTGAATTGGTACTTACCTGTTTGATCATCAGGCACAGCTTTTACTTTTGTGTGAGGTGCACAGCACACCTGACAAGCCTACTGCAGCAATCACTGTTGCTTACGAGAAGGACAGCCAACTGCAACAGAAGGAACATGGGATGTCGTCAAAGCTCTGAGGAGAAGGAGGCAGCTCGGCGCTCAAGGCGGATTGATCGGCACCTGCGCTCAGAAAGTCAGCGCCAGCGTCGTGAGATCAAACTCCTGCTGCTGGGGACTAGCAACTCTGGCAAGAGCACCATTGTCAAACAGATGAAAATTATCCACAGTGGTGGGTTCAACTTGGAGGCATGCAAGGAGTACAAGCCCCTCATTATCTACAATGCTATCGACTCGCTCACACGTATCATCCGTGCACTAGCTACTCTCAAAATAGAATTCCACAACCCTGACAGAGCCTATGATGCTGTTCAGCTCTTTGCCCTGACTGGACCTGCTGAGAGCAAAGGAGAGATCACACCAGAGCTGTTGGGGGTGATGAAGCGCCTATGGGGTGACCCAGGTGTCCAGGAGTGTTTCTGCCGGTCCAACGAGTACCACTTGGAAGACAATGCAGCCTACTACCTGAATGACCTTGACAGAATTGCAGCATCTGACTACATCCCAACAGTAGAGGACATTCTGCGGTCAAGAGACATGACCACTGGCATAGTGGAAAACAAGTTTACTTTTAAGGAGCTGACATTTAAAATGGTGGATGTAGGAGGGCAGCGGTCTGAACGGAAGAAATGGATTCACTGTTTTGAAGGGGTTACAGCAATAATTTTCTGCGTGGAGCTGAGCGGATATGACCTGAAACTGTATGAAGATAATCAGACAGTAAGTAAATGCCTTTTTTTTTCTGGGTCGGTGTGTTTTTTAGATCTTTCAACCATTTGATAACCATTACATGCAATTCCTGTAGTTTGCTCCATTATGTGCTAGTTTTGTAATCGTTTATAATTTTAATGTCAGTTTAATAAATATACTGCTTTCTGGAATGGACCAAACATTAAGGATGGTCTGACTCATTCAAAAAGTAAAGGTTTTACTAACACTTACTGTACTTATTTCTCTATCTCAGTTTAGATAACTGTCTATTATGATTAATTTGTACTTCAAATTACTGTGTAAGCTATTATACTTTTTCTTTAAGCATTAGAAACAGCTGCTGCCCTTATTCAACAACAGCAATGAGGGTTCAGTTGTCACAACACTGAAAGGGATGTCCGGAGTTTCTTCTGATAGTTTCCTCAATCATCCTGAGTCAGAATGTGTAGCTTTCAACCAATCAGAATGCTTCAACAACACACTCAAATTTTACTACTATTTCAAGCAAGCATGATCAAAAGGCAGCATATTAAATGGACAGTATACAGTTTAATTAAGGTTTTGGATTTCAAAGTTATTGGCTGAAAATTGAAGAAATAAAGGCTGCGCATTTGAGACTGTGTTTTGCTGAATGAAGCCTGACGTTCCCTGAACTTCACCTGAACTCTGAAATCCCCTGTCTGTTCTCATTCTAAGTGTAATAACGTCCCGAGTTCTGCATGTGCAAAAACAAAATTATCATTAGCTTCACTCCAGCACCTTAACAATTGATTCACTAAAAATCAATATTTGAAGTTAGATGTTTTAAGTTAATGAACTATTTAGCATTTTGAATATTTCCAGAATATTTAGAGTGCAGTATATCTCTTTCAGGTGTGCTCCATTGCTACATGCCTTGAAACATTATTTCACAAAAGAAAGATCACTCCACAAAGTTAATATTTTGTCTAGAATGATTGATTCAAAGCCAGGAGTGCAACACCTTAGCTTTCAGCTAGTTAAAATGTTAATTTGCACACTTAGTTTTCTTATCAAATATTTAATGCTCTATTTGCCAGATGAACAGAGATAACTCTGAGTCAGCTGAGCTTTAGTACAACACATTGCTGTAACTATTGCCATGGTTACCGAAACGGATGAGGTTAGGTGAGGAATTAAACCATGATCAATTTGCTATCATAGCTATTGGAGGCCAAGTCCGTTTTACAAAACATATATCCAGATGACTTCTTGCCCCTGTCCCCCTCCAACTCTTTCCACTTTTCCCCTTCCCTCCCTCTCCACCAACCACTTGCTTATCCATGGCTTTTTCAAAATGTCTGGTTGCTATAGTGCCAGTTTCTCAGAGCAGAGTGGTGTCTATCTCCCACTTCCCAGCAACCGGCTAATCAGCTCTTAAACCCTGGTTACCAAATGCTGCTGTACGTGGCAGCGCTAGTTTACATAAATTCAAGAGTTATTTGATGAGTGTTGAAGCCCTTGATGATACTTTATCCATGTAATTTTTACACGAACAACAAATTATCATTTAACGCAGAAGTTGTCAGAAATCAGCAAATAATTGTAACTTCAACTGGTTACATATATTGGTTAAAGTTTAATCTTTGGGTTTTGGCAACATGCCAAGTGTACCAATGTACAATTCCATATGTGATTTTTTATAGTTATCCATAGACAGAAAATCTTCAATACTAGTTTTATTAATTACTTTTGCAGAGTGTGATATAAAGTACAGAGCTGGCAATGTATTGGAGGAAAATAATGCTGTTAAATCCAAGAGTACTGAAAAGCTGAATAGTAGAAAAAGAAATTGAAGGAATGAAAGACAGTCAGTGGGTGATATTTTTCAACCTTTGTGACCATCCAGATGCACTATACCGATTTATTGCAGTTATGAGCCCACCATTCTCGACAGAATAATGGAAAAGTCCACATTGAAGAAGACTCTGTGATCCACTATATCAGTGTCCATACTACAAGGCAATTTATTTTGCTTACTATTGATGTAACAAAACCAGAAGAAAAGAAACATAACCATAATACGTTGGGTGTTTCCATTCTTCCAAGTCAATTGTATCTACATCCAGAGCTAAACAAGGCCTGGATAATTCCAAACATTTTAGCTGTACAGTTCTCCTCACACATATCTCATGAGCAATTACAATAAGGAGAAAGGACATATGGCAAATTGAGGTTAGTGGATAGATTAGAATTTTATTTAGGTTTTATAGACGTTTCTGATAGCAGGGGAAAGGCAGAGGGTATTGATTAAAGAATGCTGGGGCATAGTGGTTTAACAATAGGACAATAATATTGGCATGAAAAAGTGATGGCCAGAGAGAAGACTGGTGTTAGAAAAATGGCTGCACAAAAGAGCATAAAGCAGAAAGATATCATTCACAGTGTGTGGGTGAAGCTTGTGTGGTTTTCAAAACAAGAATGTGTTTTAAAATTAACATGTTGGAGAGGTTGTCAATCCTCCAAGATTGTCCTGAAGTCTCCGGGAGTTAAAATACAATTTCCTGATGTCATTGTTTTTTCTAAACTTGCTTTGAACAATTTTGTTTATTACTTATAAAAATTTTGAAGATGCACAAAATCATGTAATTTCACAGAGTTGTTGAAGACATTTCAGAACATATCATGAAATCAATATGAATCTTATCTTACGGTTCTGGCCTGCGGTGCCAATGGTTTTGGAAGGGCTGGGTGATGGAAATATGAGGAGGAGCTCTGGGTAGGATGCTCTTCAGAGAGTCGGAGTGGACTCAATGGGCTGAATGGCCTGTTTCCACACTGTAGGGATTCTATGATTCTAGGTGACTTTCAGCAATATCAACAACAACAATGCTATTAAAGACTGTTTGTTCAATTTACAATGATGCCCTTTCAGTTATCCTTTTAAAAATATCCAAAATAATTCAAATCTCAATTTGTAAATGACTGAAACGGTTATGAAATTTGGGATGTGTGACATGACCATTCACTCCTTCAATGCTAAAAAAAAAACAGGACAAATAAATTATCTTAAAAGTGAATTTAAAACAATGATGAGCATTCACATACTGTGATAGTTATTTTAAAATTAACTTGTTTGGAGATATTATGACAATCAGTGTCGAACCCTCTGGACAGGTATCAGAGCTTGCACTTGACTTGTGCTGGCACTCCCAACTGAAGGTTTAAGTGAATGAGCAGGTAGGACTTGAAACCAAAACTTCTGGACCACAGAGAAGAACCCTATCACTGCGCCACAACAGCCCATTTGGGATAATTTCAATTGTGCTGATTACGGTAAAGTTCAGGTTTCCACTAAAATTAGTTTGCATAATCACAAACATATTGGGCAGAATCTTACAGGGATCTGAGTGACGTGAGCTTTAACAGGACTTGTGACAGAATTGGATGAGAAGTCCGGCAGGCCCATCTTGACACCAGGAGCATCTCACTTCGTTTTTTATAAGTGGCACAGCGAGTTTCTCACTTTGCAGCAGCAATTTGCCAATTAAGAGGATTATGTCTTGGTAAAGGCCCTGTTAATGCCAATCCCAATTCGCCTCAGTTTCCTATCTTACCAAATGCACCAAACAAGCTATATGTTGTGAAAACTCAAAATGGAAATCAGGACAAGTAATTGGCGAATTAAGCTTGCTGACTGCTCAGAACGATATCCATACTGGACATCGATCATGAACATCTCAGGCCACATCACATGGGCACCTGCCACACACACCACACATCCACAAGAAAAGGCATTTGATACGTCCCTGCCTCTAAGAACCCTTATGACGCACCTCTGATCCGCTTGCAGGATGCTCTATACTTCATTGCTGCACCAACAAATAATTCTGCAACAAAGACACTGTGTTCAGTGGTATGGACCCAGTTTATAGACTGGACTAGGCTGCATCTCTGAGCTCTTTGCTTGCTGTCATAGTGCTCACTCACTTAAGCCTTCAGTCAGGGATGCCAACACAGCAAGTCAAGCGCAAGCTCCGATACCTGTCCAGAAGGTTCGACACTGATAGTCAGCCACCGACGGTGGTCAAAGTCACTATGCCCTCCACATAAGGGGTGAGGAGTCGAATGTCAGGCAGTCCACTCCATCTTTAGTCTTTATGCCCTATTATGGGGTATTTTTTTCCAGGAATGAGAGAGAAACAGGTATTACAGGAGATAGAAGTTTGCATGGCACAACTGTTACTTTTGTTGCAGATGATAAGGTGTCCCAAGCGAATCAGTGAGTAGGCAACTCAGAGGGCATGCAGGGTTAGAGGTGTTGAGGTTTGGGGTGGGTGGGAGAAAATGTGGGAAGATTTTGCAAGCAAAGTGAGAGCACAAGCATTGGTGGGAGGTGGCTATAGTTGTAGAGATACAGCAAATGTAAGGTATCAGAGATAAGATGGTGGCACATACACAGGTGGAATAGAGAAGGTCATTGACCTTCTTCCTACAGTCTGGGCATTCCTTTAGACGCATGAGATTTTTTAACATGGGTGGGAACCTTGGACCAGTTTGGCATGGTCTGGTTATGTTGCCCCACTGGTCCTGGGGGAGGACGAAATCCTGCATTTTCACCGTCCAGTCCAGCAGGACTCAAGGCTCCTGCCCACAAAACAGGGCATCCTTTGTCTGCATGTCCAGGGCAAATATCTGGAACCATGCAGGACAGCTCTAGACTGATACTGCTTGTCTAGTGCAGGTCCAGGGCATTAAATGATGTTGTGGGCACAAGGGAATATGGTGGATTCCAGGATATCTGCTGACTGGTAAGTTGTTCCGGGAATGACACATGATAGGATGAGGCCAAAATCAGACATGACAGCTGGCATTGTGGCAGGGTAGGCAGGTAATGAGACAAGTTTAGTAAGCTATGGCAAGACAAACCGCTAGGTCTGACAGCAGAAATCCCTCCAAAAAATACAATGCGTCTCAGACTTAATCAGCAAAATGTAAGATTCACCCCATAGTTATCTTTTAGCATAATAGAACAAACTTCTTAATCTAGTGTTAAAAACATTCCTTGGTATAGTTAAGAATGATAAACTGGTGTAGTTTGATTAATATTAGTAGGTCAGTTTATCAGATAAATCAGTTTATCATCAAAGGTAGGTTTTTCCAAAGCACCAAGTCATCATTTATAAGTAACCCAATTTTAAATGTGAACACATTCACCAGTTTCATTAGTGTTTTCTAGTCAGTTTTTCAGTAAATTAAGTATTTTTTAGTCTATTGAACAAGTCTATTAGTTCCATGCACCTTTTGGTCAGCTCTTTGAACCAAGAAAGGCTCCAAACACCTAGAATCAGCAGAAACATATGCAATGATTATTTTGATTAGGGACTGGTGCCAGTTTCATTGGAGGGGTTAGCTTTGGGCAAAATGATTTTTAAACCAGTGATTTTCATCCAGACTGATAAAAGTAGCAGAAAATATATCTATTTTTCAGTATTAAATCTGAATCTGAAGTGAAAAAAATACATTATGTACATTTGTAAAACATTTCTCGTCTATAAAAACTTTAAAAACTTTTTGATGAGGTGGAGGCAAAATAATGAATTCTAAGCAGAAAGGAAAAGAAACAAGAATGAGAAAGGGAGTTTCCTAGGAGCTTGAAGGGTCTACGGCAGAATCTCAGGAGGTCAAGGGTATAATTAGCAAATTAGGAGACACTAAACGAGGGCCAGATAGAGCTACCAGTTGCTTTTGTGGCATTGCTGCAGCATTCATACAGTAGGGTGCTGCTTGGATCCTCACAGAGGATCAGGAAGTTCTTCTGAAGTCCTGGGCAATATGAATCAATGTATCAAACAGCATATCTATTTGTAGAACTTTGCTGCCTTTGTAGGAAATTGGCTGCTGTGTTTACCTACATAGCAATAACTTAATCATAGGCCATAAGGAGCATGGCTTATTTGATAACCCTCAAAGCCACTTTCGCCATACCCCTTGATTCCCTTACTTATTTCTATAAGGCTGCCTACTGGATTTGTTAACCGTTTGTTGATACAATGAAGTCATTGAAGCAAAAACAAAGTTGCTGGAAAAGCTCAGCAGGTCTGGCAGCATCTGTGGAGGAGTAAACAGAGTTAACGTTTCGGGTCCGGTGATCCTTCCTCAGAACTTTTTGGAAGTCATTGAAGCATTTTGGAAGTGGTAAGATTTGAACCCACATCTTCACAGGGGGTGGAACCTAAATCTAGGGCTTTACATCGCTCAGCTATACTAACTACAGCTTCTTAGGGCTCAGCAATTGTTGGCCAAAATTAAAAGATTCTTGCACATCTCTTCCCATGCACTTATCCAAACCAAATAGACAGTAGCATTAATCTTTGTCATCCATAAAGGGCAAGGTGAGAACACAGATTTAAGATGAAATGAAGATTTGAATTTTTCCTATTAACCCTTATCAATTTCTGAAACATGCTCAGGAATCTTCGCAGCAATAGAAGTTCTTTTTCCTGATTTTGGGAATGGAGCTTTGGAAGTTGACAGCAAGCAAGGTTTTGGAAGTCACATCTGTAATTAGTTTTGTTGGCTATTGAGGAGAGATACAAATGGGGCACTTTCTTATCAATTTGGTGCATTCTGGTTGACATCATCCGTGTTGCTGTCTTTGCCTGTCATTGACCATCCATGGAATAGCAGATATAATCATAAATTGTCATACTTGACCGCACAGCCCTATCACCCCCCACAGCCATATCACCCCCCACCCCATCTCCTGTTTAGGCTAGTTGTCCTCATGGGAATGCATATGCATTTAAAATGCCTTTTAGATGAATGGAGAGTATCGAATATATAAAGCTTAAAATGCAGCATTTACTTAATTTTTTTTAAAATTAAATTTAATGGGTTAATGGCTTCATCTCCCTAAAAAGAACCAAAGCAAAGGAAATTCAGACTAAACTGTTCAATAATCAGAGCTAATAATCACAAAAATAATTTTAAGAGCATATTGCAGGATTTGAATGACATTTTATAAGTACGTTATTCAGCGAATATGCCATATGTTGATTTACATAAGACAGCTTCATTTGTGGCTTTACTTTCAACAGTTTCAGGCTCTTGACACCATAAATATACTCTTGATGAAAAGAAAAGGAAGAACTTCAATTTATATAGCATCTCTGACAATGTCAGGTCATCCAAGACCATTCTACAGTTAACAAATTACTTTTGAAATGCAGTAACTGTTGCGATGAGGGAAACACAGGTGCCAATTTGCACACAGCAAGCTTCCCAAAATAGAAATAACCAGCTAACCAGTTTTTATATTAAGGAGTAAATATTGGCTTGGATACTGGGGTAAGGTCCCCTACATATCCTTGGAGCTTAGAACATAATATTGAGTGAATTGGGTATCTTCCATTTGCCGATTGTAACATTTTGCAATTTTTATCATTTTGGTCATGAAGGAACTTTTGTTTTAATTCAAATGATTTTACTGGTAAATAGCAGATTCAGCTGACAAAGAATCAACTGCAAAAGACACACAAACATCCTAGCATATTGATTAGGACCATCAATTCTCACATTAACCCCTGCCCCAACTTTTTCAAATCTGAAAAAAGGCATAGAAAGGTGACCAATACCAGAGGATTGGGTCCAATTTCATCGGCAATGTTAAGTTGCATTTCAGCGAAGCCATCATCACACTCCACTTTGATAGCTGGCCAGGACAGTTTCCAACTCACCTGTGAAAGTGTCAGCAGCACAAACCCTAGCCTAGATGAGTGATGTAACATTTTTTAATTTCTTTGCAGTCGCCTTTTAAAGTTACGGAGCTGCTCCTTGCCACAAAATATACACCCTCACACTCTGATTCCCGATTATTTCTGCAGGTCCCCAGTGGCAGCTTGTCTCCTCACCATCTGAATTTTAGTTCCAGCATGCTGACGGTGAGGCATATCTGTCAGCTTCAGTTAATGTTGGGCATTTAAATCAGGCCAAATTGCCTGGGCTTCAGGTTTGTGGTCCAGACAATTCACTGCCTGCTTCAACACCCTCGTTGCCTTATTCCAAATTAAAATTGAGAATCAATTGTTATGATCTCTAAGTCATGGTGGTTGTTTAACAAACATTAAGGATGCTCTCCTGATTGGAGTGCCAGTAAGGACCATTTGGTGAATGAATGGTGCCACTTAATTGAGAGAATGTCCAGCACAGACCCATACATTTATGGAAATTAGAGTCAGTTAGCTGGAATCTGGTTTTACAATGGTGACACACAAGTAATATAAAACTTAGGATTTTAAAACCAAACAAAAACAATGTTAAAAAATGTTAATGAGATAAGAAAATATAAAGATGGTGAACTTCACTCAGTTAATTGCAAGAAGATAATAATTAAATCTGGGAAGTCAAACTGGATTCTAGGCAAGCTGGAGTACACAGGGTATGAGACTTCCCAGGGAAAATAACCACGGACCTCATTTTTGTACCATTACACTAAGACTGCCTATTGCCATCCTCAGAGTATTGCGTGACTTTGCCCTGTGTCAGTTCATCTGCTGCTAAAACTTGAAAATTACAACATGCAGCTGTCTGATTTCTGACACTCAACCATCCATAAACTTGGGTTATCCAAAATTCTACTACTTGTATCCTAATTCTCACCAAGTTCCATTCATTTATCCACCTTGAACACGTTGAACTATATTGATTCCCAGTCAAGCAACGGCAGGTTTTAAAATTCTTATCTTTGTATTAAAACCCCTCTACGCTTGACCCTCCCTATCTCTAATCTCCTTCTGCTTCTCAATCGTCTGAAATACTAGGGTCCTCTAATTACAGTATGTTGTGTCTCCCTGATTTTTGCTGGATGGTAGACACACATTCATTTGCCTTGGCCCCAAACTTTGGAATGCTCCCGCTACCAACACCCTTTTGCCGCTTCAATTCCCTCCATAAAGCTTACCTTAGTAAATAAGCTTCTGGTCTTCTGTCCCAATGTTTCCTTATGTAACTCAATACCATATTTTGTTTTGGAGTGCTTCCATGAAATGCTTTGAGATGCTTTTCACATCAAAGGAGTAAATACAGTCATAGAGTCATACAGCAGGGAAAAAAAAGGCCCTTCGGCCCAACATGCCCATGCTGACCAGGTTTCCTAAATTGAACTAATCCCATTTGCCTGTGTTTGGCTCATATTCCTCTAAACCCTTCCGAACCATGTACCTGTCAAAATGTTTTTTAAATGTTGTAACAGGTACCAGCCTCTACCACCTCGGGCAGCTTTTTGCATGTATGCACGACACTGTGCGAAAATTTTGCCTCAAGTCTCTTCTAAATCTTTTCCCTCTCATCTTAAACCTAGGACTTTTAGTTTTAGACTCCCCTACCCTGGGGAAAAGACCTTGGCTATTCACTTTATTTATGCCTCTCATGATTTTACAAACCTCTATAAGATTACCCCTCAGCGTCACAAGCTCCAAGGAAAAAGTCTCAGCCTGTCCAGCCTCCCCTTATAACTAAAATATTCCAGTCTTGGTAACATCCTTGTAAATCTTTTTTGCACCCTTTCCAGTTTAATAACATCCCTCCTATAGTAGGGTAACCGGAATTGTACACAGTATTCCAAATGTGGCCTTACCAATGTCTTTTACAGCTCAACACAAGTTGTTGCTAACTTCAGAAACTAACTTTATGCCTGTACATTGTTTTAGAAAAAAAACCTCATTGCATAAATCACACATGATTGGAGGGATGTATATTCCTTTTTGAAAGTACTTTCATAATCTTACCGGCACCTAAGAAAACTTACTGGTCTTCTAGTTCTACTGATTTCCCAATTAAATCTTAAAGGATAAATTGATCCTGTACAACTTAATGTCAATTCCAGACTGCAAAAGTATGGAAACTAGGCACCAGATTCACTCGGGTTTTCACTCAGTTGCACATTCACCACAACTGGCAATCCTAGCCACCACACTATAAAATAATTCAATCATTTATTTGGTTCGATTGTTGCTGTATCACAGGGAAAGCTGTAAACACAAAACTAGACCATGAAGTCTGATGTTTTTATTGAAAAGTTTTCTTTCCTTATTACTCCTGTCCTACAGGTTTGTAGAAGTATAATTTCACATCTACTGGTAGCCTCTGTCAAACTGAAAGCCTTCAAAAGCCTGGTGATCAAGCCTGAAAGCCAACAATAGCAAAAGTATTTAACCTTGCACAGACAAGCACATCAACTTTAACAATTATATTCTGACTTTGCTACAACAACAGGAAAAACTTCATGCAAAAATAAATTGATCATAATGGAAAGTATCATTTTCACTTTGACCGAGAGAAACTCATGTCCAAAATGCAGCTGATTTTTATATTTGGCATGTTTAGACACGGCATGTTCTTGAATCAACGACAGGACAGAGCATATTAGATACAGTGAGAATTAATGAGCCAGAATGAGTCAACAATCTAATTATAATCTGACAATGACCATAACCTAATTTAATTCAATATTAGATTGGAGGGGGAGATTAGAATTGCAAACCAAGATATTAAAGGTTGAATTTGAAGGAATGAGGCAGAAGCCAACCACAGTAAATTGTGCATTATAAATGGTTTAAAAACCACAAATGAAAAGTAGGAGTTTAGTTCAAAAAAATATTTCTTAAAATGCAAAATCTCTACATACCCCTGAAACATCCTTTGTGTAATTTAGTAACCTTGTTAGCAGAAGATTGACCAAAGCAAAACGGGCCATACATATGCATAAAGTAGTGGCAAACTGGGGAAGACATCAAGAACTGCAAAGAAAGCTAAAGAAAAGGCGTACAGGAGAAAAAAAAACTTAAAAAATAGCAAGGACAGTATTTAGATTTCCTGCAAGTGCATTTAAGGAAAGAGAGCGACCAAGTGTGGAGTATCGTCCTCGTAAAGAGGAGCACAGATGATAATCATAATTGAAAATGAAAGAATGGTAGAGTTGTTCAATAATTACGTATGGCTGGATTATATGGTCACTCCATTTGTTACGTAAAATACAATGTGTTACTGTCTGGTCAGCAATCCAACATCATTATGCTAGTCTTAGATATTATGGGAGGCAAGTGAGTGCCTCAACCGGAAGCCTGCTGGACAATTTGAATAACAAATTAAGTAACTGAGCTTCTTAAAGAAGCAATTGGCTTCAAGTTTCCCGGTGAAAAGGGCTGGCTGATATTAAACTGTGTTTCTTCATTTTCAAGGTTGTTGAAATAAATGTGAAAACGTAAAGGGGCTTTTAAGCTAATGGCTGAGACCAACTGCCGGTTTAAGGCCAAGGCCTGACCCCTCTCCTGCCTGACATCTTAACCTCAGACACCAGACTGAGTTTGGAATATCATTTCCCAATATAAGTCGCTGCCTTCCTGGTGCTAATTAGCCATTTAATGCTTCCTTTGCGTCCCATTCTGCCTCCCTCAACCCAACAGAAATCCTAAAATTCTGCTGCTTTTCACAGTGGAGGAAGAGATCATAAAAAAAAATGAAACAAGGCAAAGAACTAACTGGGTTTAATATTAATAAAGATTGGTGATGAAGAAAGCAAAGACGAAGACAAATCTATAAAATCTGAAGGTTTCCAGTGTATTAGAGATGAAAACAAATACAAGTGTTCCAGTCATGATCTTCCAGAATTCTCTTGATTCAGTAATTGTCCACCTAGATTAGGAAATTGTCAATGCCCTTCCAGTATTTATGAAGAGTTGGAGGGGGACACCAGGAAATCATAGATCCATGAGTCAAATGTCTCCTGAGTTAGTGACTAGTACCTATCATTAGCAATAGAGTGATTAACCTCGTAGGCAAATATGAACTGATGGAAGAGATAGATGTGTAAAGAGTAAATCATTCCTAATCCAGAAGATTTTTTTCAGGATGTCATTAAAATGGTAAGTAAAAATGTCTGTAAGTTTCATTTATATAGACTTTCAAAAGGTATTTGATAGGATTCACACAAGGGTCTGATAGCACAAATAAATGAATCGGAATTTAAGGCATCCTCCATGTGACATTAATAGAAAATTGGTTATAAGTCTGGAGACAGAAATTAGGGATAATGGGTATGTACTTCAATTGACAGGATGTGAATAGACACTTTTGGATCTTCAGTTTTACACAGTATTTATAAGTAACTCAGATGCAGGAATAGAGGGATCTTAATTTACTGATAACACCAAGTTAAATGTTCAGTATATGGTCCAGACTGAGAGCAGAAAATTGCAAAAATATATAGATGGGGGCAAGTGAGTGAAAAAACTTTGGAAAATGGAATTCAATATGGATATTTGTTAGGCTATCCATGTTGGATCCAAGTATGAGATATCAGACTATGTTCTAATACTGAGAAGTTAGCAACAGAGGAGGATCTGAAAGAACGTCAGGTTCAAGCATAATATTCAGTAAAAGCTAGTGGTCACATATAAAAATAATTAAAATGCTAATGGAATGTTAGCTGTTGTCTCAAGGCCCAATTGTATAGAGTTCTATAAACTCTCATAAGACCACATCTGAAGTATTGCATTAAGTTCTGAGTACTCAGGAAGAATGCATTGTCTTTATAGGGGATGCAATGTGGATTCAAGAGAACAGACACTGAGACTAAAAAGGTTAAAGTTAGGTTTTATTATTTTGAATATAGAAGTTGAAGGAGATCTCCCTGAAAGTAGCCACACAAGTAGATAGGGTGATTAAAAAAAGGCATATAGCTTGCCTTTATTGGTTGGGGAGCTGAGTACGAGAGTCAGAATGTCATGTTGCAGCTTTAAAAGACTTTGGTTAGGCCATACTTAGAGTACTGTCTTCAATTTTGGTCGCCACATTACAGGAAGGATATGGGGGCTTTGGAGAGGGTGCAGAAGTTTACCAGGATGCTGCCTGGATTGGTGGGTATGAGCATTACAGAGAGGCTAGAAAAACTCAGGCTGTTTTCTCTCAAGCTGCTGACGCTGAGGGGAGACTTGATGGAAGTCTATAAATTTACGAGATGCATAGATAGGATTGATGGTCAGAATCACTTTCCCAGAGTTGAAATGTTTAATACTAGGGGGCAGGCATTTAAGGTGAGAGGGGAAAAGTCCAAAGGAGATGTGAAGGGCAAGTATTTTTACACAGAGAGAGTGGTGGGGGTCTGAAACAGGCTGTCAGGGGTGGTGATGGAGGCAGATACAATACAGGCATTTAGGAACTTTTAGATAAGATAATGTGTAAGGAATGGAGCGACACGGACCAAGGGCAGGCAGGAAGGATTAGTTTAATTGACACAACAATGTGGGCCAAAGGGCCCTTTCCTGTGGTATAGTGTTCTATGTTCTAATTGAGCTTTAGGATGAATAAAGGATTTGACTCAGTTTCTAAAAAAACAAATGGATATAACCATAAAATTTGAGTTAGTCCATTAAGGAGTGACATCACACAAAGAGTAATGAGAGTTGGAACTCTGTACCCCAAAAATTGATGACAGTTAATTGAAAATTTCACTAACGAGTTTGATAAATTTCTGTTAGACAAGGGTGTTGTGGTCATAAAGGCAGATAAATGGAGTTAACATACAGATCAGCCATATTGTAATTAAATGGCAGAACATGCTTGAGTGATTAAATAATTTACTCCAGGTCCTAAAAATGAGACTTGCTGGTTTAGGAAAAAATACACCAGTTAATCATTACTGCACAATATGTATGTCCTTGGGGCTTTTAAAATACAAAATACCCTGTCCTTTACTTTTCTGTTATCTGTTGTATATCCTCTGTTTGTAACAATCCTGTGCAGATAGAAACAGTTGAATATAATAGATGAAATTTAATCCCCTCCCTGAGGCAGGTTAGGAGGCAGGGGAGCATTTATTTGGACAGAAGGATTCTGTCTTCTCATCTCTGTTCCAACAAGTGCCAATTTAAGGCCTCATCTTCCACCATTGGTATTCAACGATCAGTGAGAGCAGAACTCAACTTGCAGACAACCCAAAAAGCAATCTGCTATTCCTGGGGCACTGGTTGGGAAATTGCCAGCAGCTTACACCTACTACCATTCCCCTGCTCATGTTGCTTGTAGCTGCTCGTGTCTGATTGGTCAGCAGTTCTTGGGAGTGGGACTTCCACTTTCGGGGTCCTTGATCTGGGATGAGGTCCACCACTGGTCATGTAAATATTCATTTGGCTCTGCAGCTGGCAGGCAGAATCACTATTACCTGAATTAAATATTCAATTAAATATTAATATAAATATTCAATATGCAGAGAATGAGCAATATTCTTGAATTATCATTTTGAAAAAAATCTATATTTAAATAAATACCACAAACTAAATATTTATCTCTTTGACTCACTGGCTATAATTTGCTGGGTGAGTAACTCAGTGGATGGAACTCTAGTTCTTTAGATATTTTCTAATCAATCTTTTTAGTAATGTTATGATATACATCTGGAACAGGCAAAACTTGAACCTCAAGGCTCAGAGGTGAGGCACTACAACTGAACCACAAGAGTCCTTATTCCACTTTTAAATGCTGCACAACATTACTCTCCATTGACTATTATGGAAGATATGAAGTTGGCATTTTACTGAATTGCAGTAGTTTGCCAAGGGTGCATTTGGGAGCATTTAATACCTGAGGGTCTCACTTATCGATTGTAGAACTGGCAGGGAACTCCCACCAGTTCCATGGAGGAAGACAATGGTATTAAGAGAATTGTAAATTATGAGATTCAAGACCTAGTGGCAGAAATCCTTATCAGAGGCTGACAGTATGCATGTATCAGAGGTTCAGGATTGCTGATGATCTTCAGGCCAAATGTGACTGAGGGTGAGATGGAGATTTCTGGGTAGGAGTCGTGAGGGGTGGAGGATTACAGTTAGAAAGTAAGGAGGCTGGCTTTTAGTGGGCACCCTCAGCCCCAGTGCTTGGTTCTTCAATCAAACACAAAGTGTCTGCTAATGTGAGTTCCCTACTCCTAGGAAACTGTTGACAAAATTGGTGTTTGCCTGGCAGTCTTCAAGAGGTACCTCACTTAATCTGTGAACTACTACTAAATTGTGGTAGACTTTGGAGAAAGGGTCTTAGTTAGGTAATGAATTAGCCTAATTGACATTCTACCCATTGAAACTTGGCAATTTATAATTTAGTAATATTGAAAATGTCATGAGGTTATTGTAAAAGTTAAAAATTTAAAGCTGCTCCACTGAAGAATGCAGAAAGCATAGTTATTCAAGCTAGATCTGGCTGTAGATTCTAAAGTTTATTCCCACTAACAGGATTTCCTACGAACAGACGATATCTTCTGGACAGACGCAAAAGCTGCTTCACACCTGCAATAAAATAGAATGTTCTGCCTCTATGATATTTATAACACTCCTGCAATGTAAAAGGAGCACTTGGCAACTAAATACTGACTATATCTCCCTTGCCAGCAGGAGCTCATTAGTGCCTGATACCTTTATCAGGAGAATTCACTTCAATCAAAATACATTTGCCTTATTATCCTTATCTAGCTTTTTCTCAAGGATATACATTGTCAACTAGATCTCCAAAGAAGATACGTGATGTCCGGGCCAAATTGTAATATCCAGTAATCTGTACAAGAAAAAATCACTTTCATTCATGAGTGTACTAAGTTTTTTTTTATTCTTTCATGGGATCGGGTGTCGCTGTCAAGTCCCAGCATTTGCTGTCAATCTTTAATTGCTCTTCACTTGAATTGCTTTCTGAGCCATTTCAGAGAACAGTTGAGAATTAACCACAATTCTGTGGTTCTAGAATCATATGCAAGCCAGACTGTTTAAAGTCAACAGATTGCTTACTCTAAAGGACATTAGTGAACCAGATGAATTTTTGCATCAATTGACGATAGTTTTCCTAGACACTATTACTGAGGTTGGCTTCATATTCCAGATTTATTCATCAATTTTTCAAAAATTCGAACAGCTGCCACTGTGAGATTTGAATCCATGTCCCTAAAGTATTAAACTGAGCCTCTAGATTACTGCGTCAGTGACATTACTGTTACACCACCATCTCCCTTTCTTCATCTACTTCATAAATATTATCAAATAATCATGTGTTCTCTGCAGCTGGGAGCATAAGTTCCAAAGGCTGTTTCCTGCCTTGTGCCAGGGTTAAGGACATCTCCTTAGACCTGGAGAAGACTTGGGAGTGGACAGGGAAGGATTCGGTTGTTGAGGAACATTTGTATATGTGCCAACAGCATAGGTGGAACTAAGAAAGAGACTCTGCTGAGGGATTATGAGTAGTGAGGGACTAAATTAAAACACATAATCACAAACTTAATAATATGGGGTGATATATATAGTAGATTTGTCCTCAAGGCTTGCTGTATCCACATATGTAGGGGCTGCTTAAGACACACAAAAGTGAAATCCTTTCATGCCCTATCTTATCTATGACTGGTTCTGTATAATAATGAATTAGCCAAATTATTGGGTGAAGTGCTGCCATCAATTTTGAGCAAGTTTTCCATTTACACGGCGAACGATTTCTTCACATTTACGAAGATTTGGACACTGCATTGTTACCAATACGCATGTGCTCATTTGACATTGCTACTTGATTTACCAAGTTCCAACTCAAGGAAGTCACAGATATCTGCACTGCAGCGCTAGGTCATAGGAATCTAGGCCCACCAACATCCAATTTAGTTTAGTTTCAATGACACATATATGCCCAAATAGATGGTGTAGCTGTGGAATCCCCCACTAGGGCCAGCACTTACAAACATCTTTGTTGGATTCCATACGAAACATGTCTTCGATGGAATGACCTCTAACATCCTAGCCTTTGCATATTTCTGATATCTAGATGATATTTTTGCTACATTTGAATCCATGGCTGCATGTAAAAATTTCCTTAGGTGCCTTAATAGGCTCCATCTTGCACTCAAGTTCACATTTTAAATTGAACAGATAAATGAATCCCTTTCCTTGATGTCCTACTTGAGAAATCAGCCAAGAGGTTCTCTACTACTTTCTGCCACAAACCTACCTTCACTGGTCAGTATACATGTTGCTGAGTTCCTACAGATCCACACACTTCAAGGTTGGTCTTTTGGGCAACTGTGTAAACAGGGTCCAAACCATTTGTTTACCGTGCAAACCTGATGCTGAAATAGTGTGCATCAAAGCCATCTTGCAAAGTAATGGCTACTCTACTGCGATCATTTCTTGCTGTGTAGCACACAAACTAATGAAAGGCCCAAAAATGGTCACCCTTGGTCCTGAAAAATGCCTAGTCTACCTCAAATTATCCTGGAAGCATAAGGTGTCTGAAAAGTTTGAGCAATGATGAAGCTAACTGTTTCACACTGCTAGTATGTAGTAGCATCACAAGTGGTGCTGCTGTCAAACCAAAAGAACATTCTGCCTACCACAGACGTAAGTAGTGTAGCCTACAAATTTCAGTGCCGGTATGATGCCAGATATGAAATTCCCAAAGACTGATGGATTGTATCAAACAGTTTAATTCTTCGGCCATTTACAACAAGCAAGGTACTGACTATACCGGAAAAGTCTGCACTTGCAGCATAGTATCCACTGTTTCTGATGTGGCCTCCTCTACATCGGTGAGACCAAGCGGAGGCTCGGAGACCTCCTTGTAGAGCACCTACGCTCAGTTCACGACAAACGACAACACCTCCCAGTCGCGAACCACTTCAACTCTCTCTCCCACTCCCTGGACGACATGTCCATCCTGGTCCTCCTCCAGTGTCACAATGACGCCACCCAGAAACTGGAGGAGCAGTACCTCCTATTTCGCCTTGGAAGCCTACAACCTAATGGTCTCAATGTGGACTTTACTAGCTTTAAAATCTCCCCCGCCCCTAGCCTCATCCCAAGACCAACCCTCCCTCTCATCCCCGCCTCCTTGACCTGTCCGTCTTCTCTCCCACCTATCCGCACTTCCCACCTCACTGACCAATCCCCACCACTACCTACCTGCTATCACCACCTCACCTACCTTTTCCAGCCCAACCCCTCCCCTCTTTATTTCAGGGCCCCCTTCCCCTCCCCCATTTCTGAAGAAGGGTCCCGATCCGAATCGTCAGCTTTCCTGCTCCTCTGATGCTGCCTGGTCAGCTGTGTTCCTCCAGCTCCACGCTGTGTTATCCTACACTAGTTATGAATCTGCAGTTGGACAATATTTGCTAGAAAATCCCAAGAGTAAATCAACAACCAGTTCAGGATTTTGTAAGGTTTGCAGGTGCACACAGTGTGTACTGAAAACTACATGTATTAATTTTCAAAGTCCTGACGCCTGTTTCACTTCAACAAAATGGGTGACACCATTTGTTGGTTCATTTCTTAGAGCAATGCCCTGACTAATCAGAGTCAATGTGCCTCGTTTAAAATTAAAACAAACCTTGGCAGTTAACTAATAATCATCATAAATTGCTGCATTTTTCATGACAATGCCTCTACCAATCAGAATCCACTTACCAACCAATCAACACTCTTTTCTCATGCCGTGTAAATGTTAGTTTTCCACTTGAATTGTTATTCTTGTGTATTGTCCTGATGACTGCAAGATGAAAAGCTTTGACAAAATGTATTCTTTTTCAGCAATGCTCAAACCTCTACACTACTACCTGAGCCACGAGTGAATTGGCATAGGAAAAACGAGATTAGAGAGTTCAAATGTGGCTGAGCATTGGTGTGGGAGAAATGGACTACCAGTCATGGAGCAGTGAGACCTGGGAAAATAGGAATTTTACTGTAGGGTAGAGTGTGGAAGGGGGGAGAAAGGTGCAGATGATGTGAGGGGAGTTTTGGGGAGTTAAGTAGAAAGGACAAGGCAATAGAGCATGGCAATGATACAGACAATAAAATGCAGAGTGTGACTAGAATGGACTAAGCTTACAAACATAAGTGTGCACAGAAAACCATGTCAGAGTAGAGAAAATCGTAAAAAGACAGATCTGAAGGCTCTTGACCTGAATGCTTACAGCATTCAGCAGAAGATAGATGGATTAATTGTACAAATGGAAATAAATGAGCATGAAAAACTTACCAAAGACTTGACTGCAAAGAGGTCACAACTAGGATCTGAGTATTCAAGAGAATTAGTCATTTTGGAATGACAGAAAGAAGGTGGGGTAATTCTATAAATAGAAGATGAAATTAGTACACTTGTGAGGAATGATCTTGATATGGACGATCAAAATGTGGAAGCAGTTTGGGTAAAGATAAGAAATGTCAAAGAAATCACTGTGGGAGCAGTTTATAGGTCCCTTGACCATAGCAAAACTGTAAGACAAAGTATAAATTAAGAAATAATGAATATTTATGAAAGGTACTACAATAATTATGGAAGATTCTAACCTTCATAAAGATTGAATGAATCAAATTGGTAAATGTTGTCCAGATTCAATGCTGAGTCAGACAGATTTTTGATCGACTATGAAGCCAAAAGTTATGGGAGGTAGGTAGGAATGGATAGTTAAAACTACAATCGAATCAGCCATGATCTTTTCAAATGAATGAGAAAACTTAATGGGTAGAAACTGCTCTTATTTCTTATAATCTTATTTCTTAAAAATCTTATGATTTTTGACTTTGATTGCTGATTGCCAGTCGGGGAATGAAGGATGTAAAGAACACAAAGATGTTTCTAAATCACAATGCTATGTTTCTTTTCAGGTTTATACTTAGATAATCATTGAGTTGTATGATCAGCTTTGAAAAGAAAAAAACAAACATTGCTGCTTCATGTTTTACATTAAGCCTCTTAAGTCATCAGTAATGTGTATGTTAAACTGTTAACTGATTTGTAAATAGAGTTGAATTTTCCCAGGCCAGTGAAGCTGGACTTGGAGGCAGAGGAACCGGTATAATAGTGGGGGAGCCACATCAGAACATTCCAGGGCAGACCAGGGACTAGTTCAGCTGCCTGCTCCACAGTACCAGACAACCAATTACACTAGTTAAGACACAAGTTAGAGGTGATTTTGCAGGCCCCCTCACCGTCAATGAAGACCACCAGTTCAATGGAGTGGCATTCCTACAGCAGGGTTTGGGAGGAGGAGGTCATCAGAGCTGGAGACTGCATGCTGCAGTGACATTGCTGTGAGTAGGCTTCCTACAGAAGAGTTCCTACAGAGCCTCTCCATCCCTATGGACCTGCTGTCCTGTGGGTGTCTCTCTTGGTGAGGCTGCCATAGTTCCAATGCTGCTTGCCCTCTGATTGAACTTTCAGTATACAGAGCCCATCTTAAAGACAGTGAGTGCAGAGTAGAGTGCAATTCGGAGGTCATATCCTGAAAGACTGAGCTGGATTTGTTGCAGACAGGTGGGGACTTAGGTGCCAACATCAGCATCTTGATGCCAATGTTTCAAAATAATGTTTCCATTAGTTAGCTGAGTTTTATGCTCATCATTTTAAAGGCTGGAAATTGTTTTTAACGCAGATGAGAACTAATTATATTGATGTTAGTAAGTGGTTCTTTTATTCTGCTCTTCATTGGAAAGACTGATTCATCTGGATGTGAGTGTGTTCCAACATGCATTTTAGCCAGGAGGTTATTTCTCGGCTTTCATTGATCTTTTTAAGGCAATTAGGCATGAATGAAGAATTCCAACTTCACCAACAATGTTCTTATCCTTAAAAATTACTTAATATTAGCATCCTCGGCTAAAACTAGAAAAATAATGTTTCCCAGAACTAACATTTCTATTTAGTACTGTTTTGATGACTCTGAGTTACTCGATCTGAGGAATTCTAGTGCTAGGGAACAGAACATTATTGTTCAGCTACAGGCATTCTATTTTCCTCTTTTTGCCTCCAAAAAGCAGTTCTCTGCCACAGTGATATGAAGTTCTTTATTCCACCACACAAACAATAATTATGGTCTCTCTGAATAGAGTGACAAATTGTGATGAGATTTGTGCAGTTTTGTCTGTGAGGCCATGCATGCGAGGAAACGATACTGATTCAAGCCACACAGGATTTTCGTAGCCTTCATTGATAAATTACACTTAACCCACCATGTGGGTTATATCAAACACACCACTATGTGTTTGATTTCAACACAGGTTATGGAGCTGTAAGTACAACATGCTCACCTATCGTGCACATACCCAAACCCATGTGATAGCTCCGATCTTGACAAAAACACATTCAACAAAAAAATTAAGCATTGCAACAGGAGAAGTGAGAGCAGTTTATTGCACATGAACATGAATCCAGAATCCAGCAAAACGCCATTACGTGTCAGTATTGGTGGATGACTGATTTATAAGGTAGGTAGGAATATGAGAATATTGCAACAGATCAAAAGGCAGGAATGATTATAGTGACAAAATAAACAAGTTGACCGAATAAAGAATGAGGAAGAGGCACAGAAACATAAGAAAGGACAGCAGTTCTGCTTGTTTTCGGATTCATATATCAGTGTTAAATGTGAAAATGTTGTAATTTTCAATCTCAAAACCAATCCATAATTTTCCATTCTAAATCCTGTCACAATACAACAGGAGCAGAGGCTCAGATCCTCTTATCTGGTTACTGAAGTTCAATCAATGCATCTCACTAAAACTAAAATTGAACGGAAGTATGTATGCTAAGTTTCAACACACAAGAAAGTGTGAGATAGAGAAATTGCTCCCTACATTTCCTCATTGGCTGTTTAAAATTTGGCTCTTTTTTTTCCTCAGTTGCAGCACTGCCCTATATGTGGTCTGAGCAGCTTCTATGTTTGTATCTACTGCCCAATATCTGACTATAAAGTATTCCTCTAATGACAAATGTCTCCCTTGCGACTGGAACTGGATATTCTGCCCCTTGCTTCAGCACTTACATTTGCACTACAATCTTTTGAAAGGTGGATGGGAACAAAATGGTCTTTCATTTGTATAGAGCTTTTCATGACCATCAGACACCCCAGGTGCTTTGCAGCCAATGAAATACATTTGCAGTGGAGTCAATATTGTTTCTCGCAAGAAAGAGACCAGACATGAATTGTTAAGATATTTTGTTTCACACAGGAAGTGGATACAGACTAATAGTCAGAACAATCACCATTTAGTTCAATCTCACTAGAATCTTTAAAACAACTGAATGAAACGAGAAACCACATACCCATTAGCATTAGTGCACTTAGTTCTTTTTCAGCTTGACCTTTCTTTTAAGACTATGTCTAACTCTATAACAAAGTTTGTGACATTTTAGCTTCTGACATGAGTGCCACAGTTTTTTGTTTAAGAGAGACACCTTGAATGTCAATGTAATCCTTTGTCTGTACCTGCAGCCAGCGAGAGGGCTCAAACGCTCTCTTCCTCATCATGGTGATTCCGCAATAAATTTATTTCAAGAACTGGACATGGCTCCTCCTCCTTTGTGGTATAAGTTTGAAGATGAAAATGAACAGGGGCCATCCTGTTTAATGGGTGTGGTATGAGGTAATTGGCTATCACTACAGAATTGTATCATTTCCACAGACCAACATAGTTGGCTTTAATACACACAGAACTAGATAACATACATAGCACCAAAACTGGCCATTAGAATCATAGAATCCCTACAGTGTGGAAACAGGCCCTTCGGCCCACAAGTCCACACCGACCCGTGGAGCATCCCACCCAGACCCATCCCCCTATAACCCACCTAATCTACAGACCCCTCAACACTACGGGCAATTTAGCTTAGCCAATCCACCTAACCTGCACATTTTTGGACTGTGGGAGGAAACCGGAGTACCCGGGGGAAACCCACGCAGACATGGGGAGAATGTGCAAACTCCACACAGACAGTCGCCCAAGGGTGGAACTGAACCCGGGTCCCTGGCGCTGTGAGTCAGCAGTGCTAACCACTGAGCCCAACATTAGGCCCAACTGGTTCTATTTGAGCCTCTTTCTGCAGTTCTGCAATAATCCTTGTTAGCATAATTCTTCTAATACCTTTCATCTTAGTATTCTGTATCTAATCTTTCCTTAATTCTAATTCTCTCAATCACTTGCTGTGACAACAAATTCCGCATTGACGTCATTCTCTGGTTAAAAAGTTTTTTTTTGCTGAATTCTCTGATTCTTAATGACTATTTTATATTGATGGCCTCCAGGTTTGATCTCCCACACATTTGGAAAACATTATCTCCCAGCAGAATTTTATAGGGTCTGAGTGGGCTCTGGTGAGATTTGTGGCAGAGTGGGGCGGTGCTATGGCGCTGTCAATCTCATTGTCAGAAGCATCTCGCTCCGTCTTTTGGGCCTTTGCTGTGTGACATGAAAGTTTTTTGCCATGCAGAGGAAAATTTCCAATTAAGTGGGACTGTTGCTCGTTAAACACCTTAATGGCTCAACTCACCTAATTAACACCAGTTTCCTTTCTGACCAAATGCGCCAAACAAGCTAGTCATTGAGAAATCTCGACATGGGAGTCAAGACAGGTGCCTGGCAACTTCAGCTTGCTGTTGGCTCTAAAGGATCTCCATTTGCTTAGGACCAAACAGCATCTCAAGACATAATCCATGGACACCAGTTGCAAGGACATTAGTATCTGACATTTGCCAAATTTTATTAACAATCATGGCACTTCTCCAATCCAAGCTGGCTGCTAGGAAGCACAGAGCAGCATTGCAGGGTCACATACAACTAGCATTGAAAGGCTGTTGGAAAGACATTTGACACACAGGGACAGTCGCCTAGCTCATGGATTGAACCATGCTGTATCTCAGGGTTGCTTGCTTGCTCTCCTAGTGCTTGCATACTTAGAACATAGAATAGTCCTGCATAGGAATGGGCCCTTCGGCCCACAATGTTGTGCCAAGCATGACTCTAAATCAGACTAATCCCTTCTGCCTACCCTTGGTCCATATCCCTCCATTCCTTGCATATTCATGTGCTTATCTAAAAGTCCCTTAAACATCCCTGTTGTATCTACCTCCACTACGACCCTGGCAGCACATTTCCTGTCTCCTACTCTCTACATGTAAAAAAAAATGCCCCTCACATCAACTTTGAACTTACCCCCTCTCACCTTAAATGCAAACTCTCTAGTATTAGACATTTCAACACTGGGAAAAAGATTCTGACCATTAACCCTATCAATGCATCTCATAATTTTATATACTTCCAACAAATCTCTCCTCAGTCTCCGCTGCTCCAGAGAAAACAACACAAGTTTCTCTAGCCTCTCCTTATAGCTCATACCCTGTAATCCAGGCAGCTTCATGGTAAACCGCTTCTGCACACTCTACAAGAAGTATATGGAGGCTTTGGAATGTGGTCACCTGAATTCAAAGCAATACTTTAAGGGTGGCCTAACCAAAATCGTATAAAGCTGCAACATGTCATCCTGACTCTTGTCCTCAATTCTCTGACTAATAAAGGCAAGCATGCCATATGCCTTCTTTAACACCCTATTTCATAGTGTGGCTAATTTCAGGGAGCTATGGACTAGAACCCCAGGATCCCTCTGTACCTCAATGCTGTTCAGGGTCCTGCCATTAACTGTATACTTTTCCTTAACATTTGATCACCCAAAGTGCAGCACCTCACACTTACCTAGATTAAACTCCATCCACCATTTCTCTACCCATATCTGCAACTGATCTATATCTCACTGTAAGGTTGGTTCTGCAAAGATTTGTTCAGGCATTGTGAATTGGCTATAACGCGACTGACGAACAGGGGGACACTACTTCTAAAACGCAAACTTGTGTTGGCTATAACATGATTCCGTTGGTGCTCCTCATCCTGGATAATGCGCCAAGCCATCCTCCCACCATTGGTGAGCTTTCTGAAAGCATTAAACTGCTATTTCTACCCCAAACACAACTTCTCTCCTTCAACTCATAGACCAGGGTGCGACAGCAGCTTTTAAAGCTTATTATTTAAGGCACACATTTAAGAGGCTGATTGCAGCCACTGAGGGGGATAAGGACAGCGTTCTTCAATTTTGAAAGAGCTTTAACATCAAGAATGCATTTGACATTATCATGGAGGCCGGAGGTGATGTCAGTAAGGACTGCTTGTATGCAGTTTGGCAGAAGCTTCTCCCAGATTTTTTTCAAGATTTTAAAGGCTTTGATCCATCAGAGGAGCTCCCAAGAATCAAAGAACATTGTGTTGATCTTGCAAAGCAAGTTGGATTTGAAGAAGTGGAGAGTGAGGATATTGAGGAGCTGCTTGAGTCCCACTGTGAAGACCTCTCTACAGCTGATCTACAACAACTTGCCGCAGAAGGGGAAATGGAAGCTGGAGATGAAGAAGATGAAGTCCAGGACACAACACATAAGAGCTTCCTGCTTCTGTTTTGTGTTCTATCTGGAGGGAAATTGAGAAGCAGTTGTAACTCTCAGAGGACAACGATTTTAATGCAGAACGCAGAAGGGTAGCAGTTCATGGAATAAGATCTTATTTGGCACCCTATGAACAGCTTCTTCATGAAAGAAGAAAAAGGGCAAAGCAGCAAAAACTGGATGTCTTTTTTTAAGCCAACCCCCAAGAAACAGTCAGAAGACACTGAACCACAGCCATCCACTTCTGGATTAACTATCTTTTGCCCTAACCCTGCAACCACGACTGCACCTGAAGGTGATGATGACCCTTAGCCCCTGCATTAACAACAGACCAACCTCAAAATCTCCTCACGCATCAAGTCATCTTAACATTTTCTCAAGGTAAGGTGCTTATTTTTATTTCGTTATTAGATATGAATTAAACATTTATTCAAACTGTGCTATCCTTTGTGTTAGGCTTCTGAGTGATTTTTGATGTTATGCAGGAATGCAACTATCACATTATAGCAGAACCAACTATACCCTTTGACAACCTTCCACACTATCCACAACTTCACTGATCTTTGTATCGTCAGCAAACTTACTAACCTACCCATCTAAATTTTCATCCAAGTCATTTATATATATCGCCAACAGCAGAGGTCCCAGTGTGGATTCTGCGGAAGGTCATGGACCTTCAGCCAGAAAAACACCCTTCCACCAATACCCTCTGCCTTCCATGGGCAAAACAATTCTGAATCCAAGCAGCCAAGTCACCATGGATGCTTGGTAGTGCCTACCTGGATGTTTGCACCATCCATGCCTTGCCTTGCAATGTCATGCAGCGCCAATTGCCACAATCACAAATCTAGTCAGCTTGCCATGGTCAACAGACCTTAGTGAAGGGTGTACATCTTGCTGTTCTGCACTGTGCTATGTCATTTCTTACACCTGCATCATGTGCCAGCAGCTTACATGACAAACATGCTGCATATTTATTTATTTTATTCATGGGACATGGGCATTGCTGGCTAATGTGCCTTTATTGCCTGTCTCTAGTTGCCCTTGAGAAGATGGTGATGAGCTGCTTTCTTGAACTGGTGCAGTCCACCTGCCATGGGTTGACCCACAATACATGTAGAGAGAATTCTAGGATGTTGACACAGTGACAGTTAAGGAACAGCGATACATTTCCAAGTCAGGATGGAGAGTGGCTAGGACGGGAATTCGCAGGTGGTGATACTCTCATTCATTTGCTGCCCTTGTCCTCCTAGATGGAAGTGGTCCTGGATTTGGAAGATGTTGTCTAAGGATCTTTCTGCAGAGCATCATGTAGATAGTACACACTGCTGCTACTGAGTGTCAGTGGATGTGGTGCCAATCAAGCAGGCTACTTTGTCCTGGAGATAGTAAGAACTGCCGATGCTGGAGTCTGAGATAACACAGT
>NC_063355.1:5313360-5321964 GCF_021869965.1 Rhincodon typus
TCTCCACCTATCCTCTCCTCCATCCCTCTTCTATCCGCCTCCCACTCTCTCCCTATTTATTTCAAAACCCCCTTCCCCTCCCCCTTTTCTGATGAAGGGTCTAGGCCCGAAACGTCAGCCTCTCTGCTCCTATGATGCTGCTTGGCCTGCTGTGTTCATCCAGCCTTGCACCATATAGTTATTCAGCCCTTTTTTAGTTTTTGAGTGTTTCAATTTAAAAAATAACTAAAATTTAGTTTTAGTAATTTAGCAGTAAAATTTTAGTTTTGAACAAGATGAGTCCTTTACTCACTGCCACACTGCTGTGACCTCTTCAGCCCTCCAGCTCTTCAACTACTGTGATACAAACCCACTACTACAGCCACGTGACCTTCCTCAGCTCCTGTCTTCACAACCATCTCATCCCTCAAGGCCCACAGTACATTTTAAACTCTCAAATTTGGACCCACCTTCAATGCCCCCATAAACAATTCTCTCTCCAGCTTCTCCCGCTCAACCCTCTCTGCAATGCACCGGCACCTCCACACCCCCTCCCCCAGCTTAAGGCCTCCCTTTCTCAAACTTGTGGAGGACTTCTTCTCTTCTATATTCGACGCAGAATCCACACGCTCAACAAAAGGCTTTTCTGCTTCATATCAGACATTAAAAATTGTAAGTTTGCAAGACTCTCCTCTACTCACCTCCAGTCAGTGAACCCATTCACCATTCAAAATCTGCTCCCTGTTTCTGGCCACCTCCAGGTCCCCCCATACTGCTGCCGCCATTACACATGTGCAGACCTCATCCAGCGCCAGGCCTCTGCAGTCTGACGCCACTTCTGCTTCAGATGCCGCTTCGGGCTCCGGTCCGGCACCCAAGCCTCCACAACCATCAACTGGGGCCCACAGGAACTCACCTTCAAACTTTGTCTCTGCTCTGGATGACTCCTCACACACTACCCCAGATTCCGCTGCCGAAAGGTCTGGGACCTGCCTCAACTTCCCTGCAACTTTCACCTCCACTCTCCAATCAACACATGGACTCCTATCCCCAGGGTCACTCCTGGGTCCTACTACCCACCTGCAGCTAGTCAGCACACCTCTCCCTCCTCATCTGTTCACCCCCACAATATGCCCTACCTCATCTCTCCCACACCCCTCCCCCATCCAATCCTCCATCCATTTTCCCTCCCACAACTACTCCCCCCCACCACACTACATCCAACCCTCACCCATCACATGCTAACGCCCTTCTCCCCTTCAGCCTCCTTAACAGTCCCCCAAAACCCCATCCCTGAATCTTTCCACATATTCACCATTCCCTCTGACCTTGAACTCCCTGAGGCCAAATGCTCTGTCCTCAGTAAAGAGCTCATGTTTGTGCCCCTTCACGCCCCCATCAATGAGTTCCAAGCCCGCCATGATGTGGGACTCTTCTTCCACCGCCTTCCCCTTCATGCCTACTTCTTCAATAAAGGCTCCCAACCACCCTCTGAAGACCCCTTCCCCCACCTCCAACCTCCGTTCTCCTCTTAGACACTCGCCTCACGGCCTCTTACCCGCCCTGGAACTCTTTATTGCTAACTACCAGTGTGACATCAACTGCCTCGATTTCTCCACCCACCTCACCCAATCCAACCTCACTCCCTCCAAATGTGCAGTGCTGCACTCTCTCTGCACCAATCCTTGTTTCAGTATCAAACCCGCTGACAGAGGCAGGGCGGTGGTAGTCTGGACAATGGACCTCTATGTCGCAGAGGCCGAATGCCAACTCTCCGACACCACTTCCTACCTCCCCCTTGACCATGACCCCACCATGGCCCATCAAGCCACATTTCCCACACTGTGCATGACCTCATCATCTCCAGTGATCTCCCCTCCTCTGCCTTCAGCCTTATGGACCCCCAGCCCTGCTCTGCCCAGTTCTACCCGCTCCCCAAGATCCACAAGCCCAACTACCCTGGCCGACCCATCATCTCCGCGTACTCCTGCCCCACCAATCTCATCTCTTAGGTCCTGACGAAGGGTAATACCCAAAACTCCTTTCCTCCAGATGCTATCTGGCTTCCTCTGTTCTTCCAGCCTCCTGTTTGTCTACCTTTGATTCCAGCATCTGCAGTTTTTTTTTGTCTCTAATATGAAAGGTTACTTTATTACACAACTATTGCTGAAGGTTACGAAGTAAAAATTTTATATAATTATTAGATAAGATGTAGATACAAAAATTAAAAGTTTATATACATAAAAGTTAATCATAAAAATGGAAGGCAGTTCAGTCCATTACTGTTGCAGGCCCATTTTTTGATTGAAATTGTCTCTCTCCAAAACCAAGCGGTTGAAAATTTGAAGTCAGAATTCACTAGCTGAAATAGCTTCTGTCATTGTATTGTTAGAAGTTGCTTGTACAGGCATACATGTTAAATACAGCAGGCTTTGACAGAGAGAGAGAGAAAAGATTGTTGCTTTCTCACTTCTTCTGTGGTTCCAGCACTCTTTTGGCAGAACTGCAGTTGATTTCTGAACGTCTTTCTCTCTTTGAGCTGTGAGCTCACTTCCTGAGGTTGTTTCTTAGACATTCCTGATGACTTCTGTTTAAAATTATGTCTACAGATCAAACCTAAGATGGCTGCTATATGAGCTGTTGATGAATCATGTTCCACAAAGCAAGGTCAACGATGCTGGAAGTCTCCCTAGGGGTTTCTTTTGGCTACTTGTTTGTCCCGGAAGTTTTTGAATTTTCACATCTTGAAGAACACATTGCATTGTTCAAGGCGAAACCAAGTTCCAAATGGTTTGCTTTGTGATAGCTAATGATATAAGACACAGCCTGCCTGCCTTTTCTCACTGAATCAACAAGAATCAGCCATGTGACATCTGACAGTTATTTTTCAGACGCTACGTCTATTTCTTTAAAAAATCATACAAGATATGGAATCTTATAATTACAATAGTATGACCATTTAAAAGACCCATTGTTACATTACACGAGTTGTTAAAACATTGGTAGATGGGTTTTTGTGTCAGACAGCAGGTAACTGGCCTTCCTTAAGTGATATTGTGACAGCTTTGAACTGGAGACAGCAATTGAAATGCATTAGAGGCTTTTGATTTTAAAGAACCAAGAATTGATTTTTGCTTAGAGAAACCTATGGATTGGAATGTTTTTGTTTCAGTTCACAGAAAACCCAACTGGGCATTAAAAGAAACGTGTAAATTAAAATGAGGTAATTGTGAAAACATAGAATAATAATCATGGGAGATTTCAACTCCCCTAATATTAGGTAGGTTAAAGAGATAGGGGAGCTAGTACAATGCCTGCAGAACTCCTTTGTAATCCATAATGTGCAAAAGTCCAAAGGAGAAGATTTTCACTTGGATCTAGCAATGGAAAATGAACCAGAGCACATAACAGAAGTAAGAGTAGGGCAACTTTTCAGCAAGTGACCATATCTATTCTATTTTAAGATGATGTTAGAGACGGGCATTGTTAAAGTTGTATTGTAGTTGGTTTATATGTTGGGACAGTGTCTCCTTAAGAGCTGAATCACATGACACTGATGAATGGTCAGCCAGTGCTTATGGGCTCGTTCAGACTAGTTTGAGCTTTGACAGCTGCGTACACAGCTTCAGAATAAAAACCTCCCCGTTGTTTCGATGAGTTCATACGTTCTTAGCTCTGACTAAAGCCTAGTAACTGCCCAATACAGAACAGACATAAACTAAGTTAATGGATTGGAGTGAAACTGCCTTTGAGGGACAGAGAATGGAACTTGGAACAATAAACTAGGCAAAAAACAGTGGAAATCATTTAAATTAACTTTCAACGTAGTGTAGGGAAAATATTTTCCTAAAGGAATAAGGTAAACACTAATGGAACTCCACAAATGATTAGACCAAAGGGAATAACTGAGGATTAAATGACATCCATTAAGTACATAGACATCATAGTAATATACAATAAGAGAGATTACAAAGAGATTAAGAGAGAAATAGAAAAAAGACAGGTAAGGAGGAATTATGAAATTGAATTAGCAAGAAACAAAACAAAACTGTAAAATGTTTTACTGGTATGTGAATAAATAAATTAGGCTGTAAAGAGAAAAGGGCATTAAAGAACACATAGGGTAACAGGTAATGATAAAGGATAGGAATATTAAATCATTGTTTTGCTTTGGTATTTACCAGGGAGATAGAACAGATGTGATATTAAATGATAACACAAGTTAATGTCTGAGATAATTGTATTTAAGATAACAGGACATACTGGACCAACAATAGGATGACATAATTCCTGTCTGAAAAGCATTACATCCATATATTTTAAAAGAATCTAGGGAAGAGATAGCAAAGGAATCATCACTCACATTTAATAACTTCTTGGAAAAATACGTAGTGCCAGATAACTGGTGGATAGTGTCATGACCACAAAGTGGAATTCCACAAGGATAAAGACTGGGATCACTACCGTTATGCTGAACCTGAGTCGAACCTTAGTTACCCAAACTTCAAATACCGTGTTCAGATTGACAATACAAACAGTATACATCTATTTAAGGTGACTTTCAGCAAGCATATGCCAGCAAAGATCCTGATTCAATAATTAGAATGGTTGATTGAGAGGAGACAAGAACTGAAGAGACTCAAATGAAACAAACACTGACATGGTCTCATTGAATGCAAGGCATATACCTGTGTAGGGAATATATTTTATATATCCTATGTAATGAATCATCTTAAATCTGAGACAGATAGATTTCACTAGACGTGGGTATAAAATGACATGAAACAAAGGCAGCTAAATGGAGTTAGATACAAATAATCCATGAACTCACTGAATGGTAAAACATGTTTAAGGGGATGGATAGCCTGTTCGTTCTGGATGTTTTAACAACAAAACATGCTGTTTTAATAGCAATCAACCGTTTTTCTGAAGAAGGGTCTCAGCCCGAAACGAGCTTTCTTGCTCCTCTGATGCTGCTTGGCCTGCTGTGTTCATCCAGCTCTACACCTTGTTGTCTCAGATTTTCCAGCATTGGCAGTTCCTACTATCTCTGTAACAATTGGATGTTAGGTGGGTCTTTTTCTAGAAAACAGTGAAACACTGGAACAGATTGTCAGCTCATGTAATGGGTGCCAATTTGCTGAGTTGCTTCAACGCAGAGTTGAGAGAGTGTGAGAATTGCTATTTATTGTTTTGATTACAAGTTACACAAATCATAGAAGCAATATTCATACACTGTGCATCTTTGATCTTTGTCTTATCAGGTTTCCTTAATGATACGACAAACAAAGCAAGTGAATCTGAAAAAAAAGCAACTTAATGCAGATTACTCATCAATGCCAATCATTAGTCTTCAACATTGTGTGGCCTGACTGCAGGCATTCCTGATTAGCATCACTTCTTTCCTCAAGGAGCACATGTTTACTTTCTATCAAGCAGAATATTGCTGAAAATTCAGGTTTCATTCGCTATTCTGGTGATGAGCATGTGTGAAATCAGCAGAGCCAGGGATATGATTTGCCAATAGCTCCATTGGAAATGCCATCAAAATCTGTTTCAGTCAATGTGTTCTGCCAGAACTATACTAAATACAATAAGAGCAAGCCATTCCTGAAATGCAAATTGGAAACTTCTTTACTTCACAGATATTTAGCTGACAGTCTGTCATAATACAAGTAAATATTACTTGTCTGATTGATGAATAGCAGGGATGACAACACATGTAATATTATTGAAACAGGAGTCATAACTATCGATAGATTAGCAACAATTCCTAGCACAAAAGGTGACGGTTATGGTTGTTGAAAGCCAGTAATTTCAAATCTATGACATCACAGCAAGTGTTATGTCCTAGGTCCTAGTATCATCAGCTATTTCATAAATAATCTGCCTTCCATCATAAAGTTAAAACTGGAAATGTTCACTGATGATTGTACGATATTTGGCATCAACATTGACTTCTCAGAGACTGAAGCAGTCCATGTTCAAATGCAGCAAGACCTGGACAATATTCAGGCTTGGCTATTAAGTGGCAAGTACTATTTATACCACACAAGCATCAGGCAATGAGCATCTCCAACAAGAGAGAATCTAATAATTGCCCCTTGACATTCAATGACATTACCATCACTGAATTCCCGGAGTTAACATCCTGAGGGTTACACAAGTCTAGCCATTTAAATACTGAAGCTACAACAGCAGATCAGCAGTCAAGAATCCTGCAGTGAGTAACTCATCTCCTGATTCCCCAAAGCCTGTCTACCATCTACAAGGCACAAATCAGGTGCGTGATGGAATACTTCCACATGCCTGGATAGGTGTAGCTCCAACAGCACTCAAGCAACTTGAGACACCATCCAGGGTAAAGCAGCATGCTTGATTGACACCACATCCACAAAGATTCACTCCCTCCACCACCAACACGCAGTCGGAGCAATGTGCACCATCTACAAGATACACTGCAGAAATCCATCTTCAAAACCAACGACCACTACCAACAAGAAGGACAAGGGCAGCAGGTACATGGGAACACCACAACCTTACGAGCATCCCTCCAAGCCACTCACCATCCTAACTTGGAAGCATATTGCTCTTCCTTCACTGTCAGTGGATCAAAATCCTGGGACAACTTCTCCCAAGTACATCCACCTTAAATGGTCTGCAGTGGTTCAAGACGGCAGCTCACCACCGCCTTCTCAAGGGCAATTAGGGATGGGCATTAAATCCTGGTCCAGCAAGTGATGCCTGCATCCCCTAAAGGAATGAAAAAAAATTCAGATAAACAGACATTTTACACTAATAGTTGCCCAACCAAGACTGAAACATCACTCGGCTGTTCAGTCACTGAACAGAAATGTTAGAGGAATCGAATCAGTCTGCCTACTAATCACATTAAATTTGACTTTCATTTGTTGAGATGCCAGTCCCAAAAAAAGTGTAGAAAGTAAAATATACACAATAACATCACAGAAATTTGATTTTTCCTCTTAGTATTTCTGCTTAATAAATTACTAAATTACCTATTTCATAATTTGCATTTTATTGAAAAGCTAATTAGATTGAGGAAGTGATAGAGAAAAGTGTTAGAGTTTAAGTGATACTTAAACATAGCTTTTAAAAGGTGCAGAATTGATCCTGAAAGGTGTACATATTGCGAGCTGTTTATGTGGGTGCCATTGTCCCCAATTCCTATTCACTGTAACGTTGCTAGAATTTCTTGACGCTACAGTTAATCAAATACAGTCTTAATGTTAAGGGTCTCACGTCACCTCTTTCATTCACATTTAAAAAAAAGCCGCAATGAAATGAGCTGAGCGGTCCTGGCAGATCCCAAACTGAGCATCAGTCAGTAGGTTATTGCCAATCACAAACTGCTTGATAGCACTGTTTGATGATCCTTTCCATCACTTTTCTGATGATCAAGAGTAAACTGATGGGGTGGTAATTTGCTAGGTTGGATTTGTCCTGCTTTTTTGTATATAGAACATACTTCTCTAATTTTCTAAATTGCCAGCATTATAGCAATATTCAAATAGCTTGGCTAGAGGCATGGCAAATTCTGGAGCACAAACCTTCAGTACTACTGCTGGAATATTGACAGGACACAGAGCCTTTGCAGTATCCAGTGCCTTCAGCATTTTCTTGATATCATATGGAATGAATCATATTAGCTGAAAACTGACATCTGTGATGCCGAGGACATGCAGAGGTGGGTGAAATGCATCATTTATTCAGCACTTCTAGCTAAATAATTTTGCACTGATGAGCTCAGCAAACCCCTCCCCCCAAACTGTCATCAAGGATGGGAATATTTGTGGAGACCCCTCTTCCAGTGAGTTATTTAGTTGCCAACCACCATTTGTGACTGGATGTGGCAGGGCTGCAGGTCTTTGATCTAATTTATTGCTTATGCTGTTTGACATGCAGGTAGTGTTTACAGTTCGAGATTTGACTCCTCATTTTTATGTATGCCTGGCGTTGCTCCTGACATAGCTCCTGCAGTGTTGACTGAACCAGGGTTGATCTTCTAGCTTGATGATAATGGTAGAGCGAAAGATATTTCACGCCATGAGGTCACAAATTGTGTTGAATACAATTCTGCTGTTGGGGGCTGATCTACAGAGCTTCAAACATGCGCACACTCAAGTTGCTATATCTTTTTGGAATCTATCCAATTTAGCACAGTGGTAGTGCAAAATAATACAATGGAAGGTATTCTCAATGTGAAGATAGAACTTCATCTCCACATGGGACATTCCCACTGATACTGTCACGGACAGATGCATCTTTGGAAGGCAGATTGGTAAGAATGAGGCTATGTTTTTCCCTCTTCTTGGTTCCCATACCAACTGCTTCAGTCCCAGTTTAGCAGCGATTTCCTTTAGGGCTCAACCAGCTCGGACACTGGTGGCCACCTCTGGGACAGGACGCACCCATGGAAGGTGATGGTGGTGACTGGGATATTGTCTATAAAGGTACAATTCGATGAGAACAATTGTCAGGTTTTTGCTTAACTATAGTTTTTCTATAGCGTACACTTTCTGCTGACATAACTGTTATTGTGCCACAATGCTTGAGCCATTCTCTCTCTGTTGATGCATTTATGATAACAGAACCTTTTATTAA
>NC_063355.1:5321974-5453302 GCF_021869965.1 Rhincodon typus
TATGGACATAATTATCAAATAATCAAAAACATTTTGATGACGTATGTTGGGGGATAAAACTGAATAAAACTCCTCTACTGTTCTTCGAAATAACGTCATGGGATATTTTCTATTCAACTGAGAAGGCAAATGGAGCTTTAACTTAACATATCATCTGCAAGAAGAACCTCTGACTGCACAGTATCCGTCCGTATTGCACTAGAATGTCATTCAAGATTTTCTGCTCAACTCTCTACAGTGGAAGTTGAATGGTGAGGTAACTTTTCATTGGCCCACCACTAAAACCAATATTTTTCAGGTATGAACATAATTTATTGATATCCATATAATATATTGCTAGTATTACAATCCTTATGTTTATACAAGTTTAATTGGCCAGCCTCTGTTCACTAAAATGAATATCAGTGCTGTCATTTCTGTCAACCACTGGTCCTAGCCCTTGCTCCAACCCTTGAGACCTCCTCTCGGCTGATGTGACCTACTTCTGGCAATTTTTGTTAAAAATGTTTAAATGAAATTGAAACAAACTAACACTCAGATTTTTCCTACTCCTGGTTCTCCTCTATTGGTACCACTCATCTCACTTGCCATCCACCATTTTTGGTCTCCAGTCAGAGGGCCAGCCTTAACATCCCTAGCATTTTCCCCTCCTCCAGCTTGCTGCTGCTCCTCCAATTTTATTAAAAATTACTTTTGACTCATCATTGATTCACACTACCTCATTTTAACAATAATTTAAAAATTGCAAACTCTTCTTAACTGACATGTAACAGGATTAAAACAAAATATGAACATTTAGAAATAATTTTACAGTAACTATAGAATAAAAAAGACCGTAAGATGTAGGACCAGATGTAGGAACAACCTGCTGTGTGATGCCCAGTTTGGGTTCCGCCAGGGCCACTCAGTTCTGGACCTCATTACAGCCTTGGTTCAAACATGGACAAAAGAGCAGAATTCCAGAGGTGAGGTGAGAGTGACAGCCCTTGACATCAAGGCTGTATTCGACCGAGTGTGGCATCAAGGAGCCCTCGCAAAACTGGAATTAATGGGTATCATGGGGGAAAACTCTCCATGGTTGAAGTCATACCTAACACATAGGAAGATGGTCATCATTGTTGGAGATCAATCATCTCAGCTCCAGGACAACTCTGCAGGAGTTCCTCAGTGTTGTGTCCTCAGCCCAACCATCTTCAGCTGCTTCAACAATGACCTTCCCTCCATCATAAAATCAGAAGTGGGGTGTTCGCCAATGATTGCACAATGTTCAGCACCATTCGCGACTCCTCAGATACTGAAGCAGTTCATTTTCAAATGCACCAAGATCTGGACAATATCTAGGCTCAGGCTGACAAGTTGCAAGTAACATTCACGCCACACAAATGTCAGGCTATGACCGTCACAAATAAGAGACATCATTGAAACCCCACTATCAACATCCTGGGGGTTATCATTAACCAGAAACTCAACTGGACTCCCCCATAAACATAGTAGCTACAAGAGCCGGTCAGAAGCTAGGAATATTGCAGCGAGTAATTCACCTCCTGACTCCTCAAAGTCTGTCCACCATCTACAAGGCACAAGCCAGGAGTGTGATGGAATACTCCCCACTTGCCTGGATGAGTGCAGCCCCAACAACATTCAAGAAGCTGGACACCATCCAGGACAAAGCAGCCCGCTTCACTTGCACAACTTCCATAAGCATCCACTCCCTCCAGCAGCAGTGTGTACTATCTCCAAGATGCACTGCAGAAGTTTACCAAAGATCCTCTGACAGCAGCTTCTAAACCCATGACCACTTCCATCTAGAAGGACAAGGGCAACAGATATATAGGAACACCACCACCTTCAAGTTCCCCTCCAAGCCACTCACCATCCTGGAAATATATTGCCATTCATTCACTGTTGCTGGGTCAAAATTCTGGAATTCCCTCCCTAATGGCATTGTGGGTGGACTGTAGCGGTTGAAGAAGGCAGCACACCACCAACTTCTCAAAAGTAAGTAGGGACGGGCAAAAAGTGTTGGCCAGGCAGCAATACCCACATCCCACAAATGAACAAAAAAAAAATTGGACCATGCATTCCATTGAGTATGCTCTGCCTTTCAATGAGATCATGGCTAATCTGATAATCCTCAACTTCACTTTCCTGCCTTTTCCCCATAATCCTTGATTTTCTTACTGATTAAATGTTGGTCTGTCTCTGACAGTCTTGAATATACTTGATGGCCAGGTTTGACCACTATCAGCTGTAAGTCTTAAACTGGTGAACCCCTTACTCTGAGATTATGCCCTCTGGTTCTAGGTAAGCAAGATAAACAACCTCTATTTATTTACCCTGTCAAGTCTTCTTGTTTCAATAAGGTTTCCTCTCATTCTTCTAAACTGCAATGAGTACAAGCCCAAGTGGCACAACCTCTCCTGAAAATCCATCTATACCTGGAATCAACCTTTTCTGGACTACCTTCAATGCCAGTGCATCTTTCCCTTAGATATGGAAACTAAACTGTTCACAGTGTTGCAGGAGTGCTTAGTGATTAGTGCTTTGTTGTTTCAGCAAGGCCTCCCTATTTTTATACTTCATTTCCTTTTTAAAAAGGGCCAACAGTCCACTTGCCTTCACTATTAACCACTGAACTTGGATATGGCCTTTTCTGTTTTATGTGCGAGAATCTCCAAATTTCTCTGTGCTGCAACTTTCTGCAGTCTCTCTCCATTTAAATAATATTCAGCTTTTCTATTCTCTCTGCAAACATGCAGAACCTCACATCTTCCCACACTATATTCCATCTGCCAAGTTTTTGCCCAGTCACTTGTTTGTATTCCTCTATAAACTCTGGCATCTCACTACTTGTCTCCCCACTTATTTTCATGTTATCCACAAATTTGGTGGTTCTACATTCACTTTCTTCATCTAAGTCATTAATATAGATTGTAAACAATTGTGGTTCCAGCACTGATCCCTCCTGCACACCACAAGTTACAGGTTACCGTGTTGAAAATGCCTCCTTCATCCTAACACTCTGTCTTCTATTATTTCATAGAATCACAGGATCCCTGCATTGTGGAAACAGACCCTTTGGCCCAACAAGTCCAAACTGACCCTCAGAGCATCCCACCCTGACCCATCCCCTAATCTACACATCCCTGAACACTACAGGCAATTTAGCATGGCCAATCTACCTAACCTGCACATCTTTGGACTGTGGGAGGAAACTGGAACACCCGGAGGGAACACAAGCAGACACAGGGAGATCGTGCAAACTCCACACAGACAGTTGCCCGAGGGTGGAATCGAACCCGGGTCCCTGGCACTGTGAGGCAGCAGTGCTAACCACTGAGCCACTGTGCCACTGGCTAACTAATCCTCCAGCAATTCTAATATACCACCCATAATACCATGGACTCTTATTTTAGAAAGTAGCTTTACATGCAGCAAAAGCCTTTTGAAATCCAAATATATTAAATCTACTGGTTTCCCTTTATATAACCTAGTTATTACCTCTGAAGAATTCTGAGCAATTTGTCAGGCATGATTTCCCCTTCATGAAGCAATGCTGACTCTGCTTAACTATGCAATGTTTTTTGTAGACTCTTAAAATTTTTTAATGACAGATGTTAAGCTGACTGGCCCATAGTAACCTGCTTTTTGTGCCCCTCTCTTTTTAAATAAGGATGTTACCCAATCTTCTGAGACTGTTCAAGAATCCAAGGACTCTTAGAAGATTGCTTCCAGTGCATCCACTATCTCTGTAACTACTTCCTTTAATGAGGTCCAGGGGACATGTTAGTCTTCGCTCCATTGGTCTCCCCAATATGTTTCACCGGTGATTTTCATTGTATTCCCTGGAACTCCTCAATTGTTTAATAGTTTTGAAACCTCCACCATGAAGACTGACGCAAAGTCTTTATGCAACTCCTCTGCCATTTCCTGGTTCCCCAATATTATTCCTCATTCTCTAGAGACCTATGTTCACTTTGGCCTCTCTTTTTTTATATATTTAAATATTGAAAAATGAGACGAGAGTCCAGGGACACTATGTTTCTGTTCGGGTGAAGGGCAAGGTTGGTAGGTGTCGGGAATGCTGGAAGACTAGAGAAATTGAGGTTTTGGTCAAAAATAAGGAAGCATTTGTCAGGGAAAGACAGCAGAAATCGAGTGATTCCCTAGAAGAGTATAAAAGTAGTAGGAGTATACTTGTGAGGGAAATTAGGAGGGCAAAAAGGGGGCATGAGATAGGTTTGGCAAATACTGTTTAGCAGAATCCAAAGGGATTCTACAAATACATTAAGGACAAAAGGGTAACAAGGGAAGAATAGGGCCACTTAAAAATCAGCAAGGCCACCCATGTGTGGAGCTGCAGGAGATGGGGGAGATACTAAACGTGTATTCTGCATCAGTGTTTACTGTAGTGAAGGATATTAAAGATATAGAATGTGGGGAAATAAATAGTGACATCTTGAAAAATGTACATATTACAGAGGCGGTGGTGCTGGATGTCTTTAAACGCATAAAGGTGGTTAAATCCCTGGGACCTGATCAGGTGTACCCTAGAGCCCTGTGGAAAGCTAGGGAAGTGACGGCTGGGCCCTTTGCTGAGATATCTGTATCATTGATCGCCACAGACGAGCTGCTAGAAGACTAGAGGTTGGCTAATGTGGTGCCACTATTCAAGAAAGATGGTACGGAAAAGCCAGGGAACTATAGACCGGTGAACTTGGCATCTGTGGAGGGCAAGTTGTTGGAGGGAATCCTGAGTGACAGGATTTACATGTATTTGGAAAGGCAAGGACTGATTAGGGATAGTCCGTATGGCTTTATGCATGGGAAGTCATGTCTCACTAACTTGATTGAGTTTTTTGAAAAAGTAGCAAAGACGATTGGAGGGCACAGCAGTGGACGTGATCTATATGGACTTCAGTAAGGCATTCAACAGGTTCCTCATGGTAGACTCATTAGCAATATTAGATCACACAGAATACAGGGAAAACTAGCTATTTGGATACAGAACTGGCTCGAAGGTAGAAGACAGAGGCTGGTGGTGGAGGGTTGCTTTTCAGACTGGAGGCCTGTGACCAACAGTGTGCCATAAGGATCAGTGCTGGGTCCACTGCTTTTCATCATTTATGTAAACGATTTGGATGTGAATATAGGTGGTATGTACCAGTAGGTAGTAAGTTTACAGATGACACCAAAATTGGAGGTGTAGTGGACAGCAAAGAAGGTTATCTCTGAGTACAATGGGATCTTGATCCACTGGGCCAATGGATCAAAGAGTGGCAAATGAAGTTTTAATTGAGATAAATGTGAGGTGCTGCATTTTGGAAAGGCAAATCAGGGCAGGACTTACATACTTAATGGCAAGGTTCCGGGAAGTGTTGCTGAACAAAGAGAGTTTGGAGTGCAGGTTCATAGTTCCTTGAAAGTGGAGTCACAGGTAGATAGGATAATGATGAAGGCGTTTGGTATGCTTGCCTTTATTGGTCAGTGCTTTCAGTATAAGAGTTGGGAGGTCTTGTTGCAGCTGTACAGGACATTGATTAGGCCATTTTTGGAATACTGTGTGCAATTCTGGTCTCCCTGCTCTAGGAAGTTGTGAAACTTGAAAGAGTTCAGAAAGATTTACATGGATGTTGCCAAGGTTGGAGGGTTTGTGCTACAAGGATAGGCTGAATAGACTGGTGCTATTTCCCTGGAGGATCGGACACCGAGGGGTGACCTTATCGAGGTTAATAAAATCATGAGAGGCATGGATAAGGTAAATAGACAAGATCTTTTCCCTGGGATGGGTGAGTCCAAAACTAGATGGCATTGGTTTAAGGTGAGGGGGGTAAGATTTAAAAGGGACCTAAGGGACAACTTTTTCACGCAAAGGGTGGTGTATGTATGGAATGAGCTGTTAGAGGAAATGGTGGAGGCTGCTACAATTACATTATTTAAAAAGTATCTGGATGGATATATGAAAATGAAGGGTTTAAAGGATATCTGGTTGGCATGGACGAGTTAGGCTGAAGTGTCTGTTTCCATGCTGTATATCTCTATGAGTCTAAGTTCCAACTGTCTGTTTTTATTTCCTTGCTAGTTTGCTCTCAGAGTTTATTTTCTCCCTCTTCATTATTTTTATGGTCATCTTTTATTGTCTTTTAAAACTTGACCAATTGCCTGGTTTGCCATTAATTTTGACTACGTTGGAAGTTTTTTAAAAATTTGATACTATCATTAACTTCATTGGTTAGCCATGGTTCATTTATACCCATCCTAGAATCCTTCTTCTTCACTTAATCCTTTAATTATTTTACTTTCATACTTTCAGCACAATTTTATTTTCACTGAGAACTATAGGTCCAATTTGAATTTAACCTGCTTATTGGAAGACCGAAAAAAATCACTCGTAACAATGACATTAAACTTTATGTACAGGGTGTAAAACTGGTGTTAATCCCAATCTTATGGGTTCATGCCCAGCTAATTAGAAAAAACTACACGAACAGTTTATGTACAATTGTGTACAGTTTATCTTGAACACTTATTAAACTAAAAATTTATATTTACACAGCATCTCTACGTCCAAACATGTTTTAAAGGTGCATTATATGATACAAAGCCACTTAGGATATATTAAATACAATCAAAACCTTGGTCAAACAGGCAGGTCCTAAGTAGAGAAAGTAGAAACTGCCGATGCTGGAGTCTGAGATAACAAGGTGTAGAGCTGGATGAACACAGCAGGCCAGGCAGCATCAGAGGAACAGGAAAGCTGACGTTTTGGGTCTGGACCCTTCTTCAGAAAAAAATGCAGTCTCTGAAAAGGAGAAAATGAGAGAGAGAGACGGAAAAGTGTATGGGAAGTAGTCAAGAACATATGAATGCAGCCACCAGTCCATTGATAGATTTGAAAAGAGGTATGAGAAATTTAAAATCCAGACCTGGCTTGACCAGGCGCAAATATGGTCAGCATGCGTGGGGCTTGGTATGAGTTAAGAAACATGCATTAATGCTTTGGATAACCTCAAGTTTACAAAGGTAAGAATCAGGGATACCACTATGAGTGCATCCAAGCAGTCAAATCCAGACATAACCAAAGCCTTAATAGGGGCAGTGAAGTCAGGCAATGGTATGGAATTAGAAATAATCAAGTGTGGGTGAGTCCAGAACCAGTGGGTACTGTTTTAAAATTAGGGGTCGTCTCTTTAAAACAGAGATGGGAAGAAATTTGTGATTTTGGAACTCTTGCCTCAGAAGATGGTGGAAATGGAATCATTAAATATTATTAAGACAGGTTAATAGATGCTTGCTAGGCAAGGGATTCAAAAGTTATCAGTGATAGACTGGAACATCAGAAATACAAACAGATCAACAATGATAGTACTGAATGGTGGAGCAAGCTCAAGGAGCCGAACGGTCTACCTCTGCTCCTATTATAAATGTTCATACATAGGCAATCTCTGTGATGGTATGAATATGAGGCGAGAAGCTGTTTTGGGGTCAAATGTGACACTAATGTTGTGAACACATTGGCTTCATTTCTGACTGTTGCCCGGAAGAAGATGGTATCAGTAGCGAGGGAATGGAGCTTGGAGTGTGAATAAAACAATCAGTCAATCAATCAATCTTTCCAATATCTAACTGAGGAGACATTTGCTCATCCAGTGTTGAACGGTGGCTAGGCAGTCTGATAACTTAATAGAAGAATCAAGAGAGGTGATGATGAGGTGGAGCTGTTTGTCACCAGTGTACATGTTAACAGTAACGCTGTCCTCCTGGGTGATGCCGCAAAGTGGCAGCATATAGATGAGAAACAGGAAGGAAGAAACAATAAATTAATGGCAGAGACCAGAGACAACAGTGCGGGGTTAGAGAGACAGAAACCACCTCGAGTGAGAAACCAGCCATGGTTAGTTGACAAAAAAGAATCACATTTTGCTAGAAGGAGTACTCAACCATGTCAAAGGCAGCAGACGGGGCAAGAATGATAAAGAGGGCGAGTTTACCTTCGTTACAGTCATATAGGATGTCATTTGTGACTTTGCCATGAGGTTTAACAAGAGTTTGAATTATGATAGAGAAAAAATAAGAAAATCTAGTCAACTGTAAATTCAAAAAGTATATCAAATTAAAACAGCATGGATCAAAAACATAAAGAGAGGCCGGGGCCTTTCCTCGTCCATATTTGAGTTTTTAAACAAAACATGGCCTGAGTTTTGTAAGCAAAATCTGAGATTTGCAAGTACCAGAGAATATAACTATTTCCAAAAACAGAGAACATAACTATCTCTCTTCACACTCAGTGGTATTACTATTGTTAAATTCCCCAATCATCAACATCCCTGGGGTTACCATCCAGCAGAAACTAAAATGGACTAGCCATATAAATACTGTGGTCACAAATAGCTCAGAATTCTGCAGGGTGTAACTCACTTCCTGGCTCTCCAAAGCATATCCATACAAGGCACAAGTGAGGTGTGTGATTGAATATTCAACACTTGCCCAGATGGGTATATTTCCAAAATCACTCAAGAAGCTTGACCATTCAGGACAAAGCAGTTTGCTTAGTTGGTACCCTATCCAACACTTTAAGCATTCACGCATTCAACCTAAAGTGTAGCTATGTTGTGTACCTTCTATAAGATGCACTACAACAATTGGTCAAGGTTTCTTCCACAGTCCCAAAACCATGACTTCTACCTCATAAATGGACAAAGGCAGTGCTGCACAGGAATACAATCACCTGAAAGTTCTCCTCTATATCACACATCCTGACTCGAGAATGTATCATTGTTCCTTCGTTGTTGCTGTCACAAAATCCAGTAACTTACCCCACCCCCAACAATACGTGGGTATGCTTAGACGAAATGGGGTGCAGTAGACATGGAGGTGGCTTACCACCATTTTCCAAGGGATAAACAAAAGTACCATCCATGTCCATTTTCAAGAATGAAAAAAGATGAAATAATGCATCTGATTAACCCTAGGCAATGCTTGCTACTGCAAAGAATGTGAAGCATGGTGTGATAAGGAAACCGAATGCTTTACAGATAAAGTACTAAAGTTGGGAATTTGGTGGAGAAGAGGAAGCAGGGTCAGCTCTTTTATTCATTTGCTTTACCTCCAGCTGTTGATGAGTTATTTTCTTTGGTCTCGAAACTAGGAGCCTGTAATTTGCTTCAGTGAAATAGGTAATACTTTAGTAAACAAATAAATCAGGTTGGAGGAAAATCAGAGAAGTATGATGTACTGTAACTGTAAAATGGAAGTTATAAACCTTACTGCAATCCCAGACAATCACATCTGCAGTTAGCATTTATAGCCGGAGATACTTAATCTTGTAAAATACTAGGGTAGAGCTATCAAAACAAAAATATAAATTAAATGCATCCACATTAATAATAAATAAGCTCGAAAAAATACCTTCACTTAGCTCCCCAAAACCTTTGGACCTTTCAAAGTGCTTTACAATCAATGAAATACTTGTTAAGTGTGGTAACTATTACAGCAAATATGACAGCCAATTTGCACACAGACAGCAATGACATAAAGACCAGATTACCTCTTGGTTGAGGGATAAATATTGGCCAGGTCACTGGAGATAACTACATTGAATTTGCCCGAAATTATTCCACAGAATAGAATCCCTACAGTGTGGAAACAGGTCATTCAGCCCAACGGTGCATACCAACCCTCCAAACAGCATCCCACACAGACCCATCCCCCTACCCTATCCCTGTAACCCTGAACTTCCCACGACCAATGCACCTAACCTACACATCCCTGAACACTATGGACAATTTAGCATGGCCAATCGACCTCACTTGCATATATTTGGACTGTGGGAGGAAACCGTTGCTCCTGGTGCAAACTCCACGCAGACAGTCGCCCAAGGGTGGAATGGAACCCGGGTCCCAGGTGCTGCGAGGCAGCAATGCTAACCACTGAGCCACCGTGCCACCCTAATTACATAGCATCGGATTGCAATCAGATTAACAGCTAATGGGGCAATTTTGGCTTTCTGCTGACTACACACCTATTGCTTGGTTCTCCTTTGCTGGATTCCAAATTGCTCCAGTCCTCAGGCTTACCACTTTTTATGGCATCCTTATAAACTATCTCCTTTCATCTAATGCAATTGTTAACTTCTTTTGGTAGCCACAGTGATTTATTTTCCTTTTGGGAATTTGTCCCTTAAAGGAATATAGATCATGTAGTATTTCTTTAAATATTAGCCAATAGCCTGTCTACTATCAAATCATTTAGCATATTTTACCTATCCACCATTACTTACTTCTCTCCCCACTTTCAATTTCCTTCTTCAGACTTAAGACCCTAATTTCAGAATAAACTATGTTGCATTCAAACCTAATATGAAATTACATAATATTATAGTAACTATTTCCCAAAGACTCTTTTACCACAAGGTCATTAATAATGAGGAGGTCAGTTGGCTGGACAGCAAGTTTGGAATGCAGAGTAATGCCAACAGTGTAGATTCAATTCCTGCATCTTTGCGGTTACCATAAAGGTCCTGACTGTTCGCTTGCCTGACGCAAGGTGACTGTCAGGTCAAACCATCAGCTATTGTCTCTCTCTGACACGAAAGCAGTCCTATGGTCTGGTAGGACTATAGCCACTTTACCTTTATGAATTAACCATTTCTCATTACATAATACTTAATCCAAAGTAGCCAATTCCTAGTTGGCTTGTCAACATAATGCAAATCCAGAAATCTATTTCATACACGCTCACATTACAACCATTTCTAATTTGAGGTTTAATACCAAACCAGCATTACTGCTGTGTTTTGGTCATCTATAACAACTCTGACCAATTTGTGCTATCCATTGTTAGCTTCCTTGCTCCAATGTTAGCTCCAGTCAAACTGATTCTATGGGCAGAATCTCATAGGGGCTTGAAAAACAAGGGCTATGGCAAATATGTGGCAATATCAACATGAAGTCTGGTAAGGCCTTTCTGGACTCACTACATCTTTTAACTAATTTCTGGGCATCAAGGCAAGATTCTTTCTAGAGAGTGATGAGTTTCCCACAAAGTGGGATTATTGCTTGTTGATAACCTTGTCCACTGCACATCTTGCCTCATTAACGTGCAATGTCCTATCTCAATACCCGCTACAAACAAACTAGACGCTGAGAATTCTTGACATCTACGTCAGAGCAGGTGCGTGCACACTCACACACATCTATAGACACTGGCATTGGCATCTGATATTTGCCAGCCTCTAAGAACCCTCACGGCACAACTACAATCCACTTACAGGATGCTTCTGAACTGCACCTCAGAGTGCCACAGTAATTTTTGTGAAATGCTGCAGGAAGGATATTGTGATCAAGGATGCGCACCGAATTCATGGACTGTACAAGGCCACATCTAAGGCCTGTTCGCTTGCACTCACAGCACTCAATCTGAACTTACCTGGACGCTCACAGCATCCCTGCCTTATCTTTTTGTGCTTTTCCCTCAGCTAGAGATGCCAGACTCACAGTTCTGCTGTATTTCTGTGCCTTTCAACAGACACAAAGTCAGGAAGCTTGTTATGGTTGTCAGCAGTCCTCAGTCAGGTCAAGGGAGACTGCTTTCAGTCAGAGGTCCCGGTACAGTAATTTACGTCACGTAGCCTCTGATATCAGTTCAGGAGATTGGACAAGGTAAGTCGGCTACTCGGGGAGGGAAAAGTCAGGATCCTCTCCTCACTAGCAGTTAGGAGCCAAATGTTAGGCAACCCATCACGTGTATATTTTTTGCACTATTGTGGGCTGTTTCCCACATGGAATGAAAAAGAGGCAGGTATTGAGGGAGATGAAAGTGCTTGCACAGCTGTCACATTTGGTACATGCTGGGAGTTATCCCCAAGCAAGTGACTAGGCAGTGCAGATGGCATGCAGGGTTATTGGTGTCAGGATTTGGGCTGGATAATCAAAATGAGAGAAGGTGTATTGCACTCATAGTGAGTGGTGGAGTATGAGACCTTGTGGGAAGTGGGTACAGAAAAAGAGAGTGAGTGTGTGCTATCAGAGAGATGGTGGTCGCACTTATGGTGTCATTGCCTTCTTCCTATGTTACTGTATATTTCTCAAACTGCTGAGACAGCACTCACCTTGGGCAGGGGTAAGTCGGGTGGTGGGGGGGGACCTCAAACCTATCTAGCATGGTTTGGTATCATGATCTTCTCTGCTGGTACTAGGAGAAGAAGACATTCTGCTTGTGCACCATTCCATCCATTAAGACCTCCACATCACTGAGCACAAAGCAGGCCACCAGCATTCCCTTCCCTGCCACATGGCAGCAAATGTCAGAAACTGTATAGAGTTTGTCCAGGTGCACTTTGTCCTTTAATAGATGGCATCATTGTCAAGGATGCTTGTCAATTCTGGGATATCCCAGCTGTTGTAAGTTGTTCTAGTAAACTGCAAGGGGTAGAATGGGGCTAGAAGTCGGCTGAAGAAGCATGCATTAGGTAGTTAGACGTAGGCTTGATGGCGGTGGAATCGGGGAGCTGAGGCCTGGGCTCGCCCGCTTCTGTTGACTCGCTTTCTCTTTTTTCTCTTCTTTTCACTTTTGATCTTTTTCTTTCTTCCGGCGGCGGCAGCAGCAGCAACGGCAGGACGAGCTGGACACGGCTCCACCCTAGCCCGGGGTCTCCCAACGAGTGAGGAACAGGTTCCAGGCTGACTCCCCCAGCCCAGACTCGCGGGCGAGGCTGAGGAACCAGGTCCGCAGCAAGGCCCAGGCGACTGAAGCAAGAGAAGGGCAGTCTCGGCCCGGCATGGTGGTCTCCCAGTGTGACAGTCTCCCGACGTGGCGGTCTTGTTCTGGCATGAAGGTCTCGTCCCCGTGTGGTGGTCTTCTTTGTCTTCAGCTTCCAAATATTCAAGCAGCTCGGCAGGTAGTCTCATCCAGGAATGGTGGTCTCGGCCCAGCGTGGTGGTCTTGTCACGGCGGCGTCTTCAGGGTATTGTATCGTTCTTAAATCGGCTTTCCCTAAGCCCAGCAGCTGTTAAGTAAACTTTGATGAACTTTGTCTTTATTTTACTTTTTCTAATTATGTATGACTTCTGTCATTGATGTAGGCGCCGTGGTGGGGCGACTTATAAAACTTTTCACTGTATTTTTCATGTAAAAGTACACTTAGCAATAAATTTCTATTCTATTCTAATGAGGCAACTTTAGTAAGACACTGCGGGAGACTTTGCTAAGACCTTCTGGTGAGAAAACCTCCTAGAAACTCAATGAAACTGACACTTAGCCAAAAGAAAGAAAGATTCAGCCTAGTATCTTTATTTTTTGATCTAAGATTAAGAGTGTTATTCCACCCGCTTTTCCCTTTCGCCCATCTGTCGTAAATGCTGAATATCCTTCGACATTCAGCTCACAGTCTTGGTAACACTCTAGCCATGCCTACCAATTTACTTGTGCATTCAAATCAACAATCTTTTGCAAATGCTATCTGCATTCAGATACAGTGACCTGAATTCTGTGATTTAAAAAAAAAATACTGGTTATTCAGTTATCATCTAATCTTATCTGTCCATCATGTATCTTCTGTCTTTGGTTTCCAGCTCCTTTTACCAGTTCTGAAGAGGCCTTAGCAGCCACTTTTCAGTTTGTTAAGAACTACTTTAAGCGTGATACAAGTTACTTCAACCGTAATTCCTATTTACCAGTAGATCCAACGATGCTTAACTTTCTTCTGTCATTGAGCATCACAGTCTTCTTGGCCAAAAAAGTACCAACATAAAATACATGTTTAATCAAATTTACAAATTAAATCAGATCATACTTAAATCACAGTTAATATCAGAATTAAACTAATCACCTTTGTTTGGGTTGTACCACATGTTCTGGCAGTATGGCTGTCATGATTGACACGTGTGTTAAGGTCAGAAATCACACAACACGAGATTATAGTCCAACAGGTTTATTTGAAAACACAAGCTTTTGGAGCGTAGCCCCTTCATCAGGTGAAGTGAGAAAGATGCACACAGAATACAGAATTTATAAGTAAAAGATCAAAGAGGCACACAACTGATGAGAATGTATTAAACAAACCTGAGATGCTGTTAAATCTTTAATCAGTTAGAAGGTTTAACAGCATTTTAGGGTTGTTTAATAGATCATCAGTGGTGTGACCCTTTGATCTTTTAGCTATGAATTCCATGTTCTGTGTGCTTCTTTCTCACTTCACTTGACGAAGGGGCTATGCTCCGAAAGCTTGGGTTTTCAAATAAACCTGTTGGACTATAACCTCGTGTTGTGTGATTTCTGACCTTGTCCACCCCAGTCCAAGACCTGCACCTCCACATCACGTATGTAAATTGAGAGATGTGAGTGAGAGACTTGCAACCATGCTGCATGTAGGTGGGTAAGTTGAAATACATGAATGTCTCTGATTGATAGAGATTCTTGGTTTATGAATATTGGGGGGTATGGTAAATTTAATAGTGGCTAGGGCGAGTGGTTGAGTTGGTAGAATTCAGCATTTTATGTGACTGGCATTGTCGTTCACAGCTCTCTTTTCCCCATTGCATTATTATGTATCTCTAGGGCATCCTGCCCCCATGTGGATACAGATATCCCTCCTCCTTTCCACTACCATGACTATAAACCTGAAGCTCACTTTTTCAAAAGCATCCAATGTTGATTTTTGCAGAGCACTGTTCCCAATGATTTCAGAATCTCTAGCAACCACAATGAACTTTTCCTTTGAGAGCTGCAGGCTAGCAGTAAATAGCTAACATGTGAAGTCAATGAAGTGTGTGGTTAGCATTAGCTGTAGGCAGAAATAATTTTAATGAGCAGGCAAAGTTGATGTGCATTGTTCTAAAAGGCTGCAGAATAGTCTTGCATTGCAACCACTTTGCCTGTTTTCACATTTATCCAATTTTGTTCCAAGTATGTTTCATGCTGCCCTCCATCTCAAGTTGGTTGCACCTGACTTTGATGCCAATGAACTGCTTGAGAATCTTATTTTGATAATTATCAAGAATTATCTCATTATTACACTCATTCAATGATGATGTTGATGATGCTTTCTTAACTTACACTCTTGCTTATTATGACTTAAACTAAATCTTGGATTTTCTTTAATTTTAAATACTTCATTCAAATTACCAATTAATTCAATGCTGTTGAGCACAAGAAAGACAAACCGGTTTTGATTAAATTATTTCATTTCAGTAATAGAATAATTTGAATATTTTTTGCCCAAAATAATCTCAACGTAATAAGCTTTAATCATGCACCTAAATGTTCACTTCAAATTCCCAGTAAGTGGAAAATACAGCTCATGTTTATTAAATGCATGTATTCGGAAAGAAACGTGTCCAATTTAGTTTATTTAATTAAAGCATTGGAATATATATTTTTCACTTTAAGACTCATTTTAATTTTTTTGTTATTTTGTCACAGACTCAAACAGAAGGACAAATATGAAAACAAAAAAATGTAAAATAAATATTGTTGATAAGCAATAACAGCTTGTGTTAAAACATTGGTGAAAATTAAATGGATTTATTGGACTATGCTTATAAGAGACATGTTACGGAAATAGATAATGAACTAAATATTATAATAAATGGAAGTCCGAACTTAATTCTAAAATACCACTGAACTTTTCCTTTATGATTCCTCGGCATCATATTTTTTAAAATGTATTGTTCTGTGTACTGTTTAGTACTTGAGAAGAAAACACTTGCATTTATATAATTATTTATTGTGTCACAAAAATATCCCTAAACACATTTATAGAATGAATAACATTCTGTTAATACTCTGTGGGTAAATGTGAATGTTATTTTTTGCATATAATCCCACAAACGACTATAAAGTCGGTGTCTAGTTAATCTGCTTTTTGATGATGCTGGACAGAGAAGACAAGAAAACTGAGAGAATTCTGCTCTTTGTGTCTGAATACAATGTGATATAAGTTCATTGTTTCATCACAAGACTGATATATGGCTCTTTTATTAATTGTGTGTACTCAAGTTTTGGGAACGGAACTTGAAACCGCACTTTCTGACTCAGAAATAGCATTGCTCTCACTTGAAGTAAACATACGCCATCAGCCAAGTTTTCAACATGCCATCCTGTTTAAACCGACATTGGGAATACAATGCTTGTCATTGAAACTGTCCAATATTATCTCCCATAATTAAAGTCTCACTGCCAAGTTGCCAGAAATTTGTCCAATGGTCTTGAGTGTCAGGAATGGTTTCTTTGTTTTATTTACCAAATCATTACTAAAGCACTAGAAAAACACATTGTCGTCTTTTTGATAAACACATTGAGTGTTCGGAAAAATCCAGATTTTCTACCACGACATCATTTTTACTTGGATTAATATTATTTGCAAAGTAAATGCTAGATTATGTTTTCTCTCAACCACTCCTGTGCGAGTAATCAAAGAGCTTTGAATGTGACTTGGCTTTCAGCTGCCGAGCTTTATGTAGAAAGAGAAGAGTTAAAGAAAGGACAAGCTTGCATTGTATTGGCACCCTTCAGAATCTCAGGATATTCCCAAACACTTTACAGCCAACAAAGTGTTTTTGAAGCATTGTCACTATTGTAACGAAACACAGCAGCTAATTTGTGTGCAGCAAGACCCCACAAACAGCACTAAAATAAATTACCAAATCATCGGCTTTAGCTGTTGATTCTGCTTCTGTACTCCCAGAAAGTGGCACGAATTGGAAAAATTTAAAGTGAAAGTTTAGAAAAATCACAATCTAGAAGTGTGCCTTTCTGTGAAATGGGCAGATTAGAGGGATGGAATGGATGCTGTTTATTGTGGATGTGTTAGAATGAATAATCTTCTACTTTGTTTGTTAAGCAATCTCTATAAACACAGGCATATTCAAATAATTTCTCTGCTGTCTACTGAGTCAGTCAGCTTCTTCCTTTCAAGCATGTAGAGCTTACAATAATATCACAGCATTATTTATCACCAGTAACAGTGATTACTGAGAACTCACTAAGGCCTGGGTCTGATTAATCCCACATCCAACAGAGACATCCTGTGAAGCTCAGTGCTTAGAGTGAAGGCACAACTCTAATTCAGCATTAATACAACAATATCTTTTGTGTGGCTGTATTGGCCGAAGAAACCATGTTGATTTCTGGATTTATCTGGTTCTATACCTTGGTTCTTTGAAGGAAGCCCGTTTAGGCGGGGAAAATGTCTTTCAACCCACAGTGTGCAGTTACTTTCACAACCGAAACATCTCATTCGTCATACAGGTCAAATGGTTTAAATTTATTTCATGTAATGATTAAACGTCTTGTCATGTTTTTTGTCAGCAGTCCAAGTTCTATAATTTTTAATTGTCCTGGTGAAATTTTACTTTTTTAACTGAGAAAAATATCTGAAGGAATAAAGCCCCTTATTACATTACGTTGGAAAACAAGGAAGAGAAACCAAGTCAAATCTCTCAATGGTTAAGAGAGTAAAACTTTTGTTTTCTCCAATACACCCCATTGTTTTAATTACCTTATTGTTCCAAACTGTCCATCAGTTTCTTTGTCATGCATCTTTCTTTCCAAAAGGAAATCATCGTTTTGTTAAATCTATTTTCTGTTCTAACTAGTGATACGCTCCACAATTTTAACAACCATTTTATTAAAAGTCTACAAAGATTTTCTTCTGATGCATATACTGCAAGAACTAAGTATTTTGGTGTATTGGCCTTGCCATTACTGAAATAACTCCATGCAGGCCGGTATCCAGTTACCAAGTCACCCTTTATTTACATGTGGAAACTCCTTGACACTGATCCAGCTCTGATTAGAACAAGCTATCAGAATGTCAGGATGTCTGATATTCCTGTTTTTATCGGTCAGCCAGGGCTCCCCGATTGGATCAGATTAACTGCCCAATCAGGGAACTCATGTACTATGAGGTCCACCTGGCTGACCTTGTTACAATCACTACAGTTATCCCCTCTGTTGGGGAGGTGTAAACAAAGTTAGTTCAATGAAGGCTGCAGCTGAGCTTTTAATACATTTAACTTCAAACTATATTCTCAGACCTCAGCCCCTGTAACTTGCAGAAATGCATTGATGAATTTAAATTTTCCATATCAAGAACAGATCAAAGACTTCTATCAAGTTCACCACATCTTTTTTCTTCTCCAGTGAATGAATTACAATGTAGACCATCTTTCATAATTACTCGGCCCGTAATTTCAGGAACAAGCGTTGCAAATATATATCTCACATGTTTTAGAATATACTTTCGTTTAGATTATAATTTGTGGTTTTTAGAATTAAGCTCTTAACTGTAGAAATGGAGAATGCAATGTAAATAAGCTGGGAAGTTATTATACTTTAAAAGGCCAAAATCAAAGAGAAAGCTACAAGATTGCAGATGGAGAAACATAAATGATGCATGACTAAATGAAAACAGAAACTGACAATGGAAACAGAAAATAAAAGTTAACCAGGTAAAGGGATTAAGGTATCCACAGTTCAGAAATGGTAAAAGAACATTTCACCCCAGAATAGCTGGAACTGAGGAGAGTTAGAATAGTCCCCAGTATACTGGGCATACTTGGTGGTCCCAACAGAAGTACAATAAGTAATATGATTGTTGTATCTTTTCAGACAATTTTGTGGGTGGGGGCTCTAAATAAATGTGAGGGCATAACATACATTGTTATAATGTTTATTGTTAAATTAACAGTGCTTATTTTGTTCTAAGTGTTTTATATACAGTAAAGTTTTGTGGAATAATTCTATTGATTAAACCAGGCTGTTCAGATTTCTCATTAAATATTAGCTAGTGCTCCCTAACTGGATCTTAAGCACTCGTTTCTTATTTTTCAACTCCAACAGAAGGAAAGCTTAAGAGAAGGTTAGAGATTGAGAAAGATTAAAAATCACAGCTGTCACAGAAGGAAAAGGCAAAGGGAGTAGTAATGATTGGACAGGAAAGTGAGAGATCCAGAGAAAGTGCTAGTATTAAGTGTGAATGCGGAATATAGGTCAGCTCTGCTGAAACCAAAAACAAGAAAACCAGACACTGTATGATTTGGCAGGGGAGGGAGGGGGGAAAGCTGGGAAACAAAGTGGAGAAAAGAGTTCATGGTAAAGGTTGTTTGAAACTGAAGGAAAATGAAGTGCTGATCCTCCAGCTGGCATTGGGCTTCGCTGAAACACTGCAGCAGACATGGGACAGAAATGTGAGCATGAAAACAAGTTGGTATATTAAGGTAACAAGCAACCAAATGTTGGAAACATGCTTGTAGATTGAGTGGCGGCGTTTTGCAAAGCGATCATCCCATCTGCATTTGTTCACCCCAGTGTGGAAGAGACTGCATTGTGAGCAGGAAATACAAGCACAAATACAAATGCAGATGGGACTAGTTTTAGTTTGGGATTATGGTCGGCATGGGCTGGTTGGACTGAGGGGGGTCTGTTTACATGCTGTATGACTCTAGTAGACTAGATTGAAAGTAGTACAAGTAAGTCACTACTTCACCTAGAGTATTTTGTTTGCCCTATAACTTTCCCTTCTGTTCTACCTGCTGTTCTCCACCTGTCTCTACAATATGAAACTTCATCCCCGCTTCATCACCCATCTCTTCAGTTTCAGAGAAGGGTCATATTTGATTCAATGTTAACTATTTCTCTCTCCATGGACCTGCTCAGTTTCTCTGTCACTTTTTGTTTGAATTTCCAGTGTCCACAGTACTTTGGTTTTGGTTTTGGTTTTGGTTTAGAACTACACATTAACTAGTTTCTATATGTGGCCTCAATGAGATGACAACCAACTTGCTCTCTAATTTAAAGAATCACTTGTGCAATGGGCATAAATGGGCAATAAAGGACAGGGCACTTACATAGGACTTAGCTTTGCCCTTATGATGTGGTTGTGATACTGTCCAACAAAACAAAGTGCTTTAGGTACATGACAGAATTAGGCAGTTAAACAGTTAAAACATTCAGATGTGTCCCAACAATAAAATATTCCCGACATGATTCTCTGCACCACGGGGCCTGATAATCCTGCATGCAATATTTGTACTTTAGAAAATTAAATCTGACAATTTATCCTATACAGCATTATAGAATAAGAATATAACTGTTTAGCTTTTAAGAGAATTACATCAGCCAGTCGCAGGTTCTGAGATATAGCCAAAATATTTCATAATGATTGAGAAAGACAAAATGGTTTCAGGAAGGAAAAGAATTTTTAAAAATTTGTTTATGGGATGTGGGTATCGCTGGCTGGGTTAGCATTTATTGCCCACAGGGCTGTTTAAGAATCAACCACTTTGCTGTGGTTCTGGAATCACATGTAGGCCAGACCAAGTAACAATAGCAGTTTCCATCCCTAAAGGACATTAATGAAGCAGATGGGTTTTCCCTGTGACAATCTACAGCGGTTTCATAGTCATCATTTAGACTCTTAATTCCAGAATTTTATTGAATTCAAACTTCATCTGCCATTTTTGATTTGATTCATTATTACTGTCACGTGTACCAAGATACAGTGAAAAGTATTGTTTTACGTGCTAACCAGACAAATCATACCTTACATAAGTATATAAGGGTAATAGAAGGTGCACAGAAAGATCAACTGTAATGTGAGAGGTCCATTTGTAAGTTTGATAACAGCAGGGAAGCTGTTCTTAAATCTATTGATACATGTTCAAACTTTTGTATCTTCTGCCCAATGGAAGAGGGTGGACAAGAGTATGACTAGGGTGGATGGGTAATGATGTTGGCTGCTTTCCTGGGGCAACGGGAAGTGCAGACAGAGTCAATGGAAGGAAGGCTGGTTTTCGTGATGAACTGGGCTGCCTTCACAATTCTCTGCAGTCTTGGGCAGAGCAATTGCTATACCAAGCTGTGATACATCCAGACATAGATGCAACTTAGGAAGCATCCTAAAAATTGGTAAGACTCACTGTAGACCTGCCAAATTTCCTTAGCCTTCTGAGGAAGTATGGGTGTTGGAGTGCTTTCTTGACTGTAGCATCAACGTGGATGGACCAGGATGTATCATTGATGATATTTACTCCTAGGAACTTGAAGCTGTCGACCATCTCCACCTCAGCACCATTGATATAGACAGGGTCGTGTCTTTCACTCCGCTTCCTGAATTCGATGACCAGCTCCTTTGTTTTGCTGACATGGAGGGAGAGATTGTTGTCTTTACACCATGCTTGTTGTTGTTTGACATTCAACCCACTATGGCAGTGTCATCACCAAATTTGTAAATGGAGTTAGAACTAATTTGGCCACACAGACGTGAGCTGTATAAGGAGTATAGTAAGAGGCTGAGTGTGCATCCTTACGGGGCACCGGTGTTGAGGATTGTTTGAATGAGGTGCTGTCGCCTATCCTTATTGATTGCGATCTGCAGGTCAGGAAGTTGAGGATCCAGCTGCAGAGCAGGGAACAGAGATCTAAGTCTCAGAGTCTGGAAATGAGTTTGGTTGGGATTATAGTGTTGAAGGTGGAGCTGAAGTCAATACACAAGAGTCTGACGTTGGTGTCCTTGTTATCCAGATGTTCCAGGGATTAGTGTAGGGCCAGGGAGATAGCAATTGTTGTGAACTTATTGCGATGGTAGGCAAAATGTAATGGATCAAGGCAATCTGAGAGGCTGGAGTTGTTGTGTGCCATTACTAACCTCTCAAAACACTTTATAATAATAGATTTCAGAGCCACTAGGTTGTAGTCATTAAGGCACGTTGCCTAATTTTTCTTTGGCGCTGAGATGATAGTGGTCTTCTTGAAGCAGGTGGGAACATCACATCGAGGAGAGTTTAAAGATGTCTACAAATACTCCCGCTATCTGGACCACACAGGATTTGCGTGCACAGCCATGGACTCTATCTGGGCCAGTCGCTTTCCATGGGCTCACCCTCAAGAAGGCCAATCTAACGTCTGCAGCGGCAACTGTGGGTACAAGTGCACCCAGACTGTCAGGGCAGGTGATACCATTTCACTGACCTTCTGTTCAAAACAAGCATAGAATACATTGAGCTCATCGGGGAGGAATGCATTGTTGTCAGTGATTCTACGCGACTTCACTTTGTAGCCTATTATAATGTGTGGGATTTGAAACAGGGTCCCTAGAACATTACCTGTATCTGTGGATTAATAGTCTAGTGATAATACAATTAGGACAACACCTTGCCCAAGAAGCCTGAACAGTTTAATATATTAACCTCATCTCCCTCCAGAGATGTATTTTGTTGTTTCCTGAACATATCTACAACTCTCCTTCAATTATCCTTCCGAGCAACTAAGCCCATAACTCTTTTAAATTTTATCTAATAAAGCTGACACTTTATGATCCCTCTTAGTTCAAGTTTTCCATTTTCAGTTTACATGCCCTGTGTTGAACCCTTCACCACAACAAACAATTTCCATAGATAAAACTGTAGTTAATTCTCTTCATTGTATTAACTCAGTTTTTAAAATGGTGCATTAGAACATGGAAAGTACGAACAAGCATTTCCAATAACATAATTAGCAGCTTTCCACACTTAGGAATATTTCACCACCACCTTCTCAAGAGCAACTAGGAACGGGAAATAAATGCTGGCTCAGCCAGCGACACCCATATTCGACAAATGAATTTAAAAAACTGATCTGTATTGGAAAGAGACGTAAAGCATCGTGCTTATTATTGCTGAAACCACAGATTTAATGTTGCAGATTTACAAACTAAGTTGCACTGAATGGAAGAAAATACTACACTTTGAGAGATTAGACAGAACAGCTGTAGAACAATATGAACATTTCAACTCTAGATGTAAATAGCATTAAAAATGCAATTTCTTCAGAAGAATTTAGTGTATTATTCAGAAAATATAAATGTTTCAGGTGATTTACTAAAAAATTGTAATATTTTCTCCTAAATTGTGACAAACCTACATTGTCATTGAAGCATCAAGATGGTAGTGAAGGAGAGCTCCTGAGCCGGGGCTCATCCGCTCCAACCGCTTTTCTTATCTCTCTTTTCTTTTTTAATTTTTCTTTTTACTTACCTCTTGTCATGAGCTCGGATGGCATCAGTGGCGGTGAGGAACCCCAGTGCAGACTTGAGTGGGCCCAGCACGGTCCTAGTGGTGGCAGCAAGGGAGCTCAGCATGGACTCGAGCAAGTCCCTACTTGCTTTTCCAGGACAAGCATGGGACCCGGCATCAGTACCAGTGGCTGCAACATTGGCAGAGGTGACGGTGAAGTAGGCCCAGCAGCAAAAGATGGCACCTGAGGATCAGGGACTTTGTTGTTGATTGGGTATGGCACTGGCAACAGCAAAAGGGCATCATGGCGATATCAACAATGTGGGCCCAGTGGCAAGAGATGTGAGTCTGATATTGGTAGGTCCAGTGCAGGTGGTGGCAAGGTGACAGCAGAGGAAAATCAGCTCAATTGTGTAAAGTGACATCTGAAGAATGGCGATTTCAACTTTGGTTGGGTCCAGTGTAGATGGCGGAGAGGTGGTGGAGGAGGGATGGCGGCACAAGCGTCATTGATGATGAGCTTTCTCAGGACTGATGGACTTTCTTGAAGCTATATCTTTCTGTTTTTCTTCTTGTTCCTAAAACAATACAAAATGGCGCCGGATCATGGTGCTAGTGGAAAAGCTTTTCACTATTTTTACCGTTTTCCTCACTGTAACATGCATGTGACAATAAAATCATGCATTCATTCAAGTTTGAAGTTCATAATTTCTAATTTCACTACTGTGAAGTAACTGACTGAGTTCTAATTTCCTTTCATGTATTCAGAAATAGGCCTTTATCCTTATATAAGACTGAAGGTTCGCTATCTCCTTCCACAAAAATCTGATCCATAGATCCAAGCTACAACACACAAAGATACTTAACTCCTACCTTCCATTAACCAGTCCATCACCTTGAAGGTTTCAGCACTTCAAGTGCAGATCGGTATGTTTTAAATGAGGAGGGTTTCTGCCTCCAACAACAAATCAGGCAGCTAATTCCAAGCAACTATCACCTTTGGATTGAAAATGTTTTCCCTCATGTGCCGTCTAATCCTTCTATTAACCGCCACAAATCTGTGTTCTTCTCTCCCTCCCTGCCCCGAAAATGATGCGGAAAACATCTTCTCAAGTCTATTCCACGTAGGCCCTTCATAATATTCTACACCTAAATTAAGTTAACCCTCAGTCTCCTCTGTTCAAAGTAGAACAACCAAATCTATCTATCTTTGTCCCTCATTTATAAAATTTTTAGGCTTTGCAACGTTCCTGTACATCACTTCTGTACTGTCTTCAGTGTAATCCCGTCCTTCCTGTTATGCAGTAACTAGAACTGTGGCCTAGCCAGTGTTTTAGCATTACAAACCTGTTTTTGTATTCTTCCCCTCATCCAATAAAGGAAATCTAATTGATTTTTATTAGATGCTGTTATGCAGCTGTCCTGTCACATTCAAGGAGCTATAGACAAACCCTCCAAGAGGTCTGACTTTTTCCTTCCTCCTCAATATACTCATATTTATTGTGTATTCCCTAAATTTGTTTGCCGTCCCAAAATGCACTAACTCACATTTTTCTGGACTTAACCACATTTGCCATTTTTCCATTCACTGACCAAATCATTGATATCATTCAAGAATTGGCAGCTCTTCTTCTTGCTGTCAACCGCATGGCTAATTTTTGTGTCATCTGCAAAATTCCTAATCATGCCTCCCACATTTAAGTCCAAATCATTAAACATAAAACAAACAGCCAGGGGACCCATACTGCTCCTGTGGAATACCACAGTAACTTGGTTTCCATTTGCACAAAATAACTTTTTTTTATTTGTGATAATATTTAAATTTTGGTGGCATTCCTTGTTACTGTGCCCTGTGGTTTAAAAATGTTTTGAAATGGAGCAAATGTTCTCTACACAGAGGAAATGAGGATTTACATGAACTTACTCTTCTATGGACAAAAAGTAAAGGATGCATAGAAGTGGATACACTGATGCAACAGACCATCTTATTCTCTGGTGCAACAGGCCTGGAAGACTGCAAACATGTGTTGGCTACCTCCATCTATTACTTGGAAATGTGGATAAACTTTGCCTGAATTACAGTCTTCTGCCGCATATCCTAGCCCTAAGCTTGTGTAGAAACATTACATTTTCTCTCCTCCCCGAAAGTGGTTTGCCAGTAGAAGATATTATTAGAACTAGAAGCCCACCATGAGACCTTGACTGTTTCTTGCTAGGGTTACACAAGTAGGAGACAGTGCAGTTTTGCTTTTATTCTGGCAATATATTCACTACTGATGAAATTTAGCTTGTTATATTCAGACTCAACACTTTAAAAGGTATCTTTCAGAATGTGTGGTGGAAGATTAAAAACATTTTGAATGATCTAGTAAGCTCCCATTGACTGCATCTATGGATAGTTTATACCTTTACGTGACATGAACATGATTTGTGATTAAACGCTCAACTAGAAATGATAAAATAGTATGGCATCTGTCCATTCCCAAGTCAACTTGGAAATCATTGGCTTTGTAAGGGAGCATAATTGGATCACAGTAGCGTTATGGAAGCATGGCCTCAAAAATTTTGAGCCAAGCATGTCCCTTCATTTCCAATATGCTCTGTGCTCAGCACAGGGAAATTATGAAAAGACGCAAAATAGTAGTTCATAAAGATCTATTCTTGAGAAGCTCCATATTGCCTTGGTGTGAACATACAGCCAGAGAAAGAGGCATAATGAGAGCTGTACCTAAGCTACCACGTTTAATAATACATTTGATTGACTAGACAATGTATGGGTAAAAGAACAATCAAAGACAGGAAGGTGAGCCTTTCTTCGCAAGTGTAATTGCAATACGTATTAAATATCAAACAGAAAATACAACTACTATTAGCACAGTATCATTGTTCTCGTACATAAAGTTCTCATTACATTTTGTATGTTCATGCTATTCAACCAGAAATCAAGCATGAGGGATGTGAAAGGCAACAGCTCTTTACTGAGATGCAATATTTTGTACAAATCCCCTTCTGAAAAGCTTAACTTTTCATTCAAATCAACACTAATGCGTATTATGTTACTTCAAGGCAAGTTTAAATGTCATTATTGACCCAAATCTCAGTCTAATCACCCTACTGCAAAATCTTCAGTAGTACTTAAGAGCCTGAATTTCCATTATGAAAACTTCTCACTTTCAGGTGGCTTAACAGCAGTAACTGAAGGGATTTAGAGCAGTAGGAAGCATACGCATTTTCTTTTATGGGGAGAGCTTTCATGGTGAAGAGGTATATTAGTGATTCCAGATGTATTTTCCTGAATATTGCCACATTCTATTCACCCAGTAAGTTGTACACAGAGGACATGTTATGCATGGATATTTGTCACTCACGTAACACATTTCAAATGGGCAAAGGGATTTGTGTCTGCATTTAGCTTAACGATGGTGTCATTAAACTGCCTGCAGGATTAGTTTGCAGTTTATTGAGAAATGAAAGTTGGTATGAACTAGTAATATGAATTAGTAGCAGAAGTAGGCCACTTGGCCCTTCAAGCCTGCTCTGCCATTCAATAAACTCACGGCTAATCGAATTACTCCATATTGTCACCTAGCCCAAAAGTCTTCATATCCTTGCTTCTCAAGAATTTATCTACCTCTGCCTTAAACATATTCAAGAATCTTCCTCAGAAGGCAGTGAAGCAGCAGAGGTTCAAAGATTCATGACATCTCTGAAGAAAAAAAAATCTCCTTATCTGTTTCAGTAGATGATTCTTTATTTTTAAATAGCAATTTCTAGTTCGAGATTCTTTCATAAGAGGAAACAATCCTTTTCACCTACACCCTGTCAAGATCCATCAGGATCTTCTACATTTCAGTCAAGTTACCTCTCACTTTTCTAAGTTTCTGAAGACCCAAGTCTAACCTGTCCAAACTTTCCTCAAAAGACAACCTATCCTATTATGATTAATATGAGACTAGTAAACCTTCCATCAACTGCTTTCATTTTCATCTTTCCTTAAATAAGAAAACCATATTGTACACATCACTCCAAATGGACTCCTTAGATAGTATTTTCCAAACCCATGGCTACTACCACTTAGAAGGATAAAGGCAGCTTTATATGGAAACACTACCACTTGCATGTTCCCTTCCAAGTCACTCACCATCCTGACTTGAAAATATATCGCTGTTCAGTCACAGTTGGGGGGGTCAAAATCCTAGAACTCCCTCCCCAGCAACATTGTGGATCTACCTGCAGCGGTTCAAGAAGACAGCTCACCACCACGTTCTTGAGAGCAACTAGAGATGGGCAATAAATGCTGCTCAGCCAGCAATACCCTCATCCCACAAATGAATAAAAAGAAACTGTACTCTGTATACCTGAAGCATAACTACCCTAATTCTAGGATCTGAGGGTACAGCCTTAGAGTAAAGGGAAGACCTTTTTGAACGGAGATAAGGAGAAACGTCTTCAGCCAGAGAATGGTGAATCTATGGAATTCACTGCCACAGAAGGCTGTGGAGGCCAGGTCATTGAGTACATTTAAGACTGAGATAGATAGGTTCTTGATTATCATGGGGATCAAGGGTTACAAGGAGAAAGCAGGAGAATGGGGTTAAGGAACTTATCGGCCATGATTGAATGACAGAGCAGACTCGATGGACCTAATGGCCTAATTTCTGCTCCTAAGTCTTATGATCTTATGGACTCTTGAAGGGAAGTTAAAGTCCCTTAACCCCTGTCGCTTTGCTGTTGGTGATGAGCAGGAACTGCTAGGGTGATGAAATGCAGGTCTCTGCATTTATCTTGGAGACAGCGTGTGTGCTGACTTGAGGCTCCATAGCAGCCTCCAAACTGTTCATGGAGGCAGCCAGATGCTTGAATGCCAGAGGCAACATGGTACAGGTTGTGTTGAACCTCTTCTCCAATCTTTGAGTCAGTTTGCCCAGTACCTCTGACAAAACTGCCTGCTCATGCTGTGTGCACTTGTGCATTTAGATGAAGTTATTAATAGTTGACACCATGGGATCCTCTCCTGCCTAAAGGTGAGCAGGTGCCTTGTTTCTGGCAGTCCTCTGAGTCCAGCCCTCTGAATGCCAGCGACTTGTGACATTTCTGCTTTGACTAAGTGGGGAGACGTGCCAGTGATGTGCTCACTAGAATATGCTGCTGACTTACTCAAACTAACGTTCTCACCCAGATATCTCTATGTGAGCTTGTGGAGAATGTAGGAGAAAATGCCAGGGTTTCCTCTGAGGTCTCTGTAGCTTATTCCTCGGAGGTGGAAGAGGAGATGACCAGTCATGAGGGTCTGGTGCTTTTACAAGATGATGAGGCATAGATAGAGTGGATAGTCAGAGATTTTTTCCCAGGGCGGAAATGACTATTATGAGGGGGCATAATTTTAAGGTGATTGGAGGAAGGTATAGGGGAGATGTCAGAAGTAGGTTCTTTACACAGAGAATGGTGGGCGTGTGGAATGCGCTGCCGGCAGTGGTAGTGGAGTCAGATACTTTAGAGACTTTTAAGCGACTCTTGGATCGGTACATGGAGGATAGTAAAATGTAGGGTATGCAAGGGTAGTTTGACCTTAGTAGGATAATAGGCCAGCACAACATCGTGGGCCGAAGGGCTTGTACTGTACTGTACTGTTCTATGTTCATATTAAATTCCCCACGCAATAAACAGTAACATTCTATTAGCTTTGCTGGTTACGTGCTATACCTGCATACCTTGCACGATTCATACTCTAGGAGCACTTCAATGTCTCACCATTTACATAGCATACTTCCTTTTGTCATTCTGCCTGCCAAAATGGACAATTTCACATTTTCCCACATTATACTCTATTTGCCAGATCTTTGGCCATTTACCTAACCTCCTTTATAACTTCCTTTTGTCTTCTTCACAACCTACCTTTCTATCTACGTTTGTGTCTTTAGAAAATTTAGCAATTAATTCTGTCTCTTCATCTAAGTTGTTTATATAAACTGTAATAAAGTTATAGCTCGAGCATTGATCCCCATGGCATATCTTTGCTATGTGTCGACAACCAGGAAATTACTAGTTTATGCTTACTCTGTTTCCTGTTAGCTAGTCAATCATCTGTCCATGGCACCTGTTAACCCTACACCATGAGCTATAATTTTCTCCAGTAATCTCTGGAGTCACACTTTATCCATTGCCTTCTGAATGAGTTGAGTAGACTGGTCCTGTTCCTAATATGAATGTTCGTATTTAAGTTTAAAATACTCATATTGGGACCCACACTTTTCTGCCTCAAACGGAATGGAAAATTCAATCATAAAATGGTTGTTGCTACTTAGGGACACCTTTACTACACAGATTGCATCAGTCACAACCCTCTACAGTGCCCGCACCTGTCTTATGTGGGCTTAATTTTTGTCAGGTTCCATCGGTCTAAACAGATCATTCTTGTTCTTATTTTAGAAATGAACATTTGAACCAAGTATGAAAATCTGGGAGTTCTTCCCACTTCCAAGGTTACTCCTTCTTCTGATTTATTTTTCTCTTACAAAAAACATGTCTCCATTTCAGCAGCTTTTGCATTTTGCAATCACACATTTATTTTACTCTGAAAATGATTAGCCTATTAAGAGTAGGGATACTATTCTAAACCTGCCACATGGTTTAGGCTTCCCATCGAAGAAGCAGAAGGTTCATGGTAGTATCATGTAGGTGGGTATGAATCCTAACCCATCTTCCAATTGGTTTAATGCAACACAGCCAAAACCGTTTCCAAATTAGGAACAAAAGCATAAGTTGCTGGAAGCTCAGCAGGTCTGGCAGCATCTGAAGAAAAAAAATCAGAGTTAACATTTCGGGTCCAGTGACCCTTCCTCAGAATTCAGTTCAGCTTTACAACATCCTCAGTTCTTTCGGTTTCCATTTACAAATTAATTGTTTTTAATGCGGCAATGATTTTGATTAGCACATTTCAACATACATCAGGAAAATATTGTGAAATCGTTTAGAATGTTTTGATGACCTGAAAAGCACTTAATAAATACATTCCTTTTTGACATGACAAAGTGACAATATAAGCCTATGAAACTGACAGTGTTCAAGCAGATTTTCCATGAGTTGGCTCAGGTGTCAGACACTGTTCTAAGGATTTTGTTGGGATATAGGAATGGGAAGAAATGTACAAGGCTGAAAGTGTTCAGAATTAAGTTTGATATGTGGTCACAAGACAATTAAAATATTTTGGATTCATTCCTAGAAATTGAATAAATAGCATTTACCTTAAACAAATTCAAGTGCTCTCCAAACATGCCACATAACATAAATCAGTAAAGTTTGGGATTAAGTTGTGAGAAGAAAAGGAACTTCTTATCATTTCAAAACAATATTTTTTGACTTCCTAATGATTATTCTATCCTTTCTTTGTTTAGTAAATTGCTAGATCTCTGTGTGTGTCTCTTGCAAACCCTTAGGCTCATGTAATAATTAGTCAAAAAAGACAATCTGCAACAAGAACAGAAAATGATGGAAAAGCTCAGCAAATTGGGGAGTTGCTGTAAAGAAAAGAATAATGTTGACATTTTAGGTATGGTACTTTTATCAAAACTGGAAGATATGGTTGAACAGAGCAAAGAAAAGACAGCTAAAATAAATCACTTTCTCAAGAAAATATAATAAATGCAATGTCAATGATTAGGTGAAGAGTGGAGACATGATTGTTACATAACAGAAGTAATAATAGCACAAGATGATGAAAGGCAAATAAAGGACATGTCCAAGATAAGGGAACTTGTGAATAATCAAATCAGGATAACTAACTTGAAAAGGCAATGTGAAAATCTGGGGAAATGTATCATGATCCAGTATACAGGAATCTAGTGGAATAAAAAGTAGCTCAATCCCAAGGGCTGAATTTAATGGCCACAACAGTGGCAACCTTACAACAGCCATTTTTACAGCTTCAATAAGATTAAATGCCAGTCAGTCAGCCGGTCAACAGCCTACTTTCAAGGCTCCAGTGTCTTTAAAGGCAAAGAGCCTGCCTCCCAAAAGCTACAGGTCAATCAGAGAAGCGGCAGCTGTTTCAGCCACAGCAGTGTCACCAGGAGCAGTTGCCATTCCTGGATTGCAGCAGGCCTCAGAACGGCAGCCATAGAGGAAGCCTTGGAAGGTGAGGGAGTCAGGCAGGGCCCAGTGAGAATGTGGAGGGGGAAGGGAATGTTGTAGAATTCTGTGGCATTCAAAACTGAGGAGGCCAGGGTGGCTCTCTAAGGTCAACTGGGTACCAATCAGAAGGTCTCCAGCCCTAAGACTGGAGTAAAGGACATCATTGTACACATGGCAGCTTTCCATATTGGCTCCCCCACCACACTAGATTACCAGCAGAGGCAGGATGAGGAGAGATCCTTGATTGGCTGTTTGAGCACCTCAATTACCTCCTGACCTTCCCCTGTCCAAATCCAACTGGATGGAGGGATGAAGTAGGGAAGGCAACAGACTCTCCATCTCATGCCTTCCCACTTGATTCCCAGCCCACTGAATTCAATTGGGAATTAAATTTCACTCCATGACTGTAGACACACCCCTCCTTCTTCCCATCACTGGCATGGCAAATGTAATCCCAATCTTGAGCACCAATCCACTTCCTTCAGCTCCAGAAGTATTGTATATCCAACTTATATTGCCAGTACATGCTCTGGAAGGGACTTTAATCACAGCTCCTGGTGATAAAAATTTATATCCTAAGTTCATCGAGGTTATTCAGGATAGTCAATGCTAATTTATCACTATTTTATGAATTTGATGTTTTATTTAATCAAGAGCTGACATAGGATTATGGGTACAGAAAAGAATGGCGTGCACTTTCCCCTGCTGTCTTCTGGGAGATGCGAGGCCATCAATAGTCACAATTGCCATAATGTGGATAAGCGACATAAACACATTAGAGTTGATTACATATCCACTTTCTGACAGGTACACCATTTGGATTTCCACCTCATATAGGGGCAGCAGTTGGAAGTTTACGTATTTCACAGAATAAAGCATTTTACTAGGTAGGACTCCAGAAATTAGATTGGCCTTTCTCGCTGACAACTCCATTATCTTCCACAGCCCATCTAACGTGTTTGCACTGTTGCAGCATTCTACATTTACGTAGAAGATACAAAAGTAAGGTTTGAATCACATTCTCTCATTCTGCAAAACGCTCTGCAGTAGCTGATGAAATTTTTGATATCTTGTCAAAGTTGCCATCGCTTGATGCCAATTGACTCAGACATTCAACGCTCCAGTACTGACAATATATTAGCTTTACTTGGAATATTTGCTGAAACAATTACTTTTTGAGACTCAAAATGTGTCCTTAAACCTAAAGGACACAGTTGAAAAGGCCAAGGGTAGAGACTACCTAATGACTCTCAATTGAATAGAATGAAATCATTAGGTAACAATCCACTTCATTCATACCAACATATGTGAAATTGAGTGGCAGGAAGAAGCCAGCTGGTCCACCACCAACAGCTGGACCACCAAGGCCAAACACACAAACACCATCCTCCTTCCCTCCTGTCCATATTTGATTTCATTTGATTTGATTTATTATTGTCACATGTACCTAGGTACAATGAAAATTTTTGTTTTGTGTGGAGTGCAGGCAGATCATAACATACAAACCGCAATTGGGTAATGGAACGGAGCGAAGAATGCTATGTTATGGCTGCAGAAAAGGTGCATAAACAGTGAGATCACCAATAAATTTAAAATTTGAAAGGTCCATTCAGAAGTCTAATAAAGCGGGGAAGAAGTTGTTCTTGAATCTGTTGGTACGTGTGTCTGAGCTGGGAATTTTTAACGGCGTAGGTAGAAGAATGGGGAAGTTTGTTGATTTTAGTTTTTGCATGGAGCACAACAGGACTGGTGTACATCCAAACTTGAAGAACTCCACATCACAAATTTGTGCAAATGTTCAAATGTTCGAAATAAACTCAGTCAAGTCTCTCTCTCACTCATTTATGCAAGGTTGCTCTGCTCTGGTGTCTGTGGAAAGGGAGCACGCTAGTACCGGCATGCTAGAGGCCTTTTGAGAGTGGTGAGCACCGCAGGGACTAGGGCGCATCATCATCCCAGATATCATTACTTTGATTTAGGAAGTTTATGCTGTTTTGGTATGTTAGTTCCCGTTAACGTGCATTTTTTTTTAAAGAAAACAGAACCCCATTAGGGTTGATAGAAGAAGGGTTTCTTCATTTCTGAAGAAGGGTCTAGGCCCGAAATGTCAGCTTTCCTGCTCCTCTGAACCATTTCTGAAGAAGGGTCTAGGCCCGAAACATCAGCTTTCCTGCTCCTCTGATGCTGCTTGGCCTGCTGTGTTCATCCAGCTCTACACCTTGTTATCTCAGAGCCCCATTAGGGACTATTTAACCAAATTTTGTTTGTTTAAAAGAGTAGAAAGGACGATTGAGAGGATCTTGCATCACGGTGTTAGTGTTCCTACCTCTGGACCAAGAGGCCTGGGTTCAAGTCCCACCTGCTCCAGAGGTGTGAAATAACACCTCTCAACAGGTTGATCAAAAATACCCATAAAATGAAAGGACAATTCAAAGCATTGGAGATCATACTGCTTGACTGCCTGTCCCACTTTTGTGTTACATCTGCACTTGGATGTCCATTGAGAGGGAGCATGCAGAATCGACCTGCAAGATATGGGCCTTTAGAGACCGGTGGGCACTAGTACGGACTGGGGTGCATCATCACCCCGAACAATGTTATTTTGATTTAGTAAGCTTCTGTTCACCTTTTAAAAGTTTTCATTGATTATGTTTTTGTTATGGGGCTGTCTAATCTATTTTTAGTTTTGTTTTGTAAGAGTATAATGGAGGATTAGGAGAGTTTGCAGTATAGCAATAGTATCCCTACCTCTGGGCCAGAAGACCCAAGTTCAAGTCACACCTGCTCCAGAGGTGTACTTTAAAATGTCTGAAAAGGTTCATTAAAAATATCTGTAAAGGAGGATCAGTGGCAGCTTTTTACCCCAACCACATGCATCCAGTGGTTGGTACTGCAACTTGGGATCAGTGATGGAATATTTTCATTAATAACTAAAAGTAATAAAGGTGTTAAAAGTCCATGCAACCCAGGGGAGAAAATGTTTCAGAAGAAAAGTCAGTTTGCGGCTGTAATAACATCACTGCTTTAAGAGGACACATAGTCAGCCATCAACCAAAAATGCTTAAACAGATAAAAATCAGCAGCACTCATGGAAGCAGCTGCAGGGCAAAAGTAGCACTCCAGAAAAAAAATAGATAGCTACAGAGATTGTGCATGCACTGGTAATAATCTTCCCAGAATCCTTAGATTCTGGAAAAGTCTCAGTGGACTAGAAAACTGCCAATAAAACAACCTTATTCACAAAAAAAGGAGACAAGAAACAGTTTAGGCCAGTTATAGGGAAATTGTTAGAGTCTATTCTAAAGGATTTATTAGCAGAGCATTTAGAAATGCATCATATAATCAAGCCAAATTAACACGGCTTCATGAAGGGCCATCATGTTTGACAAATTTATTACAGTTCTTTGAGGATGTAACAAGCAGGGAAACCATTAAAGGTAATATTTTTGGATTTTCCCCAAATGGTGTTCAATATGGCACCACATGTAAAGCTATTTAATAAGATGAATCCATGGTGTTGGGGGTAGTACATTATCATAGACAGAGGGCTGGCTAACTTAAAGAATACAGAGAGTTGAGATAAAGAAGGTATTTGAAGGACAACAAACTGTAACTAGTGGAATGCCAGAGGGATCACTGGTGGGGCCACAAATATTCACAATAGATATTAATGACTTGGATGACGGAAGTGAATGTACTATTGCCAACTATGCAGATCAGACAAAAAAGATGGGAAGGCAAGTAGTGAGGATAACACCAGGAGTCTTCAGAGGAATATTGACAATGTAAGTGATTGGGAAATCACTTACACCACAGATGGAATATAATGTGGGTTATGCACTTTGCATGAAGAATAGAAGAAGTGAATATTATTTAAATGGGAATAGTGTAGAAAGCTGTACTACAACAGGATTTCAGGGTCTTAGTGAATGAATCGTAAGAAGCTAGCATCCAAATTCAGCAGATAATAGATAAGACAAATGGAATGTAGGCCTTTATTACAAAGGGGACAGAGTACAAACATGGAGAGGTTTTGCTAAAAAGTATACAAGGTACTAGTCCGACTATAGCCAGAATGAGAGGAGTCCTTATTAAAACATAAAATTCTTAGAGGACTTGATAGGGTAGGCAGAGATTGTTTCTCCTTCTGCATTTCAGTGCTACATCTTGGGCTGCACTGGCAATTCTCCCTGTAATGCTGCAACAATGTCATTGTGCGCTCAGAAACATGCACCCAGATCATCGTATGGTTCAGGCTGCTTCTCCAGATTTTTTGCTTGCTGTCATGGTACTCACTTACTCTGAGCTTAACAGGTTGCTCATAGGATCCCTACTTCGTTAGATTGCATTTTTGCATTTGCCCCCTCAGTCAGAGATACAAGGCTATTTTACTTGTGTCTTACCTTGCTTTTTAGTGCAGTCACAAAGGAAGAGAGCTTCTCACGGTTATCAACAGGCCTCAGTTAAGTCAAGGGGTAGCTTTTGCTCAAGAGGTCTCGGCACAATAAGTCAAAGCAGACCCCAATACCAGTGCAGCAGCTTAGAATCAGTCACTGCAGTCTGTCAGTGTCAGAATGCTATTCACCTGAGTGGTGAGGAATCTAATGTTGGACAATCCGCCATCTGTCTCAAGTCTTTCTGCCCTATTGCACACTGCTTCCTTCTTAGAGTGAGAGAGTGAGGCAGGTATTTAAGGAGATGGAAGTGACTGGCGCAGTTGTTACTTTTGGTGCAGGTTGGGAGGAGTCCAGAGTGAATAGGCAGAGCTAATGCCATGTAGGGTTAGTAGTTTTGGGTGTCGGGGTGAGTAACAGAAAGTGAGGGAAGATGTTGCAGACATTAATGGGAATGGTACAGCATGGACCTTGGTGAACGGTGGGTACCGGAGCAGAGATAATGTGAAGTATTAGAGAGAAGCTGGTGGGATTTAGACTGGCAAAGTGGAGAAGTTCATTGACCTTCTTCCTACAGTGCTGGATATTCCTCCAGACACTTGAGACTGCACAGACCTGGGTGGTGTCCCCAGATCTGACTGACATGGTTTGGTGTCATGGTCCCCACTACTGGTCCTGGGAATAGAAGAAGGCCTACCTGTGCACAAATCCGTCCAGCAGAGCCTCCAAGTCTCAGCCCGCACAGCAGGACACCGATTTCCCATTGTCTGCCACAGTCTGGGCAAATGTCAGGAACCACTTAAACAGCTCTGCAGTGACAGTGCTTGTCCAGGTACATAGTGGGCTTTTAAAGATGGCACAGGCAGGCGTAAGGGATGCCAGTGATTTCTGGGATATCCCGCTGAGTGACATGTTGCTTCCAGGAACAGCATGTAGTAAGATGAGGCTGGAATTTTACATGAGGGATGCCATAGGGACAGAATAGGTAATTAATGCAATGTGTTTCTAAGAGAGGGTGAGAGAAAACTGCTAGGCCTCACGGCAAAATAAACTCCTAAAATCAATGCAACTTGAATTTAGCCAAAAGAATATAAGAATCAGCCCTAAAGACATAGTGCCCAATATTGGACAAAATATACCAGTTTAGGCTAAGCCAGTGTTTTTTTTAAATTCACCATAAATTCCTTGTGTTACTAAGCTATGTTCCAGGTTATAAGGCCCGGGACCTATGTCTTATTAATTACTTTATTAACCTGTCTGCTACTTTCAATGATTACTTCACACAAATCTCCAGGTCCCTCTGCTTTTGAGTTATATCCTTTATTTTGTATTGATTTTTCTCATTTTCTTACCAAAAATGTACCACTTCATGCTTCTCTGCATCTAAATTTGCCACGTGACTGCCCATTTCTTTCCTGATCATAGACTCCAGAGGAAAAGTCAATCACAATCCTCTTCGCAGTTCACAATACTACCAAGTTTTATATAATCTGCAGACTTTAACATTGTGCCTTCCAGATCCAGGTCTAGATTATTGCAATAGATCAGGAAAGGCAGTGATCTGAATAGCATTCCCATGTGAACCCCACTCCACTGTAGTCTAACAACCATTTAACATCACTGTTTTCTGTCACTTAGCCAACTTCACATCTGTGCTGCCACTGTCTGTTTGATTCCACAGACCTTGCTGACAAGACCATAACATGGAACTTTGTCATGACTACATACCGCACATCAACCACGCTGCCCTCATCAATCCTCTGTTACCTTTACAAAAATTCAATAAAGTTAGTTAACTTTAATTTCACTTTAACAAATCTATGTTGTGGCTGTCCAGGACCTTGGTTCGGCCACTTTTGGAGTACTGTGTGCAGTTCTGGTCTTCCTCCTATAGGAAGGATGTTGTGACACTAGAAAGGGTTCAGAAAAGATTTACCAGGATGTTGACAGGGTTGGAGGGTTCGAGCTATGGGGACAGGCTGAATAGGCTGGGGCTATTTTCCCTGGAGTGTTGGAGGCTGAGGGGTGACCTTATAGAGGTTTATAAAATCATGAGGGGCATGAATAGGGTAAACAGGCAAGGTCTTTTCCCTGGGGTGGGGGAGTTCAAAACTAGAGGGCATTGGTTTAAGGTGAGAGGGGAAAGATTTAAAAGGGACCTAAAGGGCAACTTTTTCACACAGAGGGTGGTGCGTGTATGGAATGAGCTGCCAGAGAAAGTAGTGCAGGCTGGTATGATTACAACATTTAAAAGGTATTTGGATGGGTATATGAATAGGAAGAGTTTAGAGGAATATGGGCCAAATGCTGGCAAATGGGACTAGATTTATATAGGATATCTGGTCGACATGGACGAGTTGGACCAAATGATCTTTTTCCAAGCTGTATATCTCTATGACTCTATGTTAGCTTTCCTGAATTAATGTATATTATTCTAAATGGCTGTTAAATATTTTTCACAAACTGTTACTTCTAAAAGCACCACAATGTCAAATTGACTGCCTGCATTTACTGGGCGTACCATTACATCACTTTTTCAAAATTTGTAACATTTGCAATTATCCAATCTTTTGGCACCACCCTGTGCCTCAGAAAGGTGGAAGATTATTTCTGATGCATCAATTATTTCTACCCTCCCTTCCCTCAGTATACCCAGATGCAATCCATACAGTACCCGGTGACATATTAACTTCAAGTTCAAGCTAGCCTTTCTAATATGTGGTCTTTACCAATTTTTAGTCTTCCCAGTATCTCAGTAGCTTCCTCCTCCACTATGTCTCCAATATAATTTGCTTCCTTTGAAAAGACATTGCCAAAGTATTCACTTCATGTAGCCATGACCTCTGTGCCTATGTGTGAATCCCTCTTTTGATCCTGAATTCACCCCAGCCCTCCTTTTAATGCCCTTTCACTACTTATATGACTAAAGAAAACTTTTGTTTCTGTTTATCTTAGCTGCCAGTCTATTCTCATAATATCTATCTGCTTCTTTTAATACTTTCTTCGCAACCTATTTGAGACCCAATTAGAAACCCACTTGTCGGTGCACATGATATATAACCTCATATCCAAATATGTGTCAAAGACACACTGTCTCATGTGCTTCATATACTTGAAACTGAGTTGCACCCAGAGCAAAATTCTTAAGGTAACTACACTGCAACATGCAGGTTCCGTTGCAAATGGCTCAAAGAATTCTCAGTATTGGTATTGCAATGTATCTAATGAAACCTGTTCCTGTGATGTGTATAATAGTAGGTGATAAAGGAGGTGGTAATTATTCCAGTATTTCAACACAAGAACTTGAACTTCTGGCTTTACTGTAAAGCTGTATTAAATACTACCATGCATTCTTGTAGAAACTCTCAATTAAAATCACAATTAAAAGTGCATCACAGTACTGATCATTTTTTTAAGAAAAGCTCTCTATTACAATGAACATGCATGATTTTCAGAATTTACTCTGCAAATGTTGTAGGCATAACTGAGATGTTTGGAATGTTATACACTGAATTCCACATGGCAAATATCAATGGAAGGATTTGACATTATGACTCCAGTACTTAATGTGGTACAGGTGGACAAAAATGTCACAAAATTCTCCAGAATTGGGTTCAAGCTGCATAGAAATGAGTGCATTAGTTTAACTGTGTTGTTGAATTGTTGAGATGTGAGATAAAGGACATCAAGAAACTGGAATGATCAATCAATATTACAGAAACTTGCTTTTTCCAGTGATGCTCTGCTCTCAGTAAATAGATTCTTATCAATTATTAAAGGCATATCAAGCTTGTGTCAGGCAGCAGCCATCAGTGTAACATATGTGGTGTTAGATCATGATTTATTCTTAAAATGAGCACATCAGTTTTCAAGGCATTCAACAAAAATATTAAATAAAAGCAGAGGAGTCTGTCAAGGTAACTTATTTATAAGAAAGATGCCAATAAAGTAACAATTTTTAAAAAAACTGGGTGTGCATTTTTATACACAGAGGGGAGTGGAACAAACATTCACAGCCTGCCACATCCCTCTCTATCACCCCACACTCATTGTTTTTAGACACCAACCAGATATCATATAACTCTATTTAGTTTCTGCTAACCTGCTTCCCAATTGATAGAGGAGTAAAGCAGCAGCTAGCAGGTGCAAATTAGGTGGCCACAGGACAGATTTCAACCTCTCAAGCAAGATCTGCCATTTAGTACTATTATGGCTGTTCTTATCTTGGCCTCAACTCCATTTTCCTGCCCTCTCTCCAAAACCCTTCGACCTATTACTAATTAAAAATCTGTCTATATCCTCCTCTCTTTCCCATCACTAAATCATTTGCAGTAATTTTTCATCTACTGACCACACCAGTAAATCATCTGCGTTTCCTAACTGATCAATTTGAGCGCAAAACCTGTTAAGGGCAGCCTTGCAGCTCTTTTCATGTATTAGTTCCACCCATTCCCACTTTTTATTTACTCAGTCAATTAACACCAATCACTACTTTGTTAGGGGAGGTAGTAATCTTGTAGGAAGGGAAATCCCTCCTATTCTCAAGGTCCTGAAGTTTTCATTTAATCTTACTAACCTAAAGAAAATTGAAGGTCTCCTGCCTACCTCAGCAGTGACCATCTCCACTGGTGGGGATGCTGAGACTTGACAACTGCCTGCCTTCCGAAACGGCTGGCCGAATCAGGAACCAGCCTGCCATCTTTAATTGGATGATGAGCTTCCAGGTGGCCAATTGCAGTCACCTAAGATAAAACTGCTAAGCAGGCTTACTACCAGCAAGTTCACAGTCCAGGCCTGCTTTTTGTCCTGACTTTGGGGTCCCAAAGTCTGCGGTAACATTCAGGCCAATAAGTTGGAAAAATTTATACAAATGAAATAAGTGTTATGTTGAATTCCCTTTATAATGTTGAAAGACTCCACATGAAGATTCACATTTTGTAAACATTTTTCCTGAGAAAATGTTGGAAAAGTTGTTGCGCTGGAAATGTAGTCTAGGGTTTTCAAACAGAAAGGATGGTTGGAATTCTTCAGGAATCTCTTTGAAAGCATTTTCTAACTCACTTTTTTCATTAAACAAAGGTTACTTTGGTACTGTACCAACTGCATGTCAGAATAAAGAGTTGGTGACAAAAAAAAGGCAGTGGCTCTGACACTGGGAACAGCTTTTAAACAGCAGAGATAAAAATAAATTCTTGCAAAGTTGAGAATAATCATAAATACTGGACATGTACAGGAGGTGAATGAGCAGGTGAAAGAAAAACTATTTCAGGTTGGATCATTATTCAGAGCTGTTAGTGAAAGCCCCACTCAAAATCTCATCAGAACTTTCTATCACTTTTAGGTGCAGAGTGATTTAATGTGAATTTCCACATTTTTTTAAAGCAGATTGTATCCATGGTCATTGATTATGGTGTACAGCTTCTTTAAATATATTCCTTCTTGTGAAAACAATTTAGTTAAATCAATGAATTTATTAATCTATTACCTTAAAAGGCATTTCCCAACCCACTAAAAGTGGATAAAAATCGAAAGAACTGCAGGTGCTGTAAATCACGAAACAAAACAGAAATTGCTGGTAAATCTCAGCAGGTCTGGCAGCATCTGTGAAGGAAAAAAGAGTTAATGTTTCAGGTCCGGTTCTGAAAAAGGGTCACCAGACCCGAAACGTTGACTCTGTTTTTTCCTTCACAGATGCTGCCAGACCTGCTGAGATTTTCCAGCAACTTCTGTTTTGTCCACTAAAAGTGGAGTTGATGATCATAAGAATACATTTTCAATTAGTTCCATGTTAATGTCATCACATGTACTCTTAATTGTTATTTAATATAGATAAACTCCAAGGGTTTGTTTAATTTTTTCTTTCACAATATTTATTAACTTTCATATTTAATATTTTAATACTTCCAAATATTTAGAACAAAGCTCATATTTTCTCTCCAATGCTATTATTTTAAATGGAGCATACAATAATTGTGCTCAATTTAGCCTTTAAATTGTAGCTATTTTTGGTACAGTACATAAACTCTTTGCTTAAAATTGCCATGATCAGTCACATTGTTTTTAGCTATCTTAAACAACATTATTGGAAATTATACTATGTATATTATAATTTAATTTGTCATTAATCAATAATTCATAATAGGTCATATACAAATAAGCAGAGTGATGGGACATGGAAATGGGGAGACTGACGAACAATTTTGCTAGTTTTCAGCATTATTTGAATGATGGTTCTGGCCTATTTAAGTAAACAGGTCATTGCCAAGACATTACTAAAATACCACACTCAACATAGGGGAAGCACGAATGAAAAATGCTGACTGATGTGAGTCTAACATCATTGTGATGGAAGGCATCATCAAATCCAGCCATTCTAATTAATTACAGGATAGATTTGAGTAGGAAGGCTCTGACTACATTCCAAGTAGCTCAAAGTAAAGTTCAACACACTGCCAAAGGTGTGTCAATGAAGACTGGTTACAACTTTGCCACAATATGCAGATGTCCTTTGATAGAGGAAATAGGGAGACGTATGAAGGGATTAAAAAGGCAACAGCTTGCTCAACAAAGAAAACGGCTCTTTTGATGCCTAGATCAATATGGCGGATATTTTGCAATTCACTGTATTGCACCTGTAAATTGGGTGCGGTATCAAATTTTAATCCCTTGTTTCATCTAAATTGACTCTGCGGAGAAGCAGATTTGTTAGCAGGGAATCCTCCAAAAAATCAATGCTCAGTCAGGAAATGGAAATCAGCTAAGGTCCCATGACTGATCATGGGGACAGAATTGGAATCATCCATAACATCCACCTTTTCATGGTGAAACAGCATACCTACTCTCACTGTCTAGGATTGCACATGGAAAATTAGTCATTTGGTGAGGCACTGTGTGGAAGTACCCAACCCAGCGTAAAATAAAATCAAAGCCTTCAAGGAGAGAAATAATAAAAAAAAGTAAACAATGTTTATGCAGCTCAATTAAACAACCATAATGATTTCAAAAGTGGATTCAATATTAATCTACTTAAAAACAGCCACTTAAATTGAGCTGAAGAACAATGCCAAAAATATATGAGTTTTGAAAATCAAGAGTTGAACTGTTTGGAAATACATGTCCAGTGACAACTGCCAAATAATATATTCTTGTTACATGTAAATTAGAGGAAACTGCCTCAATCTTTAATAACAAAGTTGCATTTATGTGATAACTTTAAAGTAGGAAAACATGGCAAGGCACGTCACAGGAGAGTTATCAGACATAACATGGCATAGTGCCAAATATGATAGTATTAGGCATGGTGACTAAAGATTTGGCTTTTAAAGGAGCAGAAAGTTCTACAGGCAGAGTGGTTTACAGCAGGAATTACAACTCTTTGAATCTAGAAGATTGAAACTACAGCCATCAATGATGGGACTAGGACATGAGGGCATATGTGAGAATGAATTTTCAATTTGACCTATTACTAAGCCATATTGAGAGCCAAGACAAATCAGTGAGCACAGGAGTGACAAGTGAACAGGACCTGGTGTGAGTTGAGATATGGGAAGCAGGGTTTAGAATGAGCTAAATTTTAAGGGGGGAGGGTGTGAAAGATGAGAGATCAGCTGGGAGAACAATCAAATATAGCTAAGGGGGAGTGAAATAAGTGCACAAAGGCCAGTATCCCATCACCAATTCACCCGTTATTTCGATGTGCCAGCTCAGAGTCAGTCCGTATATGGAGGAAATTCTAAATCCCCTGGTTTTTTTTCCCCTGTTCTTTCGCTTTTTCTTCTTTCCCCACACTACCACTGTACAGAATTAGTGCTTATACTTGCCCCCACATCACTCATGGTTGTGTGTGCAGTGACTAAGTGAAAAAGGCACAGTTGTGTAAGAGCTTTATTTAATATTTCCACCACCAGGAAAAACACCCATGTAGCCAGTGAACGATTAACAAGCAAAGCCTGATAAAGGCAATGCTTACGTGAAAAAAGTGAAAGGGGAGGATGGGCATTAAATCAAAATAGAGTTGGAGGGGGAAATAAAGCACTCCAACCACTGTGGTGCCCACCTCTCCCTAAAGGCATTGAGAACATTAATGGACACCACGTGCTCCATCTCCAAGAACACCTGGCACGAACATAACCACGGAAGAGGGGCTGGCAGTCGGCAGAGAAAACCCCTCCACGGCCGCTGCCTTGACCTGTTTATAGTCAGCTTGGCTGGGCGCACGGGCAGACCCACAAGGAGGTCCTCTGATCTGCCCACTAACCCTCTGCACAGGGTGGCAAAGATCAGGAGCATGCGGCTGAAATGCAACCACAAACATAATAAAAGGTTTTTCAGGAGACTAAAAGGGAGCATAAATGCCCACAACCAATATATACATGGACTATCATAGCACCAAAAAATAAACAGTTGGGCTAGCAGTACGTGAACCACCACAATCTGCAGTTATATGGGACTACAGCATGAATCCCCTGTTTATATTGGACAGCCAGGTATTCCCTGATTGACCCAGGTTAACAACCCCATCAAAGATCTCATAGTCAATAAGATCCACTTGGTTCCAATCACTACAAAGAAATTTCGGGCATGGATGTGAACTTCAAAAGCACATAGCTAAGGTAGGAGCAGAGTGGAGCAATATTAGGATGCTGCCATTTACAATCATAAAGAATGCAGAGGATTCAAACCTGGTTCTTCCTGCAACAGTGTGTGGAGAATGAGTGAGAGAAATGAAAATAATGGTGAGGGAAGAGAATTTGTGCTCAAGATTAAAGATAATGTGGATTTGTCAATTTATTTATTTGAGGAAATTGCAGCTCATAATGAACTGAACACCAGGCAGAAAAACAGGAGGCTGGAAGAATACAGCAAACCAGGCAGCATCTGGAGGAAAGGAGAAGTCAACATTTTGGGTATTACCTTTCTTGAGGACTGGGGAGTAGTGGAATGGTGATGATAGATGGACACTGATAGTAGGTATAACCTGGTTGGTCAATGGGAGAGATGTATCCAGTTGATGGCTGGAGAGGAGGGTCAGAAGGTGAAATGGAAGGGAGGAGGTGGGGCTAGAAAGGGAGCTGGGGGATGGGTGGGAAGGTTATTTAAAATTGGAGAACTCAAAGTTGAGTCCTCCGGGCTATAGGGTGCCCAGATGCAAGATAAGGAGCTGTTTTTCAAATCTGTATTCTGAGTCACTGCAATACTGGAGGAGGCTGAGGACGGATATATCAGAGGGGTGGGGCAGGTTGAAATGGACTGGGACCAGGACATTAGGCTGGTCGTATGGGCCAGGCAAAGATGCTCTGCGAAACCATCACCTGGTCTACGTTTGGTCTCACCGATGTACAGAAGACCACATTGGGAGCACTGGATGCAATAGACTCGGTTGAAGGAGATGCAGATGAAGCCCTGTCTCACCTGGAAGGACTGTTTAGGGCCCTGGATGGAGATGAAGGAGGTGGTGTGTGGGCAGGTGTTACATCTTTTACAGTTACAAAGGAAGGTACCAGGCAGGTTGGAATGGTTGGTGGGGAGCGTGGCATGAACTAAGGAGTGGCGAAGGGAATGGTCCTTGTGGAAGGCAGTGAGGGGTGACAAGTGGAAGATGTGGTAGGGTCTAATTAGAGCTGAAGGAAGTGTTTGAGGATAATAGGTGGATTAGAAGGATGGTGGGGTGGAAAGTAAGGACAAGGGGGACCTGATCTTTATTATGTTTGGGGAGGGTTGATTTAGAGCTGTGGAGCGGGGAATGGAGGAGGCACAGTGAAGGGCTGTCTGGATGACAGAGTGGGGAGAAGAACATTGTTTGAGAAAGGAGGACATCCAAAGTGCTTGGCTGTAGAACGTCTCCTTGAGCAGATGCGACGGAGGAGGAGGAATTGGGAAAACAGGATGGCGATTTTGCAAGATTCAGACATCCTGTAGTGTAGGTAGCTGTGGGAGTCTGTGGGTTTATAGTAAATGTCGGTCTGTAAACTGTCACCAGAAATGGAAACAGAGAAATCAAGAAAGGGGAGGGAGGTGTCTGAGATAGACCAAGTGAATTCAAGGGCAGGGTGGAAGTTGTTAGCAAAGTCGACGAACTGCTCCAGTTCAGCCTGGGTGCAGGATACAGCACTGATGTACAACAATGATGGGCCATGGTGGGGTTGTGGTCAAGGGGGAGGTAGGAAGTGGTGTCGGAGAGTTGGCATTCGGCCTCTGCGACATAGAGGTCTGTCCTCCAGACTACCACTGCCTCGTCTTTGTCAGGGGGTTTGATAGTGAAACGGGGATTGGTGCAAGAAGAGTGGAGCGCTGCACGTTCAGAGGGGGGAGGTTGGAGTATGGGTGCAGAAAAGAAGCATCAAGCAGTTAAGTAGGTTGAACACAGAAACAGGAAAGGGTCAGAACCATTCAAATGCATTTGTTAATCCAACTTGCCTCTCGGTTCAAATCTAGTCTGATTAAACAAATCCTGTGTAATGTGAATTCTGTGTAATATGCGGTGCTGCTTAATGAGGTTTTGGAAGAAGCTCAGAAACTCTCACACAAATTGCTAAACGGGTACTGAATGGATCTTCATGGTTTCTATGACAACTAGATGTGTGAGCAGTCAAGCAAATTCCATTATAATATGCAGAGTCTACTTTTTCCCAGCAGTGTTGGCCCAAGCTCGATGAATTATCCTGCTTAGTTGAAAAAGGAAAACAAAACGGTTTCCTAATAGTTTGTGTGAATTGCGGTTCAGCTATTAGTCACAAGATGTCACACTACCAATACCTTCACTGAAAATGTTATATTCCATGAAATGGACACACTGACGAGGTGGGATGTTAATCTTTTTTCCCGGTGGCTTTAGCACAGCTCATTCTTGAAATAGTTCCAGGTAAGTGGATGGCTCTGGTAACCAAGTCTTTTGCACTTGCCAAGCTACATCTTAAAAGTGGGATGAAAATGTACCGGGCAAGGCTACAACCTGGGATGCTGGAATTGAAGAAATAGGACAACTGATTCAATAGCAAGTGTTGTAATATTCTAATAATTGCCTTAGAAAAGATACAAGGAAGATTTATGGGATGTTACTAAGGACGAGAGACACCAGTAATAAGCTCACATTGGAAAAAAAAAGACTGCCTTCCTTGGAACAAAGAAGATAATAAGGTTCTCAAGATAATGAGAGGTTTTCATAGAAGTAGATTGACAAAAAATATTCTCTCTGGCTGATGGGTCAATATATACTGGTGATGAATAAAGAAGGAAAGGCTTAAATCATGAGGGGCATGGATAGAGTGAAAAGCCTAGCTCTTTTTCCTAGAGTGGGGGTGGGGGCAAAAGAAGGGGGGGCATCCAAAACTAGACGGCATAGGTTTAACGTGAGAGGGGAAAGACCAAAAAAGGTCCTGCGGGGTAACTTTTTCACACAGAAGGTGGTGCGTGAGTGGAAGAAACAGCCAGAGGAAGTGGTGGAGTTGGATACAATTTCAACAGTTAAAAGGCATCTGGAAAGGTATACAAATAGTAAGGGTTTAGAGGGATATGGACCAAATGCTCACTAGCTTCACTAGCTTCAAAATCTCCCCTCCCTCTACCGCATCCCAAAACCAGCCCAGCTCGTTCCCACCTCCCTAACCTGTTCTTCCTCCCTCCTGTCCCCACTTCCCACCTCAAGCCACACCCCCCATTTCCTACCTACTAACCTCATCCCGCCCCCTTGACCTGTCCGTCCACCCTGGACTGACCTATCTCCTCCCTACCTCCCCACCTACACTCAACTTTACTGGCTCCAACCCCGCCTCTTTGACCTGTCTGTCTCCTCTCCACCTATCTGCTCCTTTATCCATCTTCTATCTGCCTCCCCCTCTCTCCCTATTTATTTCAGAACCCCCTTCCCCTCCCCCATTTCTGATGAAGGGTCTAGGCCCGAAATGTCAGCCTTTCTGCTCCTATGATGCTGCTTGGCCTGCTGTGTTCATCCAGCTCTACACCTTGTTCATCATGCTGTCTGTTTCCCATGCAATCCATGTTATCGTGTAATAACAGTAGAAAAAGAAACAAGGAGGATCAATTTTCATCTGCCTACCATTCAGTAGACAATATGGTGTGAGGTTTCCAGAAAACAATGAAAAGGATAGCAACCAAAGTAGGGGAACCTCATTCAAATCCTCACAAGATACCCATTAAACAAAACCCATCTCCACAAGGACCTATCAATCAGAGTGAAATTGGAATGTTCTAACATAGATTTTCCAACTGTATATCATTCCATCCTGATCCACTCACAATCAATATATACATTTGGATTGATAATTCTTCTTGATTAGCCACAAGTTTTTAATTGCAGTTTCTATGTTCTTGCAGCTTAGCAGCTATCTTTCTCACTTGTGGTTCAGGTCTCAATTTTTCACACACATCTTATAAATAAAACAAGCCAGACACCAAGCTAACAGCAATAAACAGTACTTGGCTATGTGACTCAAGGCAGCAGAATGAGCCCCCTGTAACTCAATAGTGACAGCCATAATATCAGACTACTTCAAATAATTTTGATTAATTCCTTCATTTATAAAATATTACTCCAGTTGTAACCCTACAATATAGATTAGGCAGTCTGCACATTTCTAGTGACACACAACATATGTAGTGAAATGTTTATTCTCCCTATTACTGCAGGCTAAATGCTCCAATTTATTACTGGAGTTGCACCATTTTGCTTTGCGCCACAAGTTTCCTGAGTTTTGATCCACCCATTCAATTAATTTATTTTTTAAAGACATCTAGCCTATATGTTGCTCCAATATTAGTGGAGATGGACAGTTCCAAGTCGAGCGTTATTGGAGCACTGCTGCCTCACAGCACCAGGGACCCGGGTTCAATTCCACCCTCGGGCGACTGTGTGGAGTTTGCACGTTCTCCCCGTGTCTGCGAGGGTTTCCTCCGGGTACTCCGGTTTCCTCCCACAGTCCAAAGATGTGCAGGCTAGATGGATCAGCCATACTAAATTGCCCATCGTGTTCAGGGAGGTGTAGATTAGGTGGGTTATAGGGGGATGGGTCTAGGTGGGCTGCTCTGAGGATCAGTGTGGACTTGTTGGGCCGAAGGGCCTGTTCCCACACTGTAGGGATTCTATGATTCTATGAATATGCAAATTCATAAAAATGCTGTTAGTTTAAAGTTATATTTTGGCTGTTGAGTATGTGTGCATAGTTATTCTAAATTGCTGAAGTTATATAAGTGGTAAGATCAGACACAGTCAATTCCAGAATATAAATGGTCTGTTAACAAGAGAAGGATATGGAACCTTAAAGCAAGCATTTCCCTGACCAGATCACCGATATACATATTCACCATAAATCCTTTACCATTTTTCATCTCTATTCTAACATTCATCCAATCCCAATCTCAAAACCTTTAATACAAAAGCAAAATATTGCAGATGCTAGAAATCTGAAATGGGAACAAAGAAGCTATAAAATCCCAGCTAGTGAGGTGGCAACTGTGGGGGAAACAGAGTTAATATTTCAGAACTAAAGAAAGATAGAACAATTGACAAGGGGAGGGGGCAGGACGAAAAGAGGAGAGTGTTTGCAATAAGTTGGAAGCCAGGAAAAAATTAAATAGAAAAACACTTCTTGGTGCACTGGTAAAAGAGAGTGGTAATGCATAAAAACACATACATTTCTTATATTGGGAAGTGTATTTATTCAGTAAAATGACCAGTATCTGGTGTATAAAGAACAACCATAATGCTTTTCATAGAGTTCAACATTTTTTCGGAAAATACATTTTGGAGAATAATGAAGCAGATTAAACAGAAAGCACTATATTATACAATAAAACTGACCTCAGATTTCAACTCCTTTGTTGGCTCGCTGTCTTTGTTATTCCAAACATTTTATACTGAGTAGTGACACTATGCATTTCTAAACAGCACTCAAACTCTCAACTGTTAAGTATAGCAGTTAAGTGTTTAAGTCAGAGTGTTCCTTGATACAGTCAGGAGTGTCAGAACAGCACTAGTCTTTCTCCAACCCAAGAGATTCTGTTTCATTTTCTGATGTCAATGCTTGCTTAACTGGAAAACTCAATGGTATTCATATAATGTAGTCTCGCTCTTACCTGTAAAGTCAGAATGTGGAACTCAGTACCATGGTGAGGTGGTTGAGGCGAGTTATATTGCAAAGAACTCAATTTCACAAACTTATAAATTGACTTTGGAGTTAAGTAACATACGACTTTTAAAGTGCATATCATGAGCAGTAAACATGAACAGAAAAAAAACTATCTATTTTGGAATTGGGAAAACTCAGTGAACGAATTCTGGGATAAAAAGAAGGCTGCAACCCTCTAGAAACAATGTATTTACACAGAATCTTCAGGTAGTAAAAAATTCCCAAGGAATTTCAAAGTGCTGTCAAACAATACTTACACTGAGACATATAAAGGAGGTGTTTGCTGAAATTTTGACATCAGCACCAAAGCAACAGCATTCATTCTAATCTCAAACAAAGCTGTTGACAAAGAACTAGCAATCTCTGTGGTTTGGATTTCATCTGACACCAAGTCAAGGGAGTCTCATATTCAGTAATAATGGTGCCATCGAGGAGGGTAAATTGCCAATCCATGCCACCCTTTCCACTATGAGCTTTTACATTTCATAATAACTTTTGATGTGACATTTTATCAAATGCTTTCTGGAAATCTGAATACACTATGTCCATTTTAGTCCCATAGCATATGTTATTTCCTCAAAGAACTCCAATAGATTTCGCTTTTATGTTGACTCTGCCTGGTTACCAATCCAACTGCTTTTATTTAATAAGAGTTTTCAACATTTCCCCTACGACAGATGTTAAGCTAACTGCCCATAGTTTCCTGCTTTCTTCCTCCTTTTGAAGTAAAGAAGTTACATTTACTATCTTCTAATCTACTGTAATCATCCCTGAATCAAGGGAATTTTGGAAAATTAACACCAATCAATGCATAAAACCCCAAAATGAAGTCCATCTGGAACTGGGAATTTACTAGCTTGCAACAATTTACTCAGTACCACTTCTCTGGTGATTGTGATTTTCCTGAATTCTTTCCACCCTCCCATTTACTGATTTTTTGCAGTTCTGGGATGTTACTTTTATCTTCTAAATTCAAGACCATGCAAAATACCAATTCAATGCATCTTTCATCTCTTTATTTTTCATTATTAATTCTCTCGGCTCACTTTCTATAGATCCAACATATACTTTGTCAACTCTTCTTTTTTAAATATTTATATAAACTCATATTATCTAGTTTTAATTGTTCTGGTGCAGACAAATGCAGTTTAAAATACTTAAGAGTCCTTGTGTTGTGAGATTGGCCTATTCACTATTAAAGGGCACCCAGACAAGCAGTCATTCCCTTTAAGCCAGGAACTTTGCTGTGCGTCTGTCATGCTTGGTTCTGCAGGTACATATACCTTCTTATCACCTGTTCCCTCTCTGCTGGTTTTAATCTGCTGTTACCCTCTCACCGCCTGACCCCACTATTGTATTCCCTCATCTGTCAGTTACCAGCTGACAATATGCAGAATGAGGGATCACAGACAGAATGGTTCAATGTTTTATATCCCACTGCAAGTCTTCCTACAGACCAACCTGTCCTGCTTCCCAGGGATGGCATCAGGAAACACTCCCATCTGACCAAGACAGCATGGATGGGAGAGGTAGTACATGTCAGCAGACATGGGCTCACAGGAAAACCTGCCTGCAATGAAGGGAAAGGATAAATAATCTGTTACCAGGGTAAGTGGTATGTTGTTTTTAAATGGAAGCCAGCCCTCACTAGGGCACCAAGTAATGCAGATGAATGAGTGCAGAGGGATGTCAGACAGGAGTTAAGGTCGCAGACCTCAGCATTGAATGAGAAAGGTGGTCAGAACGTAACAGCCCTTCATATTCTGCACGCTGTACCACCTGCAGGACAACGTATGCATTGGAACTCTTACTCCAGGAGAACACAAGTCACATCCAAATCGATAACCAGTACTATCTCAAATGACAAGGACAGCAGATAAATGGAACACCACCAACTGCAAGTTACGCTCCAAGCCATGCACCACTCTGACTTGAAAATATATCACCATTTCTTCAGTGTCACTGGGCCAAAATCTAGGACCGCCTTCCCTAATAGAACTATGGGTGTACCTATACTAAATGGACTCGAATGGTGAGAAGAATAAAACTCCCATAAATGACAGCTTATGGTCAGGTCTGCTCAGGGATCCGTCATTCACCCCGGCCAAACCTGTGTTGTACTAAACAGAAAGATCTTGGAGGGCCTTACGTGCAGGGGACAGGGGGTTGGACACCTGCTTCATCAGCCTGGACCAGGAATAGGCCTTTGACAGGATATCACACATCTACAAGAGAGATGGAGTCTCCAAAATAGGCTTCGGGGAGGGAATCTGTAATTGGATCCAACTGCTCTACACCAACATCAGTTGTGCAGTCACAGTCAATGGGCGAGAATCAGAAAGCTTCCCGATCAGAACCAGAGTCAGGCAGGGCTGCCTTCTCTCAGCTGCCTTATTGGTGGGTTATGCAATCTTGAGAGAGGTGACTATTCCAGGCAGTGGAGGCCTGCAGGTCAAGCCTCCCTGTACATGGATGATATTCGCCATCTGTGACCAGTTCGAACTGGAATTGGGCACCAAGATAAATCAAGGCAAGAGTGAGGCCATGTTCTTTGGGAACTGGGTCGACTGATCCTTTAGCCCCTTCACTGTCAGGACAGATTTTCTGAAGATATTTGGGTCAGAGTAGCAGATTGTGCACCAAAACTTGGGAAGAGAATATTGCCAAGGTGCAGCATAAACTGGGCAGATAGGAGCACCGTCTCCTGTCCATTGCAGGAAAAAAACTTGGTCATCAGATGTGTGATACTCTTGGTGTTGTACATGGTGTAGGTCCGGCCCAATCCCTGAATTTGTGCTGCTGCAGTCACCCGAGCCATCTTCCACTTCATCAGGAGGGAAGGGACACCATGTACAAAGCAGATAAGGGTTGTGGAAAGAGAGAATGTACCAATTCCACCCGCATCCTGATGGCCACCTTTGTGTGTGGCTGCATCAAGCTGTGTGTAGGCCCTCGGTACACAAACACCAAGTATCATTACACACTGAGGTTCTACATGTCCCCGGTGTCGCGAAGGATAGGTCTGGCCTCATTGCTGCAAAATGCTCCAAGTAGTTGGACCATAAGGGGAGGCGATGGCCTAGTGGAATTATCACTGGACTGTTAATCAAGAAATACAGATCATGTTCTGAGGCTCTGGGTTCGAATCGTGGAAATTGAATTCAATTAAAAAAAAGTCTAATGATGACCATGAATCCATTGCCAATTGATGGAAAAACTCATCCGGTTCACTAATATCCTTTAGGGAAGGAAACTGCCGTCCTCAACTGATCTGGCCAACATGTGTCTCCAGACCCACAGCAATGTGGTTGACTCTTAACTACCCTCTGGGCAATTACGGATGGGCAATAAATGCTGGCCTAGCCTTTACCCCGTGAATGAATGAATGAATAAAAAATCCGTATCACCTGTCCCTCGTGGAAAAAATTTGTGAAAGAAAACACCTTTGACCACAAGTCCATCAAGCAGTGTTCAGCATGTAGCATCCTTGAGATCCTGAGGGAAAAGGAGAGAGTTGATCTTGTCGTGTAGTTTCATGAGCAGACTGTCAAAACCATTTGGCAGAATGCCTCATGACCAGAACTTCCCAACAAGCACCAAGACTTGGCCTGAAAAGGATATATCTGTGACGTCTTTCATGCACGACCAGACTTTCTGCACCACTACAAGCTACCCTCGAAGCTACTGCGGGAGGATGAGACTGTCACACATCTCCCTCTAATGTGCCTATGCAAAGAAAGTCTGAAGAGATATGTATTGGTTTTTGTTGAAGTTCATCTTGAGCAGCTCTGTGAAACAGGACTCTGTGCTCTGCAGTCTGTTCCCGAGGACAAACATCGACTGCATCTGGAGGACCATCAACTTGGTAAAAGGCACTCTTTGGTCTGCCCAAACCATGGTCGAGGTCAACTCTTTGCAATGGAAGACTAACAAGTGTTGCAGACTGGCATATTCCAGGCTCCAGTGACACATGAAAGCTCAGGCCAGATACCACCAAGGCGCAGTGGGGAAAAACCAAGATCTAAGGTCTTTCTGCCAGAGTATAACAGGTCCTTTCATCTATTGGACCCTTCTGATGCCTCAGGTCCATGTCAATAATACCTTGCTTAATTAAGAAATGTTTTGGGGTTTGTTGTAACTATCAAAAAAGTCAAAGCCCAATGTTTGTTTTTTCCCTCTGTTCGCAAAGATCTGAACTTTTTAAATTTATTTCATGGGATGAGGTCATCGCTGGCCAGGCCAGCATTTTATTGCCCATCCCTAATTGCCCAGAGGGCAGTTAAGAGTCAACCACATTGCTGTGTGTCTGGAGTCACATGTAGGCCAGACCAGTTAAGGATGGAAGTTTCCTTTGCTAAAGGGAATTTAGTGAACCAGATGGGTTTTTTCCCAACAATCGTCAATGGATTCATGGTCATCATAAGAATCTTATTTATTGAATTGAAATTCCACCATCTGCCATAGCTGGATTTGAACCTAGGTTCCCAGAATGTTACCTGGGTCTCTGGGTTGACAGTCTAGTGATAATACCACTAGACCATTGCCTCCCCTACTGCTTTAGTAACTGTGTATGTGCATAACTTTTTTTATGAATTAAAGTATATTTTTGCAATAAAAAAAGACTCAAATGGTTTAAGAAATGAGTTCAATACCTTCTCAACAACAATTATGGAAAGGCAAGAAGTGCTGGTCCAAGGAGCAAAGCCCATATCCATGAATGAATAAAGAAAAGACACGCCTGATCGTTTACTGGAGCCCAGATATCCATTCCATCACTGAACCCCTACTTGACTGACAACCATGATTACCTGATGTCTGCTGTCAATGTTTGTTTTTATTTACACAAGGTTAAAAGGATTCATGTGGTGGCAGTTACAGCTATTGAAACATTAAAGTGTTTGAATGATTGACCCAGAGCCCTACAGTAGAAAGGAGTGATTTTTTTAACATGATAGAAGGTTTTCAATGGTTGACATTTTTAAAGTAGTTTTTACACACACAACGTTGTCACTGTGAGGTTCATGACTTGAGAAATTGTACAGTGGATAAATCGGCATGGAAGCATTTTAGCCAGGCCTAGGGGACAAGAAAGGCCATAGATACTGTTTGGAAGCTTTGGCATGGATATATGAGGGATCACATGAGGGAGGGAGGCTGATGGAGGAGCATGGAGCATGGCATGCGGACAACCTTTTGAACCTACTTTTCAAACATTTTCCTCATATAGGCTATGATTCATGATACCCAAGGTGCCACGGACCATGCCTTTATAAAAAATTGGCCATGAAAATTGCAAAGGGGGAAATCCAAACCTATCACTACAACGGAACTTGCCAGGTTGGGAGTTCACATACAGCTTGTAAGTCAAATTAGTCTACATCCTTAAAAATCACTTCTCAAAATCAGAAACCCAGGAATCTCAGAATCAGGATCTGCCATCCATTTTTAACAGGCTCCCAAGTTATGCCCACTTGGTGAAAGTCCAGGCCAATGTCCATCACCATCCACACATCTTCTTTCCCACTTTGAGGAGTAGTTGCTATCCCTCAGTCAGGCCTGACACTTCTGTTATCAACACCTGTTTTGTCCTGCCCATGACAGCATTTATAGATCATAGAATCCCTACAGTGTGGAAACAGGCCCTTCGGCCCAACAAGTCTACACCGACCCTCACAGAATCCCACCCAGACCCATCTCCCATAACCCACCTAATCTACACATCCCTGAACAATACAGACAATTTAGCATGGCCAATCCACCTAACCTGCACATCTTTGGACTGTGGGAGGAAACCCACACAGACACGGGGAGAACGTGCAAACTCCACACAGACAGTCGCCCGAGAGTGGAATCGAACACGGTTCCCTGGCACTGTGAGGCAGCATTCTAACCACTGAGCCACCATGCTGGCCCTCTACACAACAGTTATGCTGTTGCCATTTTAAAGCTTTCCACTCCCCCTCTGACTGTCTCTGTTCTCTCCGTTTCCAAGTACTTAGTTCAACGCACAAGAACCTGTTCCTTTGGACCATCTCTCACCATCCCTGCCCTGCCATCCCAACGCTCAAGACTCAATGGCCTTTCCTACCCTAGATTCCCTCCATAATCTAGCCATCCTACCAGGGACTCCCTGCACCCTTGGCCAGCTTTCATGACCTGGACTACATGCTACCCTATCTAGTTTCCCACCCTCAGATTCCCTGTCTTCTTCAGTAAGCCTTCCTCCCTCGACTTGCTGCCTTCATCAATAAGCCTCCTCCCCTTGACTTCACTGCCTCCTTCGGCTAGACCACCTGCCCTCCCTTGGCCAGCCTCCTGGTCCCAGGCTCACTGACTTGGATTCCCTCCATTTTTCAGTCAGCTTCTCTGTCTCCACTCTCTTGCATCATTAAATAATGTTTCCCCAGGAGGAAGAAAGAATAGCAGCTATTCACTTGAACTCTAGCAAGTTGATGAGCTCAGCTGCTGTGTGAGAGAGACTTAAATTTGGTCAGGAATCTGAAGGTATGTATTGTTCACCGATAAGTAAATGGAGTAGGGGAACTTAATTATCATTACTTTTGAATTGCCTTTTAATTAGCAACTACATGTTGGGAAGCTCGAACCCACCTTCAAATGCCCCTTAACAACTTAGTTTTATCCAGACATTCAGAAGCCCTGCTTTTTCCTTCAGGAAGCGCCACAAGATTCCACCCAATGTAACATTAGCGGTTTTCCTTACTTCCTTTGATTAAACTAATCACATTTATCAAATTTTTATTTTTACTTGAAAGGTGCCTTGACAATAAGTCAAAATGGTAGGCTGACAGAGTCATAGAGCATGGAAACTGACCCTTGGTGCAACTAGTTCCACCTGCCCACATTCTGACTTAAACCAAATCTAACTATCAAAATTAATTAGGGTCTTGAAGGACATGTGTGGCAGGTGTTCTGGACAATGATGACAAGTTTATTTGTGACTTTCTGTTATAATTTTTTTCTTTTTCTGATCTTGATTCTATTTACAGCACACCGTGAATTTTAATAAAGCTGCAGTAACAAGCTCATAAAAGGTTAAGGAACCGGAATTTCATGGAGGAAGCAGAAATTTTGAATTAGAAAATCACCACATACTTCATGCCCCCTCATAAACCCTATGTCCCCCACCCCTCATATATACCATTTTCCCTTCATGCAACCAATGTATAATTCAAGGCATTCACTCCATACCCATTATAGGTGATCTCAAGAGCCACATTTTTGAGAAAATTAAACTTTTAAGGATCTAACAGGCAACCATATATCATACAGAAATAAAATTTCAGAACCACTCAAAGTTAAAACCCCACCAGTGCTCAATTTATTATTCACAAAAGATAGAAAATCCCTTTGTGACATCTTATAACTGGCAATCAAACTGCCTACACAACTGCTGCTGAGATAAGTGGTTTTCCAGTTTTTGAAATTCAGCCAAACATGCATAATAGTCTCAGCTGTCAAAATAAACACTTGGAAATGTGTACTTCTAAGCCAATTCAAGCTGCGTAAATAGAAAGCTAAGTTTTTTTTTCTAAGTTACATTAGGTGCCTTGTCAGTCAAAGCAGCCCAGGAACACGGGTCTGTTTCTTGTTTCCCTAAGTGAAAATTGCAGACCAGTCTTTCTTTTCTATTATAAATTTAAAGCACTTCGAACCTTTAAACCACTTTAGATTGTGACACTTAAAGTTCCCAAGTGCTGTTTTATTCAGGTCTGAATAAATCCTAGTACTTTAACCAATGGAAAAAGTTGCTTAAATGCATCTCAACTATTATGCAATGTTGATCTGTACAACAACTAATATTTGCAGAATACAGCTTTGTTATTTATCAGTGCAGTGAAACATAAAGAATTTTTAATACAATACCTAATTACTGAAATTAAAATAATATGTTTTTCTGTATTTCAAGGCTACTCAATGATGGAATTTCAAGAGCAGGTGGCTATATATTTTAGCTCTGCACTATGGACTGGGGTTCCTCCATGGTTCATGACTCCTCTGAGCTGTTATAAACCATGTATACATATGAAAAGGGCCAGACTCCACAAAACATCTTGGGGAAGTGGGTGGAACAACTCACCTAGCTTTACAGTTGGCAAGAGTGGGACTGATGACTGGGAACTAAAGGCCTCAGACAAAACACTAGTAATCTCAATCCAGAAACACAGAAAAATCTAGCTTTTGAAATTATTTCCCTCACCACTATTAGCATGTATCCATATGTAATTCTGGGGATAATTGTGTCACCAGAGCGACCATAACATAATAGAATTCTTCCATGAGATGGAAAGTGAGGTAGCCAATCAAAAACCAGAGTCCTAAATCTAAACAAATCAACTACAAAAGATATGAGCAGAGAGCTGTCTACTATAAAAGGCATGACAGGTAAGGCAACAAACAGTATTTAAAGGAATAAATGCATACATTGCAACAGTTACACATTCCTTTTTGGCATAAATATACAACAGGAAGAAAACAAAAGAAATTAATAGTGTTATGCAAAGTATGTGATTTCTCTGTACTTTAAGATCATAGAATTCTTACAATGCAGAAAGAGGCCATTCAGCCCATCGAGTCGGCCCCTGCCAAAGATCATCCCACCCAGACTCAGCCCCTTACCCTATCCCTAAAACCCCACATTTATCTTGGCTAACCCACCTAGCCTGCACATCCCGGGACACTGGGCAATTTAACATGGCCAATCCACGTAACCTACATATCTTTGGACTGTGTGAAGAAACTGGACCACCCGGAGAGAATGTGCAAATTCCACATACACAGTTAACCAGGGCTGGAATCAAACCCAGGTCCCTGGTGCTGTAAGGCAGCAGTGCCAACCACTGAGCCATGTACAGCCCAAAATGTCAATTTTGTATAAATTATTTTTGAGTTTGAACTAGCTGTGACTCACTTGTCTTTCTGTAGCCATTGTGCTTTCTTTTAAAACACAGTACCAGAGAAAGACCTTCTGGAGAGTACTGGAATTTCATTTACATCGGGAGAATTTTATGAGCAAACAGTTGTGCATCAGACTTCTCTTTAGAAGTTCAGGGTTAGATCCTTTTTACCTTTGATTGGAGAAATACCAACAAGTTAGGGAAAAAAAGGATTTTTATTAGTTTCAGTTTGAGCAGCTCTGCAGGGTCTTGTCCAAAGTGGACTGTGGAAAACAGTGGCTCTTGAGAAAAGGAATTACTTAAAGTGTTAATAAAGAGATTACCTTAGTGTAATGAGTTTTGTAAAAGTTCCTGACCAGAAATGTTTGGTTAAAACCCTGAAGGGGTTATTTGAAGCTGAGAAAGCTGAAACAGTTCTATGAAGACTCCAAGAAGAGACTATCAGATTCTCAATATTGGGAGTTGAGGCCTTGGTTAAATTAAGCCTTACATAAGTGAGAGATGAGAATGATTTAGTACTGTAAAGGTTGCTTTTGGGATTAATAGGTCGTTTCTCCCCCCAGTGTGTTTCAAAATCTTTAGAATCATAGAATCCTTACAGTGCGGGTGGAGGCATTTGGGCCACTGAGTCTGCACTAAACCTGTGAAGAGCATCCCCCCCAGACCCTGGTGAAATTGTGGGATTCCATACCACATAAGCCGGTGGAAGTTATTGTCGCATACTTAAAGAAGGAAGTGGATTAATATACACTAATGGCATCAAAAAGGATATGGTGTTGTCATAGAGATTCCATCATGGTCGCGTTGAAGCATGTTGAACAGGCTTGATGAGCTGAATGGCCTATGCCTCCTCGTATTTTCTTAGTTTCTATGATCTTATGATCTTAGTTACATAGTAGGATTAAGGGAAAAGTTGAAATAGTGCAATTACAGGTTAGTAAAATGGATAATTAAAAGAGCTCAGCACCTCGAGTCAACTAAGTTAAATATTTTCCAATTAGCCATCAAAATCAATAATTTCTGAAAGGGGGTGATTTAGTCTACAAACAACAAAGCAAAATAGACCTAGTGAACTAGGAGCTGATTTTCCACTATGCCCAATAATTTCTTTGCTGAACTGACAGAATGATATTTTAAATTCTTTTTGCAGTCACATTTCCTGCTGTCACTACTGCTTTTACTTTGTTTGCAACTAACAATCTAAACAATATTTTCCAAGTCAATGGCAAATAAAATTAGTGTTTTATACAAGAGGCTGTCACTTCACTCCAAGTCCTTTCCTGTTAATAGACTAATTTCATCCCTAAAGATCTTAAAAGATAAATAGGACATTCAGTTTGACAGCGCGGGTTCCTCCATGTCTGAACAATCTGCCAACACTTTGCTTAAGCTTACAAAGTAAAATTCTCACCTAGACCAGATTCAAGAGTCATTACCTGCAGGAGTAGAAGGAAGCACTAAAAAATGAAAAGCTTGTTTTCCCACAAACACATCTATTGTTTTTCACTATTCCAATGGGCTTCCAAGAAAATACAGTTAAAAATCTGACTAAAAATGCTTCAAAACGAGGAGCTGCCAACAAGAGTTTGCGAGACACTGCTTTAAACCACAAAATGCAGTGAAATCATTGCAATTAAGATTGGTGTACAATGTACCATCAATAATCAATAATTATTTTTGAGTTCTAATGCTCAGAAAAATATACACTGAAGGAAAAGATAAAAAGTAGAATCTTATGGGGGCTCGAGCGATGTGGACTGTCACAAGATACGTGGCAGAATTGAATGAAGAGTCTAGCAAGAGCCACAAGTGGCATAAAATTCTCTATGCAGCGGTGAGTTGCCAATTGATGTGAATAAAACTTGGTAAGGCCTTGGTGTCAGCCCAACTCACCTCATTAATATTCAGCTTCCTGTCTTACCAAACTTGCCAAACAAGCATAATGTAAATAAAACTCAACATAGGAGGCACAATGAGTACACGAAGAATTGAGCTAAACATTTGCACTGAAGGACCCCCACATTGTAAAACAAACACCAAGATCTCAGGATACAATGCATGGGCACGAAGCAGACATACCTCGCATCCACAGAAGTCGGTATGCAAATGTGTCAGCCTCCAACAAGGGGCACATTCCGATCCACTTATAAGATGCATCAGCACTTCAACGCTGCTTGGGGTGCAATGGTAATAATCATTGCAATGGTACAGTAAGGATACTGTGTACTCTGGGACACACATCCGGTTCATGGAATAGACCAGGTTTCGTCTCTGGGCTCATTGGTAACTGTCATAGCACAGTCACTCTGAATCTACCCGGACATTATCAAGATGACAGCGGAGTAGCAGTGCAGCATGTGGTCTCCTGCTCGGGGCTTATTTGCTACATCCACTTTTACTTTTCTTAATTTAATCTACATCAGTTTGTGCAGTGCGGAGGAAATCAAGCCAGCATGGGGAGGGCGAGCCGAATGTGGCAGCGAGAGATGTCCCCAATGTCAATGGCAGTCATCCCAAGCAGCGGTGACAGCAGGAACATGCAGCCTGAGGCGGCCGGTGGCGAAAGCGGGAGCAGGCAGCCCGGGGCAACCGGCGGAGACAACGGGATTAGGCAGCCCGGGGCAACCGGCAGAGAGAACGGGATTAGGCAGCCCGGGGCAACCGGCGGAGAGAACGGGATTAGGCAGCCCGGGATCGCCGGCGACAAGAGCTGGCAGCATGGGAGCGTGAGATAGTAGGAACTGCAGATGCTGGAGAATCCGAGACAACAAGGTGTAGAGCTGGATGAACACAGCAGGCCAAGCAACATCATAGGAGCAGAGAGGCTGACGTTTCTGATGAAGGGTCTAGGCCCGAAACGTCAGCCTTCCTGCTCCTCTGATGCTGCTTGGCCTGCTGTGTTCATCCAGCTCTACACCTTGTTAGCATGGGAGCGTGGGCGGGAGCAAATAGCGCGGGGGACAGCTGCAGTCGTAAGCCCAACACAATGGTGGTGGGGGCAAGGTTGAGTCCTTGTGAGGAGTGCGAGCCTCAGCATGACAAACGTTTATGGATTGTGGTGTTGAATGTTAACTGTATTTCTACGTTTTTCTACATTTTAGTAAGCAGGAGTCTCATGTCTAACTTCTTCAACTTTTTCTTTACTTTTATGCTTTGTGCCAAGATTCTGCATCTAGGTACCTAGTACCTTTTCACCGTACTTATGTGAATACACGTGACAACAAACCTAATTCAAGGCTGAGAGTATCGTTGCCTTGCCTCTTGTGCTTTGCCCTGTCAGGCAGATACCAGGTTTATACCGCTTTTGTCCTGCTATTTAGCACTGACACAAAAGAAGGAAGCTTGTCAGCAAGCCTCAGTCATGTAAAGGGGGTTAGCCTTTGCTCAACAGCTCAAAGTCAATTTGTCACCTTGGCAGTGAAAACACAGGTCCTATTGTATTAGTTTGTGTGGTCACCAGTGTCATTATTAAACTGTACATACTTAGGGCCACAATATCTGATTTCTTAGATTTTCATCATTTTGGAAAGATGAGTTCTCACATCAATTTAAGTTGGTTAGGTGTGACAGCAGGGGAGAGGAAGTCTAGACAAATTGTGTCTTTGAACAATGTTATAAACTTCAAACTGAGAAAGAAGAGTAAGGAAAAATTGGCACAATAGACATGTCTGCACCACTACTCAGTTGTTTGATGTTCCACCGGAACGCTGATCGAATTACATCAAAACAATTTCAAATCCATGAGATAAAGTGGGTTTGGGTCAGGTGTGAAGTTATAATTTGAAAAATGTCAAACCTGATCCCAATCTGTCGAAGCTACTTCCAGTTTTAATGGAAATAAGTTGAAGTCAGGATCAGGGCAACCAATCTACTATCAGAAGGCAAGGCAGCTACTAAAAGCTTTTAAAGGAACCTGTGTGTCTCTGTTATCTTTAATCCACTTGTTGGATTTCCCTGACCTCAGGAAAGGTGGCAGGTAAAAGGAGGTATAGACTGGAAAAGTACATGATTTTGTACCTCTTCTTGTTTGACTAGGATAAGTAGGAATGTTCCTCATCCAACCCATCCAATACTAGTAAACCACAGTCCTTGCAACCACAAACTACCAATCTTCCAAACAGCCTGTGACCATTATCCCCTGAGGCAAGCTCAATTCCCTCCTTAAAAATTATTTGGCCACTCAACCACGCTTTACCCAACACTACAAATGCCCCTCATCCCCACCTTATAATTACTATCTGGGACCAAATTCAAAGAGGGTCATTTTTGGGCAGGAATCCTGGGAAAAATTACAACATGCCCTGTAGTTCCCATAACTATTCCCTACCCAACCCCAATATTTCAAACATACAATTATAAATATCAGTTACATTGTTCCTCATAGCCAGAATAATTGGGTAAGCACAGAAATCCTGAAATAGGTAGTTCAAATCTTCTGTTCATGATTAAAAGAGTGATATGACTTCATCAACCTTCATTCACCAGTATCAGGGTTGTACATATGATTACTGATTCAGAATAGGCTGCTCATTCAGGAACTCTATATTGTTATGTTTACACCATGGAGCACATTGTTTATTCTACAATATAACAAACAATCCACTGGAACGAGTTTTAAGGATTTTTAAAAAGTTATATGTGGATATAATGGAATTTGTAAAATAAACTTTTTTTATTAATCCAAACTTCAAAAGATGTCACAATAAACAGTAATCTTCCCTTATAATTCACTCTTCTGAAAAATCTAAACCAATTACAGCTGTCACTGAAGTGATAGAAATGGCAATACATTTGATAGTTACAAAGGATATATGCAAGGGCTAACAGGAATCTTCCTGGTCTCATCAAAAGAAGTAAAGAATGGAACAGTAAGGGCATATTCTCTAAAATTCACATGGGATATGCACAGTTGGTCTTATGTTCTAGAAAGTCAGAATTATTTGGGTATAAAGCTTTCATCAGAATAACTTAAAACAAGCAGATTCTTTAGAAAGGGAGAAATTACTTCTCTAGATAATCCGGTTGGCGGTTTTCAACATGAGACTATTAAGAAACAGAATACTTTATGGAGAAATAATGGGGATGATATGTGATAATGGGGAGGCAACACTCCTAGATAACTTTAGTCAACCAATATCATTGCAGGGAGGTTTGCTGGTGCCGCTCGGGAGGGTTTAAACAAGTGTGGCGGGAGACGGTGGTGTGGAAACAAGAACAGTAGATCAGCATGTGAGTGATTTTAAAGAAGGTAGAAGTTAAGTCAGGTAAGTCTAATGAGAAGAATAGGCAGGGCCAGGTTAAAGAATGCGGTGGGATGACGATCTGAAGTTGTAGAGATAATAGAGAACTAGCAGCTCAATGTTCCAGAGTTTAAATAGTTCAGGCATGACAGAGAGGAATGTAAAAGAGGTGGGGGAATTCCATTAATAATCAAGGAGAACATCACAGCTGCACTAAGAAAGGACATCTTGGAGGGCTCATCCAACAAGGCCATGTGAGTAGAACTCAGAAATAAGAAAAGCGCAATCACTATAATAGGGTTATACAATTGGCTTCCCAATAGCCAGCAGGAGATAGAGGAACAGATAAGTAGGCAGATCATGGAAATATGTAAAAATTATTGTAGTGGGTGGTTTTAACTTCCCCAGTATTGACTGGGATTCCCTTACTCCATGGGATTTAAATGGAGCAGAATTTGTTAGGTGCATTGAGGAGGGTTTCTTGAAACAACATATAGATAGTCCATCCAGGGAAGCAGCCGTACCGGATCTTTTATTGGTGAATGTGCCTGGCCAGGTGATCGGTGCTTCAGTGGGGGAGCATTTTGGAAACAGTGATCATAATTCCACAAGGTTTAAAGATAGTTATGGATAAGGATAAGACTGGTCTTCAGGTAGGAGTGCTAAATCGGGGGGTTGGGGGGGTAGTCTAATTACAACAGTATTGGGCAGGAACTGGAGCAAATAGTTTGGGGGTAGGTCATTAATAGTATATCCATATCTGACATGTACGAGTCTTTTTAAAGGTCAGTTGATCAGAGTTTAGGACCAGCATACTCCTACGAGGATGAAGAGATTTGGGAACCCTGGATGAGAAGAGAAATTGAAAGTTTAGTCAAAAAGAAAAAGGAAGCATATGTAAAGTTTAGGAATCTGAAATCAGACAAGTTCATTGAGGAATATAAATGATGCAGGGCAGAACTTAAACAAGGATTTTGGAGGGCTAAAACAAGCCATGAAATGTTTTAGCAAGTAGGATTATGGAGAATTCCAAAGCATTTTTAAATGCATATTAGAGCAAGACGGTAGGTAGGGAAAGAGTAGGACAAAGGAGAGAATTTATGCAGAGAGCTTGAGGATGTGGGGGAGGTCCTCAATGAGTACTTCACATTGGTATTCACCAAGAAGGAGGACATGAACAATGGTAGGATTAGGGAGTGCTATATTGATATTCTAGGGCATGTTCTTATTAAGAAGGTAGTGTTGGCTGTCTTGAAAGACATTTAAGGTAGATAAATCCCTGTGGCCTGATGGGATCTATCCCAGGATACTGAGGGAAGGAAGGGAGGAGATTGATGGGGCCTTGACAAAGATCTTTGAATTGTCTTCAGCCACAGCCTAGGTCCCTGAAGACTGGTGTCATTTCTTTGTTAAAAAAGGACAACAGTGATAATCCAGGAACCTGTAGGCAGGTGAGCCTAGATTAGTGGTAGGGAAATTATTAGAGAAGATTCTTAGGGACAGGATTTATTTGCATTTGGAAAGGAATGGACTTATTAGACCCAGCATGGCTTTGTGCAGGGGAGGTCTTACAAATTTGATTGAGTTTTTTGAGGAAGTGACAAAAAATGGTTGATGAAGGTGGAGCACTGGATGTTGTCTACATGGAGTTTACAAAAGCATTTGACAAGGTCTCTTGTCATAGGCTAGTACAGAAGATTAAATCATGTGGGATCCACTGTGAGTTGGTAGGGTGGATACAAAATTGGCTTGGTCGTAGAAGACAGAGGGTAGTTGTGGGGGAGTATTTTTCTGGCTGGAGGTTATGTGACCAGTGATGTTCCACAGGGATGTTCCACAGGGATCACAGGTGGGACCTCTTTTGTTTGTAATATATAAATGATTTGGATGAAAATGTAGGTGGTCTGATTAGAAAGTTTGCAGACAACATTAAAATTGGTGGAGTTGTGGATAGTGATAAAGGTAGTCAAAGGATATAACAGGATATATAGTGGTTAGAAAGTTGGACAGAGAAATGGCAGATGGAGTTTAATCCAGTGAGGTGATGCATTTTAGGAAGTAAAATGCAAGAGGAAAGTATTTAGTAAGTGAAAGGACCCTTAGGAGCATTAATATCACAGACGGATCTTAGGGTCCAAGTCCATAGCTCCCTAAAAGTTGCAACACAAATGGATAATGTGGTAAAGAAGGCATACTGCATAGTATGTTCATTAGTCAGGGCATGGAGTATAAAATTGTCAAGCCATGTTGAGCTGTTTAGTAAGGCCACATTTGAAGTATTGTGTGCAGTTCTGGTGCCACACTTTTGGAAGGATGTGGAGACTTTGGAGAGGGTGCAAAAAGAGATTTACCATTTGGATTGGAAAGAATTAGCTCTCAGGAGATGTTGGACAAACTTGGTTTTTGCAACAGCATCGGAGACTGAAGGGCAACTTGATAGAATTATATAAAATTATGAGGGGCATGTACAGGATGGATAGTCTTGAGTTTTTTTCTTGAGGCATAGGTTTAAGGTGAGAGGGGGAAAGTTTAAAGGAGAAGTGCAAGGAAAGTTTTTTTTTAAAACACAGAGAGTGCTAGGTGTCTGGAATGCACTGTCAGGAGAAGTGGTAGAAGCAGATATGATAGCAACATTTAAGAGGCATTTTAGATGGACACAAGCACAGGCAGAGAAAAGAGGGATATGGACCGTGTGCAGGCAGATGGGATTAGTTTAGAATGGCATCATGATCAGCCCAGGCATGGTGGGCTAAAGGGCCTGTTTCTGTGCTGTATTGTTCTATGCTCTAAATTAGGTATATAAAGTAACAAAGCAAAGAAATGGTAAATATAATGCATAACTGCTTCATTGCATACTGTGTTAGGAAAACCACAGAGCAAATTATCAGCTTGACATGGTGGTGGTGGGTGGTTCTGACAGCATATAGAAAGTAGAAAATAGAATAAGTGAATAGCAACTACTATATTTTTGACATAAATTGGGACTCAACAATGCTGAGATCTAGCAATGAGGTATGCAATTTTAAGCAGTCCTTCCTAAAAAGTATGAGGGAAGAAATGAAACAAGATGATAGGGGAAGTTATAAATTTCAGTAAGGAGTTTGTGAACAGCCTTCAAAAGCTTTGTGAACAAAATTCAGCACAAATATGCGATCAAACAAGTATAAACAGACATTCCCAGAAGCAGTCATCCAGAAAAAATGGAATTGAGAGATCCAAATAATTTGCTTAGTAGACATAAAAGGGACAGTCTGAAACCACAGATACCTATAAATTATGGTCAGCCTTGAATGCACCAAGCCCTCTTAAAACAGAACAAATGGCTGGATCTTACCCTCCTGAAAAGCAGTGGGGAAAGGTAGCAGAAGGGAAGATAATTGGGCAAGTTTGCATCAATAAATTACTCACCGCCTTCTTGCCACCGCAGATATTAGGCTCCAAGTTGGAAGATCCAAGCTCAAGTTTCCCACTCCACTATCAAAACTGAGATCTTTTACAGATCAATTAGCAATGATGTAAGGGTTTCATCCTGCCTGAGTTGCAATTACTTCAGTTCCAGGCAGGACAGGAAAGAGTCGTCCAGTGCATGTAGGCTGTCAGTTTGGGAAAAGGGGTGGTGTCCTTTGATTTGCACCAATTTGTGCAAGAAAACGGGACTAGATCTAGGACAGGGGAATGGCTGCTAAGAATCATCCTTAGCCCCACTACCTTCAACATACCTGCTCCATCTCCCCACAATCGCCAACGCCTAAAACCTTTCCTAAACAACACTTACCTTTCTGAGTGGTGATCCATCTGAGAGTCCAAGGGGTGTCATCCCAGCAGCAGTCATGGCCTCCACCAGGATACTGCTAATTTCTGCAGCTGCTGTCTTCTGATTTGGTGGTCGCTCCACAAGCAGACAGAACTTCCTGCTTCAGGTTGGAATTCCAGCAGAACGTCCTCTGACAGTCCATTAGCTTCCTCATTGCCAGAAGTCCTGGTGGACTTCTCTTACATCAGTAGGTCAAAGGATTTCCTCCTGGAAATTCTTCAGCTTTCAGAATTTCATCAATAATGAGAAAATCCCATCAAAGCGGCCAGTCTGTTAGATAGTTGCAATTTCCTGTCTAAGACACTCACCATTCTGACTTGGAAATATATCACTGTTCCTTCAATGTTACTTGGATCCTGGAATTTGCTCCCTAACAGCATTGAGGGTCTATCTATCTACAGCACATGAACTACAGCATTCAAAAAGGTAGCTCACGACCATCTTCTCAAGAGGCAACTAGGGACGGGAAATAAATGCTGATCCAGCCAGTGCCATCCATGTCCCATAAATGAATTAAGAAAAGCTACTATATTGAAACCTTCACTGAATCACCAATACTTGCAACTCTGCAGTGGCGTAGTAATAAATAATATCACTGGGCTGGTAATCCAGAGCATCAGGATAATATTCTGGGGATATGGGTTCAAAACCAAAAAGGCAGATGGTGAAATTTGAATTCAATAAAAATCTGGAATTACAAGTTAGACTAATGGCAACCATTGTTGTGAAAAACCATGTGCTTCACTAATGCCTTTTAGATAGGGAGATCTGCCTACTTTACCTGGATGCTAGATGCAACTGACTTAACTGACTTCTGGGCAATCATTGAGTCATACAGCATGGAAACAGACCCCTCGGTCCAACTCGTCCATGACGACCAGGTTTCTCAAACTAAACTATCCCCACTTGCCTGAGTTTGGCCCATATCTCTCTAAACATTTCCTATTCATGTACTTGTCCAAATGTGTTTTAAGTGTTGTAACTGTTCCTGTAGCCACCACTTCCTCTGGCAGTTCATTCCATATACAGACCATCCTCTGTGTAAAAAAGGTGCCCCTCATGTCCTTTTTAAAATCGTTCTCCTCTCACCTTAAAAATATGCTCCCTAGTTTTGAACTCCCCCACCCTAGGGAAAAGACACATGCCATTCACCTTATCTATGCCCACAGAATTTATTAACCTCTATAAGATCACCCCTCAACCTCCTATGCTGCAGTGGAAAAAAGTCCCAGCCTATTCACCCTTTCCCAATAGTTCAAATCCTCCAGTGCCGGCAAAATCCTGGTAAATCTTTTCTGATCCCTCTCCAATTTAATAATATTCTTCTTTTAGCAGGGTGACCAGAACTGTGCACAGTACTCCAAAAGTGGCCTTAACAACGTCATGTATAACCTCAACATGACATCCCATCTCCTATACTCAAAGGTGTGAACAATTAAGTCAAGCATGCTAAATGCCTTCACAACCACCCTGTCACCTGTGATGTAACTTTCAAAGAACTATGTATCTGAACCCTCTAAGTCTCTGTTCGACAACACTACCCAGGGCCCTACCATTAACTGTATAACCCCTGGCCACGTTCGTTTTACCAAAATGCGATACCTTATCCAAATTAAACTCCATCTGTCACTCCACAACCCATGGACCCAATTGATCAAGATCCCTCTGTAATCTTAGATAAGCTTCTTCCCTTTCCACTGTACCACAAGTTTTGGTGTCATTCACAAACTTACTAACCATTCCTCCTAAATTCTCATCCAAGTAGTTTTTATAAATGACAAACACAGTGGTCCTAGCACAGATACCTAAGCAACACTGCTGGTCACAGGCATCCAGTCCAAAAAACAACCCTGCATCACCACCCTCTGTCTCCTACAGACAAGCCAATTTTGTATCCAATTGACAAGCTCTCCCTGAATCCCATATGATCCAACTTTACTAATCAGTCTACCAGACAGAACCTTGTCAAGGGGTTTACTAAAGTCCATGTAGGCAATATCTTCTGCGCCACTCTCAATCTTTTTGGGTATGTCCTCAAAAAAACTCAATCAAGTTTGAGATTCATGACTTCCCAAAGCCATGCTGACTACCCCTAATCAGTCCTTGCCTCTAGAAAACCTGTCTGTCAGAATTCACTCCAACAACTAAGCCACCACTGATATCAGATTCAGCAAACTATAGTTCCCAAGCTTCTCCTTACAGCCTTTCTAAATGAAGGCACAACATTAGCTACCCTCCAGTCCTCCACCACTTTACCCGTGGCTATAGAAGATACAGATATCTCTGCTGGGGCCCTGTAATTTCTTCTCTAACCTCCCACAACATCCTGGGATACACTTGATCAAATCCCTAAGATTTATCCACCTTTATATTTTTTAAGACCTCCAGCGCCTCTGTTGGCCCAGCTAGCTACGTCAACGTGCCATGAGCAAATAAATGAAATTTGCAATTTTCTTCTGTTCTCCACCAGATTGAGATTGCATTGCATGAAAGTCAGTGGAAAATGGCAACAGGTTTAGTGGAAGAAAGGACTTTGATGACAACATCGAAAATGTCACAGAAACCGTCCTAATTCTTGGGCTGAATACATGCATGGCAATATCCAAAAGCATATAATGGTCAACACAGTGTGGAGCTGGAGGAAGACAGCGGGTCAGGCAGCATCAAAGGAGCAGGACTCTCCTGATGAAGAGTCCTGACTCAAAACATCAACTTTTCCTGCTCCTCTGCTGCTGCCTGACCTGCCGTGTTCCTCCAGCTCCACACTGTATTGACTTTGACTCCAGCATCTGCACTTCTTGCTATCTCTGAGCATATAATGGTCTCTCTGCCGTGATTGATTCCTCATAAATAAATCCCTATTCTGCTGAAAATATTCACAGTGCATGATCATTTTGAAAACAAGAATGCCTACAGGTAAAATGACAGCAGATATCAAATTGTACATGTATATGACTTGTGGATTTAATTTTGTAACACAGATTAAGTGCTCCAAGTTTAACAATACATAAAAAGAAACTCAAAAGGGAAAAGTGAAAGGCATTCCACTGGGGAGAATGCAGGAGGTTAAGCTTGTAAGGAAACTTACAAACACACAAAATAAACAAATTCCCAGGGCTAGATTATATTTTTTGCTGAGTAATATGACAGTTTAAGGGTGAAATTTATGTATGCAACAAGTGTAGGATAATAAAGCTTTTCTTTTGTGATGTTTCTTTTAAATGTTAAACAATACATCAGATCACTAGGATATTTCCAATGCTAACAGAATCATTTGGCAGAGGAATTAGTCTTTTGATAAATTAAAAGAAAAAGATTGGTACCTCAAGAATGAGGAAAACAAGGTACCTCAGGTCCCTTGGCCACCAAGTTCTGCAGTAAGGGCAGTGATGGGAACTGACAGCAGCTGTTAGATAATCCTATGGGGAGCTGGGTTAGATTCCACAGGCGTACATTTGTATATGAAAATAATTACTAACTTGCACTTGTGACATCATATTGCTGAAATGTTTATCCCACATCTGCATCAGTATTGCACTTATTTCAAATCAAAGAGCTTCTGCCATGATCTGAAACTGATATCTGTGCAACATGCTTGTGATACAAATTAATTCAGAATGCCATTTTTAAAATCAAGGGAAATGAAAGTTGGTGGTTTCAATAACAGGTGGTGGATCAGCAATGCCAGTTTTATATTAAAGATTATTTAACTTGGTTTTAGCTGTAGTAATAGTTGTTACATTGACTAATAACAGACATTTTATACACATCTCGGCGGATGCTGCCGGACCTGCTGGGCTTTTCCAGCAATGTCTGTTTTTGTTTCTGACTTCCAGCATCCACAGTTCTTTGTGGGGTTTTTTTAATACTTCCTGACTATGTTCAACCAGCATCTGGAACCCAGCACTGGTAGTATCAAAGTCTTATACAGTTTGGAGAAAGCTTCTTTTAGAGTCCTCAACATTAACTCTGGAACATATGAAGCATTATGGCAGCAAGTCAAATATGGGCAAGGAAACCTCCTGCTGATTGCCACATACAACCTTCTCTCTCCACATCTCTACTGCTGATATAGGGCATGGATGCAGGCTGTACTCAAAGTCTATCACCACAATTTGGATGTGAACATAGGAGGTGTGGTTAGTAAGTTTGCAGATGACACCAAAATTGGTAACATAGTGGACGGTGAAGAAGATTATCTGAGTGTTCAACGGGACCTTGATCAGATGGACCAATAGGCCGAGGAGTGGCAGATGGAGCTTAATTTAGATAAATGTGAGGTGCTGCATTTTGGAAAGGCAAATCAGGGCAGGACTTATAGACTTAATAGTAAGGTCCTGGAGAAGGTCTCTGAATAAAGAGACCCTGGAATGCACGTTCAAAGTTCCTTGAAAGTGGGGTCACAAGTCGACAAGATAGTGAAGAAGGCATTTGATATGCTTGCCTCCATTGGTCAGTGCACTGAGTACAGGAGTTGGGAGATCATGTTGCGGCTGTACAGCACATTGGTTAGGCCACTTCTGGAATACTGCATTCAATTCTGGTCTCCCTGCTTTAGGAGGGATGTTGTGAAACTTGAAAATGTTCAGAAGAGATTTACCAGGATGTTGCCAGTATGGAAGATCTGCATTATAAAGAAAGACTGGATAGGCTGGGACTTTTTTCACTGGAGCATAGGAGGTTGGGAGGTGACCTATTAGAAGTTTATAAAAAATGAGAAGTATAAATAGAGTTAATGGCAGTTGTCTTTTTCCCAGCATGGGAGATTTCAAGATTTGGGGGCACATTTTTAGGTGAGAAGAGAAACATTTAAAAAAGACATAAGAGGCAAAATTTTTACACAGGGTGGAATGAACTTTCTGAGGATGTGATGGTTACGGGTACAATTACAATGCTTAAAAGACATTTGGATAAGTACATGAATAGGAAAGGTTTGGAGGGATATGGACCAGGAGCAGGCAGGTGGGACTCGTTCAGTTTGGAATTATGTTCGGCATGGACTGGTTGGACAGAATGGTCTGTTTCCATGCTGTGTGACTCTCTGATCCTCTGACTCTATTTACACCCAATACACGATCATCACAACAATAATGCTAAGTAAGTGCTGTTTGATAGCAGCATGGATCAAGAACATTTAGGTAGTTGTTTTTGACCAATGTAGTCATGAAGGGCCAAAGGGCCATTTTCTGTGCTGTAGATTTCTATGACTCTACAACACTGTGACTATGACTATGTCAGTTTATCAATGATCAAAATTAGACTGATGGGGCACTGATTTGGTTGGGTTGAATTTGTCTTGCTTTTTGTGTACAGGTCAAAACTGGGTAATTTTTCACATTGTCAGGTAGTTGTCAGTGTTGTAGCTGTTCTGGAACATCTTGGCTAGGAATATGGTACGTTCTGGAGCAGAGGTCTTCAGTACTAACCAGAATGCTGTCAGAGCCCATAGCCTTAACAATAACCAGTGTCTCCAACTGTTTCTTGATATCAAGTGGAGTGAGTCGATTTGACTGAAGACTGATATCTGTGATGCTAGGGTCCTCTCCAGGATGTCAAGATCAATCATCCACTTGGCACTTCTGGATGAAGATGGTTGCAAATGCTTCAGCGTTATCTTTTCCGCTAACATTCTCGGTTCTTCCATCATTTAGGATGGGGATATTTGTGGAGTCTCCTCCTCGAAAGAGTGAATTAATTTTCCACCACAATTCATGACTAGATTTGGCAACACTGCAGAGCTTAGACCTGATTTGTTGATTTTAGAATCACTTGATTCTGTCTGTCGCTAGTTGATTATGCTCTTTGACCCACAAGTAGTCCATTTTGAGGCTTCACCAGGTTGACACCTTATTTTTAGATTTGCTTGGTGCTGCTCGTGGTAAGCCCTTCTGCTCTTTCCATTGAACCAGGGTTAATCCCTTGGCTTGACAGTAATGGTAGAATGGGGCAATACCCTGGGCATGAACTTGCAAATTGTGTTCAAGTACAATTCGGCTGTTGCTGACAGCCTATCATGCCTCATTGCTGCCCAATCAGGAGTTGTAGATCCGTTCAAAGTCTATCCCATTTAGGATAGCAAAAGTGACATATACACGATAGAGGATATTGTCAATGTTCAGACAGGACTTCGGCAAGGACTGCACAGTGGTCATTCTTACACTTTTATTTTTCCACAGACAGACATACAAACAGACGATGTAAGTGCATTAATTAAGCCCATCTGAAAAGTGTACAAATGTCAGTCTTACATGAAAACAAGCAGGATCAAAATCATTGATCGAACTCTGAGTGCTGCACAGAATTTCAATCCCATAGGGGTACAAGGACAGACAATGCCTGCACATAACTGATGAATACAATAAAATCAATTCCATTCAGACATGACTTCATGCCACTGCACAAAAATAACTATGATTAAATGAATTGCCAAGCAGTGGTTTCTTTCTATATCTAGACCACTCTACAGTTCGATCAAATGCACCACGCAGTTCAAAGATATTGCTTAAGGAATATTGATTCTGTACCAAAATGAAAAGATGCTAAAGAAACTGGCAGCATCTTTGGAGAGAAAAGTATTTTAATTATAATATGACTCTTCTTCAGAACTGGAAACAAAAAGCTGGTCAGTCAAAAAGTGAGCCACACAATGACTCTTTGGCAGTCGGTGATATGGCACTCAGTTGCATGTAGGTTTTACATTCTGATGATGCTGCCAGACCTATTGAGTTTCTTCAGCACTTTTAGTTTTCACTCACGTTCTGCTGCTTCCATTTTTGATACTGACAACAGACATGTGAGCTTGCCTGCAATCAACAGACCATTTCCCATTAAGAAGTTCATTAAGAGCTCATATTCTGCATTATTGTATTTTGCAAAGGCAGGTGACCTTCAACAGCCACCTGCAGCAGAACAAATTATCAGCTATGGGGATAAGATTGGCTGCAGTCTTATGAAGGTTCAAAGTATCCCTAAAAGAGAGGTCCTACTCATTTTATAAAAATTCTGTATATGTGAATAACATGACCCCAACCAACCCAGTCCTGAGTTTCAGATCTCTGATTAGTTTCTAAAATATAGAAAAACTTAATTTTGCAGCGGTAATGCAGCTGCCGAGCCCTTCTTGGTGCTGACCACTGAAATCCATCACACAGAGTACATTTTGCGCCCTTGCCACCTTCAGCACTTCCTCCAAATGTTGTTCAATGTGGAGGAGTACTGATTCAGCAGCAGAGGGAGGGCAGTACATAGTAATCAGCAGAGGTTCCTTTGCCCATATTTAACTTGAAGCCATGAGACTTCATGAGGTCTGGAGTCAGTGTTGAGGACTGAGGGCAACCCCTTTCTGACTGTATACCACTGTACCACCACCTCTGATGAATCTGTTCTGCTGGTGGGATGATATATCAATGGATGGTGATGGTGGTGTCTGGGACAGGTATGGTTCAATGAGTATTACTATATCATGCTAGTCTGACTAGTCTGTGAGACAACTCTCCCAATTTTGCCCCTAACCCCCAGATGTTAGGAAAGAGGACTTTGCAGAGTCAACAGGGTTGTTTTTGCCATTGTTCTTTCCAGTGACTAGTTGATGGCAAGTGGTCTGTCCAGTTTCATTTCTGTGTTGAGACTTCATAGTGATTGAGTACAACTGAGTGGCTTGCTGATTGACAGTTGAGAGTTAACCATGTTGCAGTTGGTCTGGAGCCAGGTCTGCAGTCAAACGTAGGCCAGACCAGATGAGGATGACTGATTTCCTTCCCTGGAGGACATGAGTGAACCAGATGGGTTTTTCCAACAATTGACAATGGTTTCATGGTCATTGGTAGATTCTTAATTCCAGACATTTTTATTGAATTCAAACTCCACCATCTGCCATGGCGGGATTCGAATCTGGGGTCCCCAGAATATTAGCTGCATTTTTGGATTGATAGTCTCATGATACTACAACCATACCATTGCTAGGAAATGCTTAGCTTTGCCAATATTTGCCATAAAGGCCATATGCAAATGATGCCATAGTACTGACTACCAAAGAAAATCGTAGTGTGGCCTACTTTTCAATTGTCCAATCTGCTAGCTGCTAATTGACCAGCAATCCTGGTTTCAGCATAACTGACATGCGCTTCCATGAAAATTCAACCTGCAGCCAGTAAATTCATTCTTATAAAGCATAACTTCACAGCACTGTTCCTTCATCATCTGCATTAAAATCTTGGAACTCACTCACTGATAGTATTGTGGATGCACACTCACAATATGGACTGCAGAGATTCAAAAAGGTGTTTCATAGTCAGCAAGTTAAGACAATTTAGTGAAGGGCAACTGATGCAAGTCTTGTGATTAATATTATATCTCATAAATGGAACCAAAAAGGGATCACTGAAGGGATTTAAACACCAGGACAGAAATTTTAAACTTGAGATATTAAAGCAGCCAGAGACGATGTAGGTAAGCAAGGACAGGGTAAGGGGTGAACCAAGCTTGCTGGAAAGGATATGGATAAGAGAGTATTTGACAAGCTAATATTTGCCAATGGTGGTAGTTAATTGACCAGGAAAACACCTGTTCAGTTTAGTCTGCACATAAAAAGAGATTTGTTGAGGCAGACCGTAGATAGGCAGCATTACAGAATTGGGAATGAGTGATCATTATGATGTACCAGTTGACTGAGGAAGGGGATGGAATCAGTGGTGAATTTGCAGTGGGATTCAAAGATGAAGAGTTTGACCTACTTTAACTATTGAAAATTGCAGCTCTTTCAAGAGTAGATGTTGATTTCAGAGGTAATGGTGCACAGGCAGGAATAAAAAATGATTATGAAAGATATTTTGGCTATGATTAAATAGGTAAAATTGAAACCAAGGAAAATTGGTACTAAGCTAGACAGCAGATGAGATGTTGTGGGGAAAAATGATGTAGTCAACGACTGCAGAAAGGTAAACAAGGAACAGGTACAGTGCAACAGATTGCTTGTGAATATGTAACGTGTGCTGTTGCACTGCTGTGCTACGGGCAGATATCTGCCTGCAAAGATTCAAAGAGATGGGAATATGTTTGGAGAGGAAGAACAAAACCATATGTAGAATGAGTAAAATAGTTGATGTGCTGGAAACAATGGTGAAATTTCATATTGTATTGATTTTGGATAGCTTCTATCGTTCCGCTATTCGCACCTCAGACAAATTTATACAAATACTACTACCTTCAGTCTCAGATCATCAACCCTTCCATCATACAATCTCTCTTGCCTTTCAGTATATAACAGACTTTCCTTATTATTCTTTCACCCACTGACATCCCACCCCGACCCCTACCCCTACCCACCTCTTTTCATTTTCTCAAAACTATTTGGAGATGTTTCAGATCAAAGTGTAAAGAATACTTCTAATACTTAGTATTTTTATTTTCCACAATATGTTACAAAACATGGCAAGGTCATATGTAAAGTTAATTTTAGCATATACGAATGTTATTTTTTTACAGTGGAGGCAAAGATTTAAAGATATCACAACATATTACCTGCAAACTGTACTAAAAGTAACTAATGTAAACATTCAAAATGTCAGTAATTAAGAGATGAATTTGACCTCACATAAATTCATTACAAAGTTATTTTGGTCCATGGCTGTTTCTACAGATGACTCCAGGAGTTCTGGGATCACTTAGTTAAAATGGGAACTGAAGAACAAACAGTATCACAAACTGACTGCAATAAAAGTAGTACTGCTTTCTCCATTTACTACTTAAGATACTAACTTTATGATCCTTCTGAAGATAACTTCATCACACAGGCTATCAGCAAGTCATGAAATCAGTTAAGTCTTCTCTTCATTTGCAATTACCTTCCACTTTAACTAATGACCTGAGACTCTGAATTTCAGGAATATAAACTCTTTAACACTGTCTATAGTCACACTGACTTACTTACATATACCTCTTCAAGAAAGTAATTATATTAAACATCTGAATCTTGTTCAAATTACGCTGTTCAACACTTTGAAGCACTTCATTCAGTTGTGCCAGAAATTATTTTTAAAAATTCTATCAAGATAAATTGGCCAGTCTACTAGAAGGGAAAGTAGGCATGTGAAGATTTGACATCCAGCAACCTTTTCACAGATGCTCCTATCAAAATATTAGCAACATTCAAAAACATTTGAACTAAAATGTTAAATTTTCAACAAAAAGAGTACATTTGTCATTAATACTTACTTGCAAGATGAAAAAGTGCTAATCTGCAAAATAAACAGTCAATTATGGGAAGATGGTGGCAGTACTATATCTGAACTAATAATCCAGAGACCCAGGCTCATCTGCAAGCACGAGTTCAAATCCTAACACAACAGCTGGTGCAGTTTATAACTTCAATAATGGTACCACTATCAGTGATTGTCATTAAATATCCCACCTGGTTCACTTCAGGAAAGTCAATCTGTCATCCTTACCTGCTATGTTATCAACAGCACTGTGACTGTCTTACTAACCTTTTGAAATGGCCAAGTGAGACACTCCATTGGGAGGGCAATTAGAGACTGACAACATTTGATGGTTTTGCCAGCAATATGGATAGCCCATGAAATAATTTTAAAAATCAGCTCTGGTTTGGAACCATGAACTGTACATTTGGCTTGTTCAGAAGTAAGCACTACAATAGAATTTAAAAAAATATTGTTTTGCTGGGTAGAGAGAAGCCAAGTGACAGAGAGATACAAGGGTAGATTTTGACATTTGACAGTGGAGTGCATCAGCTAGTTGTCAATCCAGTGGGAAAGAGCCCAGTGTATTTTAAAGCCAAGATCCCATTTATATCTAACAGTCAAGCTGCAGGCACTAAACCAGAGGCTCAAGACTATGGGGTACAGGAATTCCAACAAGGTGAAAAATCAAGGCAGTTGCAGACACTCCTGGGTGAGGTTTGGTAATGACAGAAGTCTGTGAGGCATGGAATGGAATGAGGGATGGAAAGTGGGGAGTCTAAGCCAGCAGATGCCTGCAGTATTTTTGTGGCGCACAGAGAAACAATCTTGGTTGCCTTGATCTCACAAAAATAATGTTGATTCTTAGGTATACTTTTAACCGGCAAGGAGAGAACAAGTTTGGTGCAGACTGGGATTTAAATCCCATGAAAATATTGGTGTGTTGGAAACCCTACATGATTTCACTTCCAACTTTTAACAGGCTGTGTTCATAAAAGTGTTCTGGGAGGCAGTTAGGTCAGATTTTAATGTACCTTTAACAGCATTGTACAAGTATCCAGCTGTCCCAGGATTAACAAGTGTACTGTGAAATCAAAAACTGAAGCAGCACAGCTGCTCTCCTGCCTATGTAAAAAGGCTGTGCTCACTGGATTTGATGTGAGAGTGTGCCTTCACAGCTGTACAGGTGTTTCCAACATTTTGAAAGTCATTCATGTTTCTTTTACTCACCTTGACCTGAACTTCCCTTCAGTCAGCTCACTGCGAAATGGGAGGAACTTATGCTGCTCAACCTTGAAGCTCTAATGAGGAACAAGAACAACAGAAAAACAGATGCCAAAAGCACCATGACTATCAGCAAGAGCAACTATATTCTGCTCAGGCACAGGCCATTCTGAAGGGGAGAGAAATTAGGCACCAAAACAAAGGTCAATACATGAAGGCAGGAGGGCATGTTTGAGGCATTATATGAGTATATTGCATCTGTCTTTACCAAGCAAGCAAATGCTGTTAAAGTCCCAGTGAAGGAGAAATTAACTGATATACTAGATGGGCCAAAATTGATAAAGACTAGATGTTAGAAAGGCTGTCTTTTCTTGATAAGTAGAGAAGTCACCAGGATTGAATGTGATGCATCCAAGGAGATTAAAGGATGTAAGGGAGGAAATTAGAGGCATTGGCTGTAATCCTCTGGTCTTTCTTGTTTCAAATTGGTATAATGATAAACCTAGTGAACATAGAGCAGTCAGTTTGACCTTCATTGTCAAAAAGCTTTTGGTGAATAGTCCAGGACAAAATTAAATTATTTGGACAACTGTGAATTAATTAAGGAAAGCCAGCAATGTTTTATTAAATGAGTTTTCAATTAGAGTTGAGTTTTCAATGGGATAATAGAGATGATTGAAGAAGTCAATATAGTTGATGTGATGTACTTCCAAAAGACATTGAACAAAGTGCCACATATCAGGCTTGAAAGAGAAATTAACAGTATGGAGACAAAATTGGCTATGTCACAGGAAGCAGAAAGTAGCAATGAACTGATGTAGTACAGAATGAAAAAAATATGTGCAGTGGGGTCAGGGTTAGGACCACTGCTTTTCTTGATCTGCAATTACAACCTAGATTTGGGAGTGAAGGGCACAATTTCAAAATGACAGGTGTGAGTAACATGATAGAAAAATGATAGAAAACTGAGACATTTACTTAGTTAAAAACCAAAAGAACTGCAGATGCTGTAAATCAGGAACAAAGACAAGTTGCTGGAAAAGCTCAGCAGGTCTGGCAACATCTGTGGAGGAGAAAACAGAGTGAATGTTTCGGGTCCGGTGACCCTTCCTCAGTTCTGAGGAAGGGTCACTGGACCCGAAATGTTAACTCTGTTTTCTCCTCCACAGATGCTGCCAGACCTGCTGAGCTTTTCCAGCAACTTTGTTTTTGTTCCTCATTTACTTAGTTACACTACATTAATTGCATTCACATACCTATGCAGTTACAGCAAGCAATTAGGAAGGTCAATGGTGTGTTCACATTCAAGATAAAGAAATTGGAGTATAACAGTAAATAACTCTTCCCAAAATTGTGTAAAGTATTGCTAAGGTCACACTTGAAGTAAACATTATATACAGTCTTAATCTCCTCATCCAAGGAAGCACATACTTTCGTTGATGGAATACAACGAAAGTTCACTAGACTAGTTCTTGGGCTGACAACTTCGTCTAATAACAGAAGATTGAATAGATAAGGCCTTTGTTCCCTCCAGTTAGGAAGATTGAGAGATAATGTAATTGAACCATACATTATTCTTAAGGATTGCGACAACATCGATGCAGATTGCACCAGACCCCTGACTGAAGACTGTTTCCCTTGACTTAACAGAGGATTGCTTACAACCATGACAGGCTTCCTGGCTTTGTGCGTGCACTAAATACCAAGGCAATACAGTGGCACTGTAAGTCTGGAATCTCTGGCTGAGGAGCAAATTGTAAAACGGCAAGGCAAGGATGCTGTGAGAATCCTGGTAGGCTCAAAGTGAGTGAGCACTAAGACAGTAAGCTGACAGCCCTAGAATGCATCTTGGTCCAGTCCATAAGTTGGGTGCACATCTCTGAATGCAAAATGTCCTTGCTGCAGCATTGCAATGACGGTTGCTCGTGTGCACTGGATGTGCAGAGCTGAAGTACATAAGTGTACTGTAGATGAATTGGATATGTGCCATGAGGGCTCTTAGAGGCAGGTGTCAGTGTCTGTAGATATGAAGTATGTGTGGCTAGTGCGCATGGAACATGCCCTGTGATGTTGGTTCCTGCTGTCCACTATAGAAGATTTTTGGGAAAAGGAGTGAGCCGGACTCTCCAATCTGAATTCTATGGTGAAAGCTATTGACGTCTTGTTTTATCTGCTCGTGGTGGATAAAAGGACAGAAAACTGTATATAAATGTGGCGGGATTTGCAGTTAACAAGGTAATTAACAAGCAATAATCCTTAATAGACAACTTGTCACTGCCTCGTAAAAATTTGTCTCGACATCTGGAACTTAGTTAAAAAAATCAACAAGTTTGTCCCAATCTTGAGAAAAGTCTCACTGGATGTCTCATGCAAGTTTATCATATTTTTCACCCTAGCCCATGTCATTCAAGTCTCTAAGATTCCACCATTTGGCTAAAAAGTAAATAGCACAACACGTGCAAGTTGGGTGGTGGGGAAGTGACGGCAGAGGGGGATTAATGAGCCAATATTGCCAGTGGCTGCTTTAGTCCTGATTTACTAGAGTTTACCATTTCATGGATTGCCACCATACTGCAGTGGAGAGGCTTGAGTGTTCTCAACTCCTGGCAGGGCCACCCATAATGGAAAGTTCAGAGGGGAGGATTGGAACCAGAAAAAGTGCAGTCCGAACCAAGTCCTCAACGGCTGCAATGGTAGGTGAAGGCTGTTGAAGTTAAAAAGATCCCAGTCATCGAGGTTTCCTTGCCATTGGAACTAGATCTACCTTCTTTCAAGGACCATATGTCTGCTGGAATTCAATGGCATTACCATGTCACAAGATGTCCTGCATTTCAGGCATCTACCCAGAGGAATTCAACACCCACCCAGCCAGGCACACAATAAAAACCGTGCAGCAATCAGCTAGAGATAATGGGGACGGAATATTGAGATCAGGAATTCCCTAGCTTCAGACCTGCACATAGATGGTGGAGCTTGATTTCAGTCATTTCACTCTTGGAATAGGAACAGTAGAGCATTTCAGTAAGCTTTCTTCATGACTGAGCAGCCCTCTTCAGGATCCACTTTGCTCACCCCACACAGGGAAGAAGGTGCCCCAAAAATAGCTTGTTCTGTCAGCAAGTTGGTTGGAAAACCACACCCAACGGACTCATCTACCTACGGTCTAAAGAAACCAACTTGGAGGAACCACCTGTATGAAGGGACACAATTCTTCAAGAACACCAGTTGGCAAGAGGAAGTACAGAAAAGGTTTCGAAGAAAGAAAAGCCAGTATTCTCAGGCCAAGGATGAGTTGCATTTCCTGCAAATACCCGTCAAATGTGTGGTTGGGCATGTGGATCTGGGATTGGGCTCATCAGCCATGCAAGGACCCACAGAATGCATGACCAGTGACACAGAATTTCTAGGTGAACGATCAGACTTGTTAGCAAGTGATAGTCAAGGACGCACTAGAGTTTAATTTTGATCAATGAATAATTTGCATTAATATTGCTATGATCTCAGTGAAGACAATTAAAAACTCAGGTATATACTAAAAGAATGATGCTACAAAGTTCACAAATTAAAACAAAAGAATCTTATGCATGAAGATGGAAGAAGGTGAATACTAATAACTATATTCTCTCTTAAAAAGTCAGTTGTGTTCAAGATATTAAAGTGCAATGAACATGGATACTTTAACCAAACTTCTTCGCTCAACTCTCGTCTACACCCATTTGACTCAATAAGCCAATTTAATTAATTTATAAAAATTAGAAGATTAACAACGTGATCGGAGTATCACTGATACATACAAAGATTGAGATTTCTTGGGCCTTATGTTTAATTCCTGCAAAGTTCGTTCTTTAAATGTCATCTAATTTTCCAAGGATGTAGGTTCCCAGTTCAACACTGGCATCACTATCATCTTAGGTCAGAACTCTTCTAGTTCTAATTTTTTTAATTCAAGAATCTTGTGTCTAGAACTCTTCCCCCCCCTCTCTCTCTTTCCAAACTTGACTATCCCAGCAGTACAACTGGATGTTAGTGCAAAAATAAACTAAAGAACTAGGGATGCTGGAAATCAAAACAAAAACAAATTGCTGGAAAAACTCATCAGATCTAACAGCATCTGTGAAGACTACGGGTTCTGAAGAAGTGTCACTGGATCCACAACATTAACTTTGCTTTCTCTCCACAGATGCTGTCAGACATTTTTCCCAGCAATTTCTGTTTTATGTGTCAATTTTAATGCTGTCCTTTAGTGTTTAGCTATCAAAATTTCTACACCCTTTTAGCCAGTACGCAGAATTTTAACTGAATTCTGCTTGAAAGTGATGTTTCTTGCAACATGTTTATTCCAAATCAAAAACTAAAACCCTGCTTGAGACCAGAGCCACACCCACAATTTACTGTCCCTATAATTAACTTCTTTTCAACCTTTTTTTCTATTGTTTATCTCCCAGACAACTAAGTCATATGATCAGTCACTGGAAGGAAGGCACATTACCAGAAATCTCCAGAAAAAGAGCCCATAAAAGGACAACCATGCCAAAAGTAAATGGACCTTTGCGATATTTAGTTTTTAAAACTGCACTGAAATAGGCAAAGAAGTCACTGAAGAAAATTATTTTCAAATTCCTGGTTTTAACAGCTACTTACTTTTTAAAACGCAGCCCAGTTTTAATTCATATTGCCTACCACAAAATATTTCGTTATTTAATCTCTGGTAACCCGAAATATCTACTATGATGTACTATATATTTTGTTTAGTTCAAATTAATGGAGAGTCAAATATTTTAATATTTTAAGTAGCTTTGTACCATTAGGAAAAAAATTGCATTATCTATTATTTCAATGTTTAAATAAACAAATGATTACCTTTAATGATTTTATTAAGCTACTTTAGTTGAAGATCTCTTCCTTTATCTGCCACTTTCTTTTATAAATAGTTAGACAACACATTGCTTGCATAAGTGCAAAAATGCAGATATTACCTGCTGGGGCTTTTGATTAATTTTGTCACTGCCTGGGAAGCTCTGCCTGTGATGTTAACCTTTCTTCTAACAATGAAGGACAAATTATGAAAAAACACTGAAAATTGGTAACTGTGTCTTCTGTAAACAAACTGACTACTCAGGCATACGGCAGTATAACATTATTTATTTTAAGTTACCCATGAATAATATTCACAATATATTTCCTTTGAAAATACGGTGGCATTGCTAATTTTGATAAATATTGTACTTCCATCTGGTCAGATGCAAGAATCATTTCAAACATTAAAACACAAGCAGAAGCCCAATGGTAATTGCTATTGGCTTAATGTTCAAACATAAGAAGGGCTATAGATGAAGGGAAGGAAATCAAGCTGAAGATTTTATTTTGGGGTGGCAGCCAGTTCACAGTGAGATTTCTGCCCTACTTGCAAAAATTACAACAAATCAACAGTGAATGATCACAGTAGAATAAATTAACTAGCTGGAGATTATACCTATTAAAATTAAGTGTGGGTCGTTTCCACAAGAGCAGAGTTATAACAAGTTCATCACATAATTATTCTGGTTTCCTTATCGTAAGGTCTGTAAATGTATTGTCCAGTGTATCCCAGAGTCAACAAAAGAAATAAGAGCCCATTCCTATTGTGATTCATTCAAGGGATGTGAGCATCACTGGAAAGGCCAGCATTTATTGTCAATCCCTAATTGCTCCTGACAAAGTGGTGACACATCGTCTTTTTTGAACTGCTGCAGTTCCTGTAGTGTAGGTACATCCATAGTGCTGCCAGGATAGGAGTTCCAGGATATTGACCCAGTAATAGTGAAAGAACAGTAATATAATCCCAAATCAGCATGACATGCAACTTTTTGGAGAAACTGCAGACTGTTGTGTTCCCATGTGTGTACTGTCCTAGTTCTTCCAGGTGTAAATTTGGAAAATGATGCCAAAGGAACCTTGGCTAGATACGTCAATGTATGTTGAAGTTGGTACACATTGCTGCCAGCGGTGCTGGGAGTGAAGGAGGGAATGTTTATCATTCAGATATCCCAAGCAACATTACCTCCTGTCAAGATGCACAGTAAGACACTGGACAATATGGATGAATTCTCATATCTTGAAAGCCTCCTCTCAGGAAGGCAGACATCAATGATGAAATTTAATTTTGCCTCCACTGTGCCAGCACAGCTTTTAACTACCTGAGGAACAGAATGTCTGATGACAAAGACATCAAACCTACCGCTAAGTTCATGGTCAGCAGGGTAGCAGTGTTGTCTACCATCTATATGAGTAGGAGACATAGACAATATACAGCATTCGTCTCAAGTCCTTAGACAAATATCACCAGTGTTCCTCTGCAAAATCCTACAAATTCAATGGTAAGATTGGTGCTCCATTATCAGTCTCTCAGACCAACATTTCCCAACATCAAGGTACTGGTTACTGTCAGTCAGCTGCGTTGCCGAATTGCCTGATGCAAGATTTCCAAAATAAGTTCTCTACTACAAGCTCTGTCGCATGAAGTGATTACCAGGAGATCAAAGAAAATGCTTCAAGGATATCCTTTCCCTGAAGAAATGCAATATCCTCACTGACTCAAGGGAATCTTTTGCCCAAGACCACCCAGACTAGAGGAGAAGCATCTGGAAAAGGGCCAAGCATCTCCAAAGACCAGGCAGAGGTCCAACAGTAGTGGCATACAAAAACCTGAGCATCCCACCCATCCACTTTCAATCACCACCTTGCCCACCTGTGGCAGGATGTACAGATTCAGCATTGGACTGTTCAGTCACCTCAGGACACACTTCCAGGAGAAAAGTCATCCTGGGTCTCAAGGGGTTGCTTGAGACAAGTAAGGGGAACCAAACAAGCAGGCTGTTTTGCCAGGATGGTGTCGAACTTTGAGTGTTTTTTTGGAGCTGCATTCATCAAGGTAAGTTGAGAGTATTGCATCACATTCATTACTGTGTTTTGTAGATGAGCAGGTTATTGCCAATAAATGCACCTTGATGGCACTGTTAATGACATCTTTCAATATTTGCTAACAATTAAGAATGGATTGACGAAGCAATAATTGATTGCATTGGATCTGCATTTTGTGAACAGAATTTGCCTGGACAGTGTTCCATTTTGTCACATAGATGTCAATTTGTAGCTTCTGAAGCACAACACTTTAGTGCTATAGCCCAAAGAGTCTCAGGGTTATGTACTGTAATTTCCACCCATTTCTTCATATGACATGGACTGAATCAAAATGGCTGACGACTGAGGATCTGTGTTGCTGGAGGACCTCCGAAAGTGGCTATAATGGATCATGAAGCTGAATATGGTTGCAAATGCTTCAACCTTGTTTTTTGCATTAATGCACTAGACTCCCTATTATTCAGACTGTGGGTGTTTGTGAAGCCTCTACCTCCAGTTAGTAGTTTAATTGTCCACTCTCATTCATGACTGAATGTAAAATTAGCTGTCTTTAGGCAACTGCTTCAATTTTTTGCGTGCATAGAGTCCTTTGTTGTAGCTTCACCAGATTAAGATCTCATTCCTAGGTATGCTTGATACTACTCCTGATATTCCTACACTTCTCATTAAACCTTGTTTGATTCAATTGATATAGTGAGGGATATATCAGACCATGAGGTTACAGATTGTCGTTGAATACAATTTTGCTACCAATGTTGACACCCAATGCTTGATAAATGTCAATTGTTATATAGTTTTTAAAATCTATCTTATTTACAGGTAGTGCCACAGAATACAATGGAGGAAATCCTCGATAGCTGCCACAAACTCAATTTGGCATATAGGTCATTTCAGAACTCACCCAGCTTAGTCAGTGCCGTACTACCAAGCCACTCTTGGTGACAAGCATTAGATCCCTCCATCCAAAGTACCCTTGATGCGCTCTCTACCCTCAGTTCTTCTTCCATGTGCTGCTCAACACTGAGAAGAACAACATAGATCCTTCTGCTAAACGGAGGATAACAGGGTGGTAAGCAACAAGAAGACTCCTTGCCTGATCTGATGCCATGAGACTTTATCGGATCTGGATTCAATGTTGAGGACTCCAACATAACTCTCTCCTGACTGTATATTGCATCAGCACCACATCCAGACGATCTGTTCTGTTGGTGCCACAGGACGTACTTAGGGTTTGTCATGGAGGAGCTGGGGGCTTGGCTGCAAGGTACAGTATGAGTACTGAATGGCAGAGCAAGCTTAATGATGGGCTGTATGGCCTACTCCTGCTCCTATTTCATTAATGTTACGAGTAATAACTGTGTCACGCTATTACTTGAGTAGTCTGTGGAACAAATTTTCCAGTTTTGGGACAAGCTCTCAGATATTGATTAGGAGACTTTGCAGGATCAGTTTGAAGTTTGTATCTTTACTGTTTCTAATGCCTGTCTGTTCTGGGACCTCTGCTCTTTGTGATCTTTATAAATGACTTGGATGAGGAAGTGGAAGGGTGGGTTAGTAAGTTTGCTGATGACATGAAGGTTGGTGGAGTTGTGGATAGTGTGGAGGGTTGTTGTAGGTTGTAACGGGACATTGACAGGATGCAGAGCTGGTCAAAGAAGTAGCAGATGAATTCAACCCGGATAAGTATGAAGTGATTCATTTTGGAAGGTCGAATTTGTATGCAGAATACATGGTTAATGGCAGGATTCTTGGCAGTGTGGAGGAACAGAGGGATCTTGGGGTCCACGTCCATAGATCCCTCAAAGTTGCTACCCAAGTTGACAGGGTTGTAAAGAAGGCGTATGGTGTGTTGGCTTTCATTGGCAGGGGAATTGAGTTTAAGAGCCGCAAGGTTATGCTGCAGCTCTATAAAACTCTGGTTAGACCACACTTGGAATTTTGTGTTCAGTTCTGGTCGCCTCATTATAGGAAGGATGTGGAAGCTTTAGACAGGGTGCAGAGGAGATTTACCAGGATGCCTGGACTGGAGGGCAAGACTTATGAGGAAAGGTTGAGGGAGCTAGGGCTTTTATCATTGGAGCGAAAAAGGATGAGAGGTGACTTGATGGAGGTGTGCAAGATGATGAGAGGCATAGATAGAGTGGATAGCTAAAGACTTTTTTCCCAGGGCGGAAATGACTATTACGAGAGGGCATAATTTTAAGGTGATTGGAGGAAGGTATAGAGGAGATGTCAGAGGTAGGTTCTTTACACAGAGAGTGGCGGGTGCGTGGAATGCGATGCCGGCATTGGTAGCGGAGTCAGATACATTAGGGACATTTAAGCGACTCTTGGATAGGCACGTGGATGATAGTAAAATGTGGGGTAAGCAGGGTAGTTTGATCTTAGGAGGATAATAGGTCGGCACAATATCGTGGGTTGAAGGGCCTGTACTGTGCTGTACTGTTCTATGTCTTATGTCTCTATGTTCTTAAACTATTCAAAATGGCATTGCATTAAAGCGTTTCTCTGTATTTTGTTGTATTATTATTGTAATATGCAAGTGACAACAAATCATTCCATTCCATTCAATCAAATTCCACACTCAGGACAGGTCAGCCCACAGCAAAACCCCAAAACAAAGCCAAGCCTCGGCCAAACGATTAAAATTTTTTTCAGGATCTGGGTTGGCAAGCCATTGTGATTACTGCTGGTATGTGGATTTGAGATATCTAAGGAGTCCTACTTGACCTAAATTGAATAAGAGAACTGATAGGCCAGTATCCAGGAAAGTACACACCCTGGAAAGTCCACCTACGTGTATTTTTAGTAAAAACACCATGTACAAAATAATTTTATTCAACATTTCCACCACCAGGAAAAACATCCATGAGATCAGGGAACAAGTAAAAAGCAAAGTCTGGTAGGGGCAGTGCTTACGTGAAAAACAAACTGAAGGGGGGGGGGAAGTGAGGGGATCCTTCATCCCTGGGTAGCTTCAAACCATAACCTCCGAGTTAACAGCCAAATGCGTCAACCTATTGTGCCACAGAGACGGGTGCCTTTAGAAGGAGATTTCTTAATGATGACCTCAGCTGGTGCAGGAATTGAATCCAGTGTTGGCATCACTCTACATTACAAACCAGCTAACTGAGTTAACTAACTCCCAGTAAAGTTCACCTGCATCAGATTTGGAACTGTTAAATTGCTTGACAAACCCCAAATCAGAACCAAAGTAAATGTCTGGTTAAATGGTCACCTGGTGCTATTGGACGTCGATATCAGAAACCAGTCTTCTACAAAATTGGCTCTGTACTCCAGACCTTAGGTTTGCCCAAGAACTTGACTAGACTGAGAACCTATACGGGGAAATCTTTACAGATTAAGTGTACGACTTCTGAACCAGTCTTGTATGAGAAGCAACTGGTTCAGTTACCAGTGATTTTAGTATAAGGTTCGGGCCCAAGCTTCAGGGGTAAAATTGGTTGAGAGATTCACCTAGATTGGCTCCACGTTTCTCGATTAAAAAATGTCTATCTGAATGAAGTCCTAATTAAATACCTAGAAGTCTTTCAGACGGGTCTAGGGAGTATGCACGTGGACCAGGAAGCAATTCCATGGTTCTGAAAGGCTGGCCAGTACCATTTGCCTTACAGGCAAGGGTAGAAGCAGAAATTAGAAGGCTAGAAAGTGAAGGAATCATCAAACCAGTCCAGTTTGTGGAATAGGCAGCACCAATCATACTGATTTTGAAGCCCAATGGGTTGGTTTGCCTTTGTGCGGATTTAAACAAACAGTAACCTGCCTTTCACAGCTGGATAAATATCCAATCTGCTGAATGGACCTCTCTAATTTCAAATCTAATGTTGATCTTGGTTTTGTGCAACTCCTGGGCAACTGTAACCTTGTATGCCTTTCTCTGTCTAAACACTCTGATCTGTATGTCCTTGTTTGCAATGATCTGCCTGTACTGCTCACAAAACAAAAGTTTTCACTGTACATAGGTACATGTGGCAACAATAAATCAAATCATACCTTAGACCAGGCCTCTTTGATCAAGTATTTGGTCATCTAACCTGATTCCTACCTAAGTGACTCAGTGTAATTTATTTTATAACACTCTTTTGAAACACTTTGAGACAAGCAATTTTTTCATGGCTTTATAAATATAAGTTGTTATTCTTCTGATAATGTTTTTACGATTATGAGGGGGTCCCTCAATATTAGGGACTCTGTGATCAAAAATCAAAAACTCTTGCCTAGTTGGTCGACGCATCATTGGGAAGAGGTGCACCTCACTATTGCCCTTACTTCTGATCCAACTGCCTTCTTCCACCTGTGACTCCCATCCACAATTGAGGCTTTTCGTTAATTTCTTTATTACCTAAGATGCACTGTCTATGATCATAACCTCATCTTGCTCTTCAAGGTCAGATGAAGAAAAGATTTCTGAGGTGTCACACAATTGTCTACACTGGTGAAACAGATTGTGGTGGCATAGCATTTATTTATTTTAGGTTATCTGTGAATAAAATTCATGATATATGTTTACAAGATAATTTTGTGATTATTGCAGTATTTTAAATAAGGTTAGATATCGATAAATATAACACAATTTCTAATTAATATTGGTGCAAATTCTTCTGTTCCAACAGTATTCTTAAAATTCTATTCTGGTTTCGTGCACTTCCCTGATTTTAATTGCTTTACAGTTGGAGATTATGACTTCAGCTCATTGGGGCCAAGCATCTGGAAATCCTTCCATATGCCTTCCAGCATGGAAACAGACCCTTCAGTCCAGCTAGTTCGTGCTGACGATGTTCCCAAACTAGTCCCGCTTGCCTGCATTTGATCCATTTCCTCCTAAGCCTTTCCTATTCATGTACTTATTCAAATGTCTTTTAAATGTTGTAATTGTACTTGCATTTACCACTTCCTCTGGCAGTTCATAGTACACATGAACCACTCTCTGTGTAAAAAAGTTGTCCTTCATGTCCTTTTTAAAACTTTCTCATCTCACCTTAAAAATATGCCCAGTAGTTTGGAACTCCCCCATCCTAAGGAAATGACCCTTGCTATTCACCTTGTCTATGCCCCTTGTGATTTTATAAATGGCTGCAATGTCACCCATCAATGTCTTGAATTCCAATAAAAAAAATCCAAGCCTATCCAACCCATTTTTATAACTCAAACCCTCTACTCCCATCAATGTCCTAGTAAATCTTTTCTGAACCATCTCCAATTTAATAATATCCTTACTGTAACAGGATGACCAGAACTGTACACAGTACTGCAAAAGTTCCCTCACCAATGTCCTGTATAACCTCAACATAACATTCTCAGTTCCTATACTTAGAGGTCTGAACAATGAAGACAAGCATGCTAAATGCCTTCTTAACTGCCCTGTCTACTTGTGATGCAAATTTCAAAGAATTATGTACCTGTACTCCTTGGTCTCTGTTCTACAACACTACCCAGGGCCCTACCATTAATAGTTTAAGCCCTGCTCTTGTTTGTTATATCAAAATGCAATACCTCACATTTATCCAAATTAAACTACCACTGCCACTCCTCAGCCCATTGACCTAATTTATCAAGATTTCCTAATAATCTTAGATAACCTTCTTCACTATCCATTATAAAGGCACATCCGCCACCCTTCAGTCATCTAGCAACTCACCCATGATTATAAATGATACAAATATTTTGCCTTAAAACTTGCATCTTTGATCAATATTTTGATCATATATCCTAGAATCGCCTTCATGCCTGGGTGTTGAAATTTGAATGATAACTCCTATGAAGTGCCTTGAGTCGTATAAATGCAAATTATTGTTGCTGCTATGGAATTACTCACAGCTCCTAAATGCTTCTCTCAATGTGCTTTAATAACGAGTATTAAAATATATCTAAAACTTGTTTTCCAGTTGACCCTCAAAGCTAGGGTAACATTTGCCACAGAACACAGCCAGTGGCAAGAAACTGCATGGAGAATCTTTTAACCTATGCAGGTTATTAAGCTGCAGAACCCTCATGATTCTGCCTGACTAGGAGCCAACTCTGTTCTTACTGGCTGATTGGAAGGATTTGCAGGTTGATAATCAACCTGTTTAGCTGTGTTATAAATGTAGCTTCCTTGGCCACCAAGTCCTGAAGTGAAACTTGAGCCCAGAGACTCTGGTTCAGCAACCTGCTGCACTACATGTCCTCATCATCTCAGAAACTTAGTGATTGACTGGCTAGAGATTTCTTTGATTGATGACCTTGGTAAACTCATGCAAGCACCTAATGACAAAATCCGTGGCTGATTATAATGGTAAACATCTTTAAAACAACTCCCAGGGAGTTAACGTGAGTGAATATAAAATTACAGGCTACATACCTATATTAATATTGTTTCATATGGGGAAGGCTGTACAGTAGGTGGACGAGACCCTGGTCTTGTTTGTCCATGATATCCTAAAGGGTAGATAACTTGTGATACCTAAAGAGTGGGCACTTGGTTGAGATTCTGCAAGACTGCTTCTGATGATGAAACCACACATGTCAGATTTCATTTTCAGGAAAGCAAAATAATAGGAGAGAAACAGAAACATAGTTGAAAGGTAGTTAGTTGTTGAATTGAAGAAGTTTTCATTAACTCTGTTCTCTTTTCATATACTTTGTTGAATCAGAGAAGGTTGACACTTTTTTTTCAATTGAAAGTTGTAAATGCATAATCTTTGACAAACAGTGGCACAGTGGCTTCAGTGGTGAGCACTGCAATCTCACAGTGCCAGGGACCCAGGTTCGATTCCAGCCTTGGGCAACTGTCTGTGTGGAGTTTGCATGTTCTCTCCTGCGTCGGTTTCCTCTGGGTGGTGCGGTTTCTCCCACAGTCCAAAGATGTGCAGTTAAGGTGGATTGGCCATGCTAAATTGCCCATGTAGTGTCCAGGAATGTGCAGCTGAGGCGGATTAGCATTGGAAATGCAGGGTTACAGGGATAGGTTAGTGCAGTGGGACGCTCTTTGGAAGGTCAATGTGGACTCGATAGGCCGAATGGCCTGCTTCCACACTGTACGGATTCTATGGTTCTATGATTAAAACAGACAAATGTTATATGAGGCACTAAGCATGAGGAGCCATTGCATTGCTCGCTCTCTTATGAACAATTACAATTAACAATCTCTCTCATTGTTTATTTGGATAATCAAAAACTCTGGTCAATAATTATGTAGAGGATTATATAACTAAAACAAACAGTTGACATTTTAACATAACAAAGTTAGGATTAGGATTACTATTAATTATTTAATAATAACAACATTGTTGATTAAGAAGAATGTGAGGAAGCCAAATATGAGGAAAGCTATGGACATAAGAACATAAGAAATAAGAGCAGGAATTAGGTTACTCAGCCCTTGCAGTCTGCTCTGCCATTCAATGAGATACATTTTCCTGCACTATTTCCATATGCCTTGGTGTTCTTAATAGTTAGAGATCCATCAATCTCAGCCTTGGACATCTACTGAGCTTGGATCAGAGAATTCCAACGATTCACTGACCTCTCAGTGAGGAAATGCCTTCCTACCTCAGTTGTAAATGGCTACCCCCGGTTCTAGACCCCACAGCTGTGGCAGTTATCTTTCCTTTTGCTACCCTGTTAATCTTTGTAAGAGTTTTGTATAGTTAAACGCAATCACCTTCAATCTTCTAAACTTAATGAATATAAGCCCAGTTTATTTAATATTTCCTCATGGGATCATCCGTCCATCCCAGGAATTAGTTTGGTGAGCCTTAATTGCCTTCTCTCTGTGGCAAATGTATCTTTCCTTAGTTGAAATTTTCACACAGCATTTCAAGTGTAGTATCACCAAACCTCTATATAATTGTAGTAAGACAATATTGCTGTAATCAATTACTTTTGCATGAAGTTTAACAAATCATTTGCTTTCTTAATTACTTGCTGCTGTACCTGCATATTAACTTACAGTGACTCGTGAACAAGACAACCAAGGCTCTTTTATGTTCATGAATTTCCAGCCTCTTACCGTTTAATAAACTGTTGTTTTTCCTACTAAAGTGGGTCACTTCACATTTCTCCATATTGTTTTCCATCTGCCAAATTTATGTCCACTCTTTTGGCCTCTCAAAATCCCTTTGAAGCTTCTTTGCATTCTTCTCAATGCACATTCTCTCCTAGTTTTGTGTGAACTACAAACTTGGAAATATTACATTTAATCATCACACTCAATTTATTGATATAGATTGTGAACAGCTGGGACCCAAGGACTAATCCTTGTGGTAGTCTGCAGTCATGGCCTGCCAACCTGAAAATGACCATATCAAAATTCTTCTGAACATCTAAATATACTAATCTAGTGATTCCTTTTCATTTACTCTACAGCCTTAAAACATTCCGACAGATTTGTCAAACATGCTTTTTCTTTCATAAATGCATGTTGATTCTTCCCAAACCTTCCATTATTTTCGAGGTGTCCTGTTATAACATCTTATTGTATACTGTAACATTTTTCCTACACTGATGTTAGACTAACAGGTCTGTAGTCATTTTCTTTTTCTCCTTTCCTAAACAGCAGGGTTTTTGCTACGTTCCAATCTGCTGCAACCATTCTTGAGACTATAGAATATTGTAAGATGATTGCCGGTTCTTCCACTATCTCTATTAGCTACCTCCTTCATTGTTCTGCTGGACATACCATATTACTGCCATTTTTATATTTCCTCATTGTCTGTTATGGCAGAGAACCTCCATTAACTCCTTACAAGAAAAGACAGTAAGGGGGTGGAATTATGGACAGGGAAATTCCCTGCCAATAGTTGGGTGCTTGAGTTTCCAGTAGATTTTTAAAAATTATTTGTTCATGAGATGTGGATGATACTGGCTCGATCAGTATATATTGCCCATCCCTAATTAAGCTTGAGAGGGTGTTGGTGAGCTGCCTTCTTAAACCACTCCAGTCTTTGCAGTGGGACACACACAATGGGGGAAGTTCTAGGATTTTGACTCCGTGACAGTGAAGGAACAACAAAATAGATTCCAAATCCGGATGGAATGTGACATGGAGAAGAACTTGCAGGTGATGGTGCTATAATGCATCTCCTGCCTTTGTCCTTCTGGATAGCAGAGTTCACAGATTTGGAGGGTACTGTTGAAGGTACATTGGTGATTACTGCAGTGCATCTTGTGTGTTGGAGGTTAAAGGAATGTTGAAATTGATGGATGGGGTGTCAATCAAGCATGTTGCTTTGTCCTGGATGATGTTTGGTTTCTTAGAATGTACAGGCATAAATGGTGTTCCATCACACTCCTGACTTGTGCCTTGCAGATGGTGGAGAGGTATTGTGGAGAGAAGAGGTGTGCTACCTACTATAGAATTCTCAGCCTTTGACCTGCTGTTAGAGACACAAAATTTATATGACTGGCCCCATTCAGCTTCTGGTCAATGCTCACTCCCAGGATGTTGGAAGTGCGGAATTCAGCGATATGCCAGTCAAAGTCGACAGGTGATGATCAGATTCTTTGTTGGAAATGCTCATTGCCTGGCACCTGTGTCGTGTGAATGTTATTTGCTGCTTAGCCCATGCCTGGATATTGACCAGGATTTGCTGCATATGGATAGCTTTCTTCAGTATCTAGAGAATCGTAGGTGTTGCCGAACATTCTGCAATCATCAGCAAACATACACACTTCTGACCTTATGACGAAGGGAAGATCATTTTTAAAAAAAGCTGAAAAATGGTTGGATCTGGGACATTTCCCTGAGGAACTCCTGTGGAGATGTCCTAGAACTGAGATGATTGACCCTCCAACAACTACAGCCACAACAGCACAAAGAATGCAGAAAAGATCGAGCAAACTTATGTATAAATACGTTGGCAATCCAGTAAAGATTATCTAGCATGTATTTTGGTACTTTAATATTTATGGTTACAGTTATACTGAGCTCACGCTATTATAGGAGATCATGGCATAGAAATTTGGATGAGCCCATTGTGAAGTTAAATGGCATATCTGCGCCTAAATAATGAGGTCCAAGTCAAAACTGAGCTTATTTTTAAAAACCTGTGGAAAGTGAAGCATGTTTGAAGATTGGATTTTTTGAAATGCTCGCAGTGGCCATCTGTTTAGTGAGCAAAGCTAACAACTGGGGATGAAAAGGACACTTGTGTAACAGTAAAATCTCTGTGGAATTATTTAATCTTCACCTGAACACTTTTGGGAACTGCATCTGTTCTCAGTATATAAGAGCTTTGCTTGATATACCTGGGTGCTTAGGTGAGAATCCCACAGCTGCTCTGGAATATATTTAAATTAGCCTTATAAAGTTGCTCCACCCCAAATTCATACCTTGCTTCCATGGATTATACACCTATTGCACTATTTATGTCATACAGTTTTCTGGCATAAATCTTGCTGATATAGCAATAACTAAGCAAGGCTTGTGAAACAGACCTAACCTCATGTCCTTAGCTATTAAAACGAGAAACTGACTGTTTGCTGAATCCTGATTGAGGTTTGATGTTAGTAAATGGAAACTATCAATGGACTGTCTTCTGTCACTAAATCAAACTAATATCTAAGTTTCATGATAATTGTACAATACTTTTTAAATCTTAGCTTTGCATGGTTTTATTGTACTGAGCTCAAACCTTTTGCCTTGTTATAACTGGTGTAATTTTTGCAGTCAAGTTGCAATGCATGTTTAGCCATTCACCATTTTACTAATGGATTAATTTAAGATATGTGACTAAGCATTCGTAAATAAACTAAGCATATGATCTTAATTTTTTGAACTTACTTTGAAATTTCAAAGGAATAATATTTCAGTTCATGATTGGAAGGGAAGAAGAAAATTTAATAACAAGGAACAGTGCATACAATGACAGCATGAAAATGATAACCAGCAATTATAAAGTGGTGCAAGTCACAAAGATTGTAATTAAATCTAATTTATCTTGATCCCTTTTGAGGATCCTAATGTCTAATGTAAGATCCACTCTGCACTCAAAATGTTATCTAATGTCTTGTTTTTTCTTTGACCTGCTGTGAGTGCTTTCGAGCCATCTCCTGTTTTGTATTTGTTTTCATACAATTTCTTTATTCTGGATGTGCCGATTCATGTGATACAACCCTTTGAGTGCCAGTAACTCGATAGGACATTGCCCAGGTAGTGATTCTTCAAGGTTGGACTTTTGTAGGATTTTCAGTGATTTTTCACCCAAGGTAGGCGTGGGATGGTGAAGCCAAATGCAATATCCCAAATGAAGTAACTTAACACTGTTTATATATAATTAGGAACAGGGTTATGCCACCCAGCCCCTCAAGCCTGCTCAACCATTCAGTAAGATTGTGATTGATCTGATGATTCCACGTTCCTGCCTATTAACCTTTCATCACTTTCCTTATCAAAAATCTAATTCTGCCTTAAACATATTCAAAGACTTTGCTTCCACTATCTTTTGAGGAATTTTTTAAAACATGTGCATGAATTACGACAATTATTTATTTCTGTTTGGAACAAATGTAAAAGACTATGACTTACAAATGAAATTAGGATAGTGTCAGATCCAAAGAACAGAACATACAAAATTGTCAGAAGAGCAGCAAGCCCAAGGATTAGGAGCATTTTAGAATTCAGCAAAAGAAGACAAAAAGTTTGATCAAGAGGAAGAAAATAGAGTGGGAGTAAAATTGCAGGGATCATAGAAACTGACTATGAAGACTTAGTATCATTGAATCATAGAGATATACAGCACAGAAACAGACCCTTCAGTCCAACTTGTCCATGCGAACCAGATGTCCTAAATTAACCTAGACCCTTTTGCTAGCATTTGGCCCATATCCCTCCCCTTTGTATTCATATACCCATCCAGATGCCTTTAAAATGTTGTAATTGTACCAGTCTCCATCACTTCCTCTGGCAGCTCATTACGCACACACACCACCCTCTGCATGAAAAAGTTACTGCTTAGGTCCCTTTTAAATCTTCCCCCTCTCAGCTTAAACCAATGCCCTCTAGTTTTGGACTCCCCCACCCCAGGGAAAAGACCTTGTCTATTTACCTTATCCATGCCCCTCATGATTTTATAAACCTCTGTAAGGTCACCCCTCAGCCTCCGACGCTCCAGGGATAATAGCCCCAGTCTATTCAGCCTCTCCTTATAGCTCAAACCCTCCAACCCTGTCAACATTCTTGTGAATCTTTTCTGAATCCTTTCAAGTTCTGCAAAATCCTTCCTATAGCTTCTATAAATATGTGAAGAGAAAACAATTAGTAAACACAAATATACACTCCTTATAGACAGACACTGGGAAAATTATAATAGGGAATAAAGAATTGGCAGAAAAATTAAACAAATACATTGGTTTTGCCTTCAGAAAAGAAGGCACAAGTACCTCCCAAAAACATTAGGGAACGAAAGGTCTATTCAAGGAAATCAGTTTTAGGAAGAAAATCGTGAAATTCATAGGGACGTTAATAGGGTTTAAGGCAGATAAATCACCAGGACCGTATACATCTCAGAGCACTAAAGGAAATGACCCTGGAAACACTGGGTGAATTGATGGTCATCTTCCAAACCTCTGTAGACTCTAGAGCAATTCCTACAAATTGGAGAATGGCAAATGTAACCCCACTATTTAAAAAGGTAGAGAAATAATAAAAAATGACAGACTGATTACCCCAACATCAGTAGAGGGGAAATGCTAGAATCCATTATAAAATGGGATTAATAGGTTTGGACAAAGCCAGCATAAATTTATGAAAAACAGATCATGTCCCAGCACCAATTCTTGTGGTACACCACCCACTAAATCTTGCCAACCAAAAAATGACCTATAATTGTCTGCTATCTGTTTCCTGTTAGCAAGCCAATCCTTTACCTATGTCAACATGTTACCCTGTAGGCCATGAGCTCTTATTTTTGACAATAATATACTTGGTGAAAAGGAAATTGTATTTGACAACACTATTAACCACATTTTAAGGGTGTAACTGACAGCACAAATAAAGGAAAAGCACTGGACATAGTATAGTGGAATGTTATTGGATGAAAAATCCAGAGGCCCAGACTAATGCTTGTGGGCACTGATTCAAATGCCAGCATAGCAATTGGATGAAATTTAATTTCAATTAATAATTCTGCAGTAAAAAGCCATCCGGTCAATGATAATCTTTAGGGAAAAAAGTCTACTGTCCTTACTTGTCTGGTCTGCATACGACTCCAAACCCATTCCAATGTGACTGACTCTTAACTCCTTTTGCCTCACAAACCACACAGTTGTATCAAGCTGCTACATAAAAGTTGAAAAAGAATAAAACTAGATGAATCACCCAGGACAGACAACACCACTGGTCACCGAGCTCCAGGCTGAATACTTTCCATCTACTACCACCCTCTGTCTTCTATTGGACAGCCAGTTTTGTATCCAGACAGCCAAATTTCCCTGAATCCCATGCCACCTTACTTTCTGAATGAGCCTACCATGGGGAACCTTATCAAATGCCTTGCTAAAATCCATATACACCACATCCATTGCTCTGCCTTTATCAATGTGTTTTGTCACATTCTCAAAAAGGATCACATCCTTAAGAATAAAAAGATATAACTACATAACTATATCTTCATTCCGCCATCATGAATCCTGAGCCTGCTTACCTGTGACACCTGCACTGCCACCCCTCCTCTATTGCATCACCACCACATGCACTGGACCCATCAATGTAAGAGTCGCTACTCTTTAGGCACAATTCTCTTCACCGCTGGACCTGCCTCACCAACACCGCTGCTGAGTCCCATGTTGAATCCACACTCATCCCGTAAACAGGAGACCCTGGCTCCTCTGCTGCCTTGATGATGACAGGGGGCCCTGCTCCAGCTGCCACCTCTCCAGTACCAGGAGTCCCTGGCTCCACTGCCAGGCTAGGCCACCACCGTGCCAAGAGTCCCATTCTGCCATCCTCCTCCAACATGTTGCATTGCCGGCACCACCATCTTGAAGACTCCATTGCTGCCACCAGCACCTCCAATTGCTGGAGGGGTTTTGCTGTCACTGCTGCCACCTCCAACCACCAGAAGGCTGCTGCCACTCCATGCATAGGCCGCTCTTACTGCCACATCGATGCTGCTGACTATCCCGCCAAACAATGAAAAACAAAAGAAAATAAATAAAAAAGAGTATAAGAAAAAAAAGAAGAAAATAGCAAATGAGCCCGGGCAAGAGCCCATACACAGACTAGCAAGGGTGTCCACTTCCATTTGAATACCCTGCAACTCATATGTTCCACTTGCCATATTTTCCAATGATAAAGCGTGCTGCAGTGTCTGAAGTCCAGTTGGGCTTCAACTGGTAGGCACTTTTGCGTGATTACATCATTAATCCCACATATCAACCAGTCTCTCAGCATCTCATTAAAGGTTAAACCAAAGTCACATGCCTCTGCCAGCCATCTTAACTAGTTAAAAATCTGATAGCGAATCCCCTGGTTCTTGAAATGCTAAGTAAAAATGATAGTGTCTCAGAATTAGAGGAGGCTTGGGGCCATAATATTCCTTAACTAAATCTGTCAACTGTTAAAAGATATTAGTATCTGGTGCCTCAGGGAAAGTTAGGCTCCTAATAACCATAAAAGCTGCAGATCCACAAGCTGTCAGGAGAATTACTCATTGCTTTTCATCTGCCCCAGTGTTACTTACCCGGAAATAAACAATGCATTCTTTCCACATACTGGGCCCAGTCTTCAACAGGAAAGTTGAACAACTCAAGCTTCCCAAATAACGGCATGATGCCAGAAATGCTTACCCCCAACTCAAAGAAGACTGTTGCGAGTGAATTTCTTCAGGAACATATCCCACTCTCATCACCACTGAAATAACGCCACAAAGGCTAGTATCCTGTCACCAAGGAAGCCCTTATTTATACATGTGAAGTCCTTGACACTGGTCCAGCTCCCTCAGAGCGTCAGTTTGTCTGACGCTCCTGTTTATACCAGGCCCAATCAGTGAACTCATATTCTACACTTGCACCCAGTTCACACACTGAACAAAACTACACCTCAGGGTTGGTCACTAACTCTCTTAGAGCCTATCTGCTTGCTCACAGCATTCTTGTCTGGCTTTAATTTGACATCCTATGCCAATTAGCACAGCCACACAACTAGGCAGCCTGCATTTCTGGTCAGCAGTCCAAGGGGTGCACAGCGTGCTGCACAGCACATTGCTACGTCAATCTCATGATATGTGGCAAACAGACTGCAGCAAGTAGACAGCCATATATCCTACTCTAAGGCAAGTGGTCATCAATGAAGTTCATAGAGGCAGACAAGGGCAGTGACCATAGTCAAGCATCCAGTGGCACCGTAGTTCCCCGTCAGAGGTCTGCAGTTCAGGGAGTGCACCACAGTCAGTCTGTTGACTCTGTTGCAGGCAGGATGGAGGTGAGGCACTGGCTACCTCTGCAATGTCCTGAGTGGAAATCCCAAGGGGCATATCTGGATTTCACCTATGGCTGTGTGCCTCCTGGCACTGCACTACTCTGTCTCCTTGTGAAGACAAGGCACCTGGAATCATGGCAAGTCTTACAGTCTCTCTGCTGCAAACCTTTGGTCCTGACCAATGGCTGCATCGTTAGACTGCAAGTGTGTGTGCATTTTTTAGTGGATCTAGAAGTTGCTGGTCCTCTCTCACCATGGCAGTGGTATGACTCACTGCACTGTTGCAATTTCTAGGCAATGAGGGTCATTGCATCTCATACGTCTGTCTCCCACCACTGCTGCACCCTCTGTATTTGAATAAAGTCCCCGACTGAAGTAACCACAGGCTCATCTCCTATCTGGAACTGAGCAGGAGGCCAGTTTTCGGCAGTCCTCAATACGAGCTGCCTGGGCCACTTCCTTTTGGTGATCTGTGGATCTTTCACTGTGAAGTGCTCACCAGACTGTGAATGCACACTTTCTATGCCTACAGTTCCAATAGAGGAGAGGGGTGCAGGAGGCAGCCTTGCTGATGCTTCTTCTGAAGACTTGTACTGTGGTTGTCCCACAATCAGATGCTTCTCCATAGATGTCATCAGGAAGCTGCAAGACAAAAGAGAGAGAAGGTGTTATAGTCAGTGGTTTGAAGTGAAGCATCATGATTGAGACTGACAGTGAAGTTTATTACCCGAATGGCAGTGGCAGCCAGAGTGGTACTTTCTTGTCTCACATTGCATAGATGTATTTGCATCCTACAGGAATAGGTGTCAGTTTTTTTCCTGCAAGGGACAGGATTCTCTCCTCATGGAGGCTGAGGACATGGATTTGATTTCCCCTCTCCACCCCCATCCCCATATGAGCTCTCTCTGCCTTGTTATGGACTGCCTTTTCCGGAAATAAGAAAAGGGGAAACGTTAGTGACGTCAGAGTGGGTGGCATGATTGTTAGCCCCGGTGCATGTGTGGGACAAAAGGTGAGTTGTTTCAAAGGATTGAGGCAGTGGGGAGGGCATCCAGGGTTAGTGGTGTGGGAAATTAAAAGATGAGATTATTGTAGGCAACAGCGAGGGTTGTGGGGCATAAACCTTGGTGGGAAATTGGTGCAGTAGCAAAGAGAGAGGTGAGTGTGAGGTGGTAGAGAGAAGAATGTGGCACTTACCCTGCTGGTCATTGATCTTGTTTTTACATAACTGGCTGTTCCTCCACACAGGGGAGACTACATTGACCTGGGTGGCAAACTCCGAACAAACTGGCTCTGCCAGTCCTCCAGGAAGAAGATTCCTCTACTTTGCACCACCCTATCTACCAGAACCTCCAGGTCTCTGTTGGAGAAACGCAGCATTATCTTCTTCACCTTCTCTGCCATGTTCTGACTGTCTGTCAATGGGCAGGGCAGCTTTGGAATGCCAGTGCTCAAGTGGTTACATTTTAAAGATGGTGCGAACACGAGGGATGCCAGTGTTTGGGGGATATCCAGTGAGTGACAACATGTTCTGGGCATGATGCATGTTCAGAATGTGGCAAAAACTGGACGTGAGAGATAATTAATGAGGGGAGTTTTCTTTATTCATTCACAGGATGAGGGTGCTGCTGGCTAGACAGCATTTATTGCCCATCCCTAATTGGCCAGAGGGCAGTTCAGAGTAAACCACATTGCTGTGGGTCTGGATTCACATGTAGGCCAGACCAGGTAAGGCTGGAAGTTTCATTCCCTAAAGGACATTAATGAAGCAGATGGATTTTTCCCAACAATTGACAATGGATTCACAGTCATCATTACTCTTAATTCCAGATATTTATTGAATTCAAATTCCACCATCTGCCATGGGATTTGAACTCTGGTCCCCAGAACATTATCTTGGTCTCTGGATTAACAGTCAAGCCATGATACCACTAGGCCATCACCTCCCCCAGTAAGATAGGGCAAGAAAACCTGCTTAACCTCACTGCAAAAATCTTCCAAATAACACGCTGCAACTCAGATGTAGCCAAAGAAAACCTAAGATTCAGCCCTATGTTTTAGCACTTTCCCAACTGTTTCACTTTATTTAACAAATTAGCAGTCTATTCTATTACAAAATGACGAACAACAAACAATAGATATTAACAGTAACTATACTTTGAAAGTGAGTAAGTAACTGTGAAGCATTTTGGGATATCATGAAGAAGCTAAGGTGAATTATAAAGGCAAGTTTTTAAAGAGACTGTACAATTTGGTTATGTACTGATTTCTTGTTTGTTTAAATATTGGAATAACATTTACTGCTCTTTAGTCTTGAATGACACAAAATCTAATGGGGCAATATCATTTGGTTTAAACTATATCTAAACTAGTAACACCAGAGGAAATATGAGTTATGTATATTAAAATTGTGAAGTTTTTCCCTTACACTGACACTGCTAATATTCTGAGATATTTAAACATTATTATGTTTAATCAATGTTGTTCTTTGAAAAACTTACACATACAGTAAACTAGATTCATATTATGTTATCTAGAAGGAACATAGGTTAATTTTATGAATAACATGAAATTAGCATCAAGTGAAGATAATATGAAGAATTAACATTAAATAATCATCCTGATGCTACTCAGTCAGGTTTAAATTCATAGTATTGGTTAGAAATGTTTTATTTAAACAATCAACCTGAAAACATTTTTCTTAATAGGCACTTCAGAATTCAATTTGCACAGGGGTGCATTTTTATTTGTCTGCTGTGACTGTTGTAACAACTATAGAAACCTGCATTCCCCCTCCCCAGACTGCAGAAACAGCATAGTTAATGAAATAGACAAGGAAGAAGTCCTCCCCTGCTTCACTTCCAATAGTAAAACACTGAAAGGTTTTGGTCTAGTGCATATTTCTGTCTCCCGTGTTAGGAAAAAGGATAGAAACATTGAAGAAAGTGAAAAATAGATTTTCTAGAATGATATCAAAACTGAGGGATTCCACCCATTAAGACAGTTTGAACAGTTAGGAGAGGGCTTCATTCTCTGAAAAGAGAGATTTAAGGATGACCTACGAGTGGTGTCAAGATATTGAAAAGGTCTGATAGGATAGTCACACGGAAGGTGTATCCACATGTGGGTAGGAAGAGAATTAGATCAGATTATAAACAGAAAATAATCACTTACAAATCCAACATGGTCCTCAGGAAAAGTCTTACCGAGGAGAGTGTTTAGAATGTAGAACATTCCTACCACTGGGAGTAGTTGAGGTGAACAGCAAGGATGCATTCAAGGAGAAGCTGGATAAGTGTGAAGCAGAAATGAATAGAAGAAAATGCTGATGGAAGTTAGATGATGAGGGCAGGAGGAGGCAGCAAATTGACTAATATGCTCCAAATGGCCTGTTTCTGTGCTTTAAATATTTTGTAAATTTGTGAAAACAGAATTAATGGGAACACCTGGGATCCAATTTTTCTGTGATCACAGTAAAAAAAAACTCAAGGTTGCAAGCCTCCATATTTGATGCAGCCGCTGCCAGTTATTCAATACTACAAGCAAAAAGCATAGATCCCTTTACTTAATGGTATTTGCATTGCCTCATAGATCATTGCAGATCATACCTGAATTTGCAGCTTAAAATTAATAATTTATAATATTTAGAAGTAGGCTACTCAAACCAAACTGCTGCAAAGGCATTTTGGAAATTAAGTGAATTATATATTCTGTTGAAAAACCCTATTTATGCTATCATTGTGTATATTTCCTCTATCAGACAGAGGGTTTCCTGCCTGGAGGATTTGATGGGTTGAGCAAATTTCAAAGCTAATGATCAATGGAGAGCTTAAATTGCTTGACCAAGCCAATTTGGGAGACAATGGAAGCAGCCGCTGGGTCCCAGAAAGGTGCTATGGGTAGCAAGTTTTAAATAATTACACTGCAATATTCAGTGAAGAAATTACAACTTTTTATAAAGTCATACAGCACTGAAAAGGACCAACATGCTGACCAAGTTTCTCAAGCTTAGCTAGGCCCACTTGCCTGCGTATGGCCCATATCCCTTCAAACCTTTCCTTTTCACATACTTATCCAAATTTTTTAAAAATATTGTGACTATCTGCATCTACCACTTCCTCTGGTAGATTATTTCCACATATGGACCATCCTCTATGAAAAAAGTGACCTACAGACCACTTTTAAATCCTTCTCCTCGCACCTGAAAAATATGCCCCTAGTTTTGAACTCCCCCACTTTCGGGAATAGGTCTTTGCTATTCACCTTATCTATGCCCTTCTTGATTTTATAAATCTCTATAAGATCACCCCTCCACCTTCTACGCTCCAGTGAAAAGAGTCCTAGCTATCCTTATAACTCAAACCCTCCAGAACTAACAACATCCTGGTAAATCTTTTCTGAATCCTCTCCAATTTAATAAAATCCTTCTTACTGCAGGACAACATGAACTGTACACAGTACTCGAAAAGTGGCCTCACCAGCATCCTGTACAACCTCAACATGATGTCCCAACTTCTGTACTCAATTGTCTGATCAATGAAGGCAAGCATGTTAAATGCCTTCTTAACCATCCTGTCTACCTGTGATGCAACTTTTAAGGAATTATGTACCTGAACCCCTCGGTCTATCTGTTCAGCAACCCTGTCTAGGCCTCTGCCATTAACTGTACAAGTCCTGCCCTTGTTTGTTTATACCTTGCAATTATTTAAATTAATCTCCATCTGCCATTCCTCAGCCCGTTGACCCAATTGATCTTGATCTTTTTCTTTGGAGAACTTGTGCAAGTTTTGAGTACAAGATGGCATGGATTTAAGGGAAGCAAAAGCGACATGAGGAAAATCTTGTCACACAGCAAGTGCTTAAGATATAGAATACAATTCCTGAGAGGGTGATGGAGGCAGGTTCACTTGAAGAATTCGAAAGAGATTTAGATTGTTATCCAAAAAGAAAATGTAGAGAATGAATGTTTAAGGGAGATGGGCTGCCGATCAGGTGCTGTTTTGTCTTGTGTGGTGTTAAGCGTTTGTATGTTTTTGGAGTTGCAATCATCCAGGCAACTGTAGGGGATTTCATCACACTCATGACTTTTACTTTATAGACCGTGAATTGGTTTTGGGAATTCATGAGGTGACTTACTGAAGAATTCCCAATCTCAGACCAGCTAACTAGTCTAATTTTGTTTCTGGTCAGTTGTACCCTCCCGGATGTTAATGGTGGGGTATTCAGTGGTGGTAAGGCGATAAAGGTTAGATTCGCACTTGTTGGAGATGGTCATTTATCTGGGATTTCTGTGGCTTCAATATTACTTATCACTTATCAGTCATTAGCCATAGACTCTAAAATCTAACGTAATTCCAAGGAGGAATTTTGTGTTACTGTTTCAATGTATAGAAAGAAATCTTCCAAAGATCTCTTAAATAAGAAAATGACATGAAAATGTATTTGATGAGTAGTTAAACAAAGCTTCATCTTGAGCTTTTTCACAGTCCCATAGGGTGAAGTCTGGTGATAAGTCATGACTCACACCAAACCGAGTTATTGACTTATGCATGTATGAAGCAGGATGTAGAAAGTGGCAACTACAACCTTGCATAAACATAACCTTGTATAAACATCTTGTGAAGTGCTGTTGAAATAAATAACTGATTGATATGTTGCAGTTGTTAGCTATAAATGGGCCATCATTTTTTTTTACTATATAAATAGGCAAATTCAATCAGTTTTGGATTTCAAAAACATTATTCCCAAATTTATACGCATGTATTCAGGCTTGAACATAAATGGTCCATTGACTATGATTAACCCTTTCCATGGTTTCATTTTAGCCTCATATCCAGAATTATTTCATGATTCACAAATTGCTATTGTGTCAGATTTCACTGGTTTCCCCTCAACAATTCAAGCATATTATGATTCTCAACTGCTAGACCATACTCTGGTTATGAATCCTATGCCAATCCCTGCAGACAAATCTTCAATTGTTTTCCTATGTGCTTTATAACTGAATATTATACCAAATGTATTGAATTGAATGATTCCATGAAATTTGATTGTAATTCAGTCACGCCACACTAATAGCTCATGTAACACTTCTATTTAACCGAATATATACTTCAGTTTTAGATCACAGTTAACCTATCTCCACTGAGTTAATAAACTGGGAAAGTAACAACAGCTCTGCTGTTCAGACTCGGGTTTAAATTACATAGGTTGTGATGACATTGTTGGGACATATTGCATAATTGTAAAAGGACTCTGCTGATTTTGGGAAAAAGCTTTGTCAGTGACTCAGAAGAACTTAAGAGAAATGTGCAGGATGAGGTCATAAGGTGCATCAAGCTGTACTGCCATTCAATGAGATCATGGCTGATTTTCAGCACCAAAAAACTGTACATAATACTCCATGTGCAGCTTTACCAACACCTTATACAGTTGTAACAAAGACTTCCCTTTCTTTAAACTCCAACCCTCCCGACAATAAAGGTCAAAAGTCCATTTGCCTTTTTAATTACTTGCTGCACCTGCAAGCCTGCATTTTGTGTTCCATGCACTTCTTTGGTGTCTCTCTCCATTAAAATAATGCCTGCGTTTTGATTTTTCCTACCAAATTGCATGATCTCACGCTTCCCTGCATTAAACTCCATCTGCCAAATGTTTCCCACTCATTTAACCTATCTCATCATCATCACCATCGGCAATCCCTCACAGATGAGGATGACTTTCTTCCACTCTCAGGGTGAGTCCGTAGATGATTGTACAGGCCAATACGGCTACCACAGGCTCTGTTACACTTGGGGTAGATGATGGTCACAGGAAGGTGTGGGTGGCAATATGCCACTCTTGCTGGTCTTGCCTGGCTCCCATTTTTTCCCAACGACAAGTCTTAAGATGTTCGACACCTTCCCAGATGCTCCTCCTTCACTTTGGACTGTCTTGGGCCAATGATTCCCAGGTGTCTGTGGGAATGCCGCACTTCGCCATTGAGGTCTTGAGGGTATCATGAAGTGCTTCCGCTGTCCACCTGGGGCTTGCCTGTTGTTTCGAAGCTGGGAGTGAGCATCTGTTTGGGGGTCTCTATCTATATCACCTGGAAGGACCCTTATGTTTCTTATCACAATATGCCCATTCATATTTTTATATTGTCAGCAAACAGTACTCTCTCCCCTGCCTCCACAGCATTAATATAGACAGTATCTAATTGAGGCCTGAAAAATGATCTTTGTAGTTCTCCATAGTTACATCCTACCAACCTGAAAAAGATCCATTAATTCCGATTGTCTTCTGTATCATAACCAAGAATCAATTTGTGCTAATACATTACTTTTATCTTGTGACTGCTGGAAATCAAAATGTACTACATCTACCAGTTCATCTCTATCAACTCTTCTTGTTGTATCCTCAAAAAACTCCAGCAAATTTGTCAGACGTGATTTCTCTTTCACAAATCCGTGTTGACTCTCTTCGATTGCCTTGAACTGTTCTACTATTCTTTCCTTAATAACAGATACCAGCATTTTCCCAAAAACAGATGTTTAGCTATTTGGTCTATAGTTTCCCGCTCTCTATCTCCCTCTCTTTTAAAATTGTGGTATCACAATGGCGGTTTTCCAACTTGCTGGGACCTTCATGGAATCCGGTAAATTCTGGAATACTTTGAATCTCTCCAACCACTTCCTTTAAAACCCTTGGATGCAGGCCAGTAGATCATGGCTTCTTGTCTACCTTCAGTACCATTAGAATCATAGAATCCCTACAGTGTTGAAGCAGGCCCAATAACTGAATTCAAATTCCACCATTTGCCATAGCAGGATTCAAACTTGGGTCCCAGAACATTACCTGGCTCTCTGGATTAATAATCTAGGGATTATATGACTAGGCCATTGCTCCCTGGTTAGTTTGTCAAATATTTTGTCTATTGTGATAGATTATTACAAGATCTCTCTTTACATCAGCAATTTCCTTATCTTTGTCTTTGGGATGCTTATAGTCATCCTCCGTGAAGACTGATGCAAAATATTGATTTAAATTATCACCCTGTTTCTCATTATCGATTCCCCAGTTACAACCTCCAAGGGTCCCACAATCACTTTAGCTACTCTCTTTATATACATAATATATATGTATAAGTACTTGATATTTGCTTTTATATTTCTTACCAATTTACTTTAATAATCAATCTTTTTTCTTCTTTATACTGAGGAAGTATTGTAGAGTTTGATTTTTTAATTGGGAGGATCACAGACACTGTTTCAATTTGAATGCATTCACAGCACTGATCATAGGTGCTAAGTCTCTGCCCTTCCCCTGCAGTTCATAATTCAGCTCATTCAGTTTTGACATTATATCTGTAAGGAATTCAAAAGTCAAGTAACACGCATTGCAAACTTCATTCCTTGATTTTAAAAAAATGGTGATTTCAGACATCAGATCTAAAACCTTTGTAGGACCTTCCCTCAAGTTAACCATCTCACATCAGCACGGAGGATTAGTTCACTTTTGGCAGTATCGAGTTCATTGAGTAAAGATTTAAACAAGTAGTGCTGAGGGTTCTTGCTCAAATTAAGTTCCCAGTCTTAACAATAACTTTCATAATATGAGAAAAGTCCACAACATTTTTTTTTCTCTTAATTTCAAGCGCGTACTCTTTAAATGCATTGTGGATATCCTTATCCCTTGTTCTCTCATTCAGGGGCAAAAGGTTGACAAGATCCTCTTTAGTTGTCATGTCTTAAAAACAATGCATGCAAAAACAATCAATTGGCCTGGCTTGGTCGTGTTGATTGATTCATTGAACTGCAGTGAGAATCATCCACAGTCTTTCAAGTCCTGCTTTAGTTGTCGATAGACGTCTTCGAACAAAGCTTCCACTTCTTTTCCTATTGGGCAAGTACCTGGTGACATGCTCTGGATTGCTGTTGTAATTTCCTCTTTGTTCTTAATGTCTTTGAACAAAGAGTCAGCAGCCAAGGTCACTGCTTCTATAATTACTTCAACTTCTATGAATGATTTTTTATGAATGGCAAATGTGAAATGATGTTTCGTGCAAACCTTACCTTTTGCAGCTGGCTTATTTTTAAAAAAGAGGCTATTGAGCTTTTAAAACAGCCTTCAGCTCATCCTTGTCCAAAGCATACGGTTCAATGGAAAAGTATCTTTCGATTTATTGTGCATGGTTTGGTGTAGTTCCAAATCCCCTTTTTACTTATCGATATACTTTTGTGACATACCAGGCAAATGCTCTTACCTTTTACAGTTGAAAACAGAAATCCATTTTTCTATTCCATGTGAAAGTTGCACATTTTTAATGTATTTTTAGATGGTCCAGCTTCATCACTAATCATTACTGCTTCAATTTGTAGCTAATGGCATCACTCTACTGCTGGTCACGCCACAGGTAGACCTCTGGATCCATGCCTCTGGAACATCCAGATTTTTGCTGAATGCTTTCAATTGTTGAGGCATAGCAGGTCACTTCTGTGGTCACAATTTGGTTCATAGGCACCTGGTCAGCTTCCTTTGCTCAGAAATTAAATGTGGAGCATAGCAGCGCTTCCCCATAATTTTTCTTCGTCCTACATGGACCTATTAGGTAAGCAGCTTAATAAAAAATAATGCAGGTCTGCAGAGATTGGGGAGGAGCAGGTCTGGCTAAGTTGCTCTTGCAAAGATTTCACATGAACACGGGCTGAGTAATCATTCTGTTTCTAGTACTGTGGTATACTGGCTTCACACATCAATTCCTGGCATAATTCTTCTTCATTTTTTTGCATTGCCACCACAAAAAGCTTACTTTACCCAGCAATGATAGTCCAATTGGACCAAACTGAAACATGACGCAACAAACCGGCAAAGACTTATGAGCATAGGCTTCTTTCTAGTCGCACGACATCTGAAAGTGGAAGTCATGCAGTGGAATGACAATTGATGTGTATGCAGCAAGGAAATGCAGGAGATGAGCTCAACTGTCAGGGAAGAGCATGGCAAGGGAACACGAATGGACAGGGAGATCAACTGTTGTGCACGTGCACCACAAGGGAAGATGGATAGCAATAAGATTGACTGCTCGTGACTTTGCAATCGAACAGTTGATCATGCTCTACGTGTTGGAGGCTATGGTCTGACAGTGAAGCAACTCTTTGAGTGTCTATAGATGACTCCCACTCATGACTTCTTTTCTTTGATGTTTATTATTTCCATTTAAACTGATTCCACATCACATTATGATCTATTGCATCGATATCACTACTCACGACCACAATAATACCTTCCTTTATTAACTTTTTTTCCAGAATGTGAATACCCTTGAATACTGAGTTCCCAATTTTGGTCACCCTGCAACCACATCTTTGTAATCAAGTCATATTCATTTATTTCCATTTGTGCCATCAACTCTTTGACCTGTTACTAATGCTGCCTGCATTCAGATAAAATGCCTAAGATTTGACTTATTACCATTATTACGTACTTTGGTTCTAATTCCTGCTGCACTCTTGCTTATATTCTCATCCTTTTCCATCATACCTTGATTATTCATCTCTTCACTACTCTGCACCCGTGCTCTTTTTTTATTGTTTAAACTTCCCTTCAATTGAATCCTCCATCCCATTAAGTTGAAAGTCCTATTTACAACCCTAGTTATAGCATAGTTCAAATGAAGTCCAAACTAACAGAGCAGCTTCCTCCTTCCCCAGCGTGCCACTATACCATAAACTGTAACCCAATTCTCCAACATCAATATTTTCTTCTCTAAGTTAATTTACACTATGCCAATTTGCACATGGCTCAGGTAGTATTCTAGACAATTATTATCTTTGTGATTCTGCATTTTAATTTAGCCCAAGCTACTTGTAATCCCCCAACAGAACTCTTTCCTAATCTACATATTGGTATCTGTGCGGATATGACAATTGAATCCTCCTCTCCTCCAAGATGCCCTCTAACCCAGAAGAGATGTCATTAACCTCGGCATCAAGTAGAAAACACAGCCTTTGGGTCTCTCTGTCTTTGCTGCAGATAATAGTATATTTTCCCTGAACTATATAATCCCTTCCTACTACTTTATTTCTCTTATGCCCTCCCCCACAAGAACAGCAGGCTAAAGTCAAAATCTGAAGGAAGGATTTGGGATTTAATGGGTAAGTCCTATAGGCACTGAAAACTAGTTCCTGAAGGGCAGGTAGGGCTGAAGTTGCCTCTTAGAATTCGGCAATGGCACACTGATTCTGAGTCTGAGGTCCAGTTCCACAGTACAGCCATTTCTAAAAGTAACAGGAGATTTTAAGTATTGTGTGTTACAGCTGAGCATACTGCCCTACTGCTCAATATTTAATAATGTTAAGAAACTGCTTATCCATTAATTATATACTTTCTAAGTCATGTGGAACACAGCTTTGAATTCAAAACATCAGCAGTTAGCTTCCTAGAGGTTTAATTGTCCATTTATAGTTCAATGTCGCATAGCTGGTTATTCATCACTCACATAAGACATTTAGCACGTGAACTAAAATTAGTGTTCAAACTGACTATACATTCAAATTTTAGCTCGTCAAGTTAATAAATGCCAGTACCTTGTTAGAAACTTATTTGGCCTAGATCCAAATATTCTCTAAATATTTAAATAGTGACTTTCTGTAGATAAGTAATAAAGAAACTTATATATTCAGTCTGTTTTGTCATATACTAATGCATGTTTTATTGAAATGCTGATGAATGATAAAATATTGCACAAGGAGACAAGATATTACATAAAAACAAAACAAGGTAATTTTCATGGTAGTGCATGAAAATTGGGCCATTTAGCTCAGTTGGCTAGATGGTTAGCATTTTGTTCAGAATAATTTGACAGCAGAAGATTAATTCCTGCTCTGGCATACAATACCATATCATAAAGTTAAGTTAGAACTTGAATTCATTTTAATAGCCTTAGTCTTGCAACATTTGTGTTACTTTAAATTGATTAATACTGATAGTTATCAAATGTTCCATTGTCTCCCAAATCTGTTCCCATCTTTTCCGGAACTTCTTATTTGAATCCATTCAATCAGGTTTCTGTCTCTGCTGCCACAAATGTCTTTTATCAAAGTCATAAATCACATGCTATCTGATTGTGGCAATGGTAAAATTTCCCTTTTCAATTTGTCTGAAGTCTATGACACGGTCGATCATACATCTTCCTCCAATGCCCCTCCACAGTTGTCAGGTGGGTAGAACTGTACTTGTCAGATTCCATTCTTATCTATCTAATGTACGCCAGGGAATGATTTTTCTTCCCATTCCTACACCATTACCTCTAAGTCACAAGTTTGTCATGATGCAGGGGAAAGCCATTCAGCCCATTGTGTCTGTACTGCTGTTCCCCAAGAATCTATTGTGCACTCCTCCAGTTCTCATCTACACGCTGCTCCTTGATGACATCATCTGAAAACACAGCACTAGTTTTCACAAATATGCTGACAACATCCAGCTCTACCTCCCACCATCTTTCTCAACTCTTTCATAGTTATTAAATTATCTGACTGCTAATCTAACAATCAGTAGTGGATTAGAAAAAATTTCAATCAAATAAACACTAAGGCTGAAACCTTTGTTTTCAGTTTCCAATCCAAATACACTCTCTGACTCCATTCCTCTCCTTGGTCTTCTGATATTAATATAGTTTGTTGCAACCTTGTTTCATATTTGATGCCAAGATGAGCTTCTAACCTCCTGTTAGCATCATCACTAAGTCTGCCATAAAATCACCCAACTTCGCCCCTATCTCAACCCATCTGTTGCTGAAACACTCATTCATATATTCATTATCTCTAGACTCAATCATTCTAAGGCGCTCCAGGCTGGTCTCCTTCACTCTATCCTTTGCACACTTGAGGTCATCTAAAACTGCTGCCTCTGTGCTCACACGTATCAAGGGCTAAGCCCTTGAGTTTGATCTTAGTAATCTATTATGGCATTTCTCAGACCAACACTCCTTTCAGGCCCACCCATTTTCCTCTCTCAAAACATTTTCACACATCGTCATCGAGACAACCATAACTGACCAATGGCCCAATCAGTACTTTGCAGTCATGTTAGATCCAGCTGGGAGTGATGGTGAACTATTAAAGTAATAGAAGGAGCCTTGGCAAACCTCCCTGATTTCAATTATGGCACAGCCTGCCAGTCAATGTAAATGGCAAGTTGAAAGAATTTGCAACCAGTGATAATTTATTACCATGGATGTGTCAACATAGATTTCAATCTTTAGCCCATTGAATTCACTCCACAAATCAAAAAAATGGCAAAATGCAAAGGCAACATGGGCTCCAATAACATCAAGATGTTACATTCTGGGATCCCACACTTAAGCCTTTTGCCTTCCAAGTAATAGGTAATCTACTTATTCTTGGTTCCAAAATGTACCACTTCATAATTATGTCTGTTGAGCTTCATTGTTTTTCTTTAATTTATCATAGTCTTCCTTAATATTGATTATTGCTTCCCCTCCACCTCACAGTTTAGTGTCAAGCTCAAATCTAGAAACTGTGTTTTTGATTGTGCAGTTCACATCGTTTAGTGTAAATTGTAATCAGCAGTAGTCCCAGCAATGATCCTGAACTGTGACAAACTTTGTCTTAACTTTACTTATTTCAAAATTATTATGTACAACTGCTGTAATTAATGATAGGTACCATGGTAGAACGACTTATCAAACTTTTCACTGTAATTTTCATGTAAAAGTACACATGACGACAAATTTCTGTTCTATCCTGAAAAACATTATATTCTGCCATACATTCCTCTTACACTCTGCTTTCTGACTTGAAGCCAGCTAGTAATCCATTCTGCTGCTTCTCCTTAGACTCCATATTCTCAGAGTTTAGTGATTAGACAATTGTGAGGCACTTAACATTGTTGGCTCATAGCATCATTTCGGCATAAGGGGCAAACTGACTCAAGTGATCCAATCTAACGTTCTGTCGAGCAGTTCGATTAGTTCCACCCTCCTGTCTTGCCCCAGTGAGCCTGACAGTTTAGCTTTCTTGAGCACCCAACAAATTTCCTTTTGAAATTATTCATCATTTCTGCTTTCACCACAGATGGAAGCAGTCTTTCGAGTTTCACTTACTGCATAAAAATCTCCTCACATTCCACCTCCACATATTTTCCCTAAAACTTTGTAACTATGACTCTTATGCTTTTACCATTATCCAATGGGAACAGCTTTTCCTTGCATAGTTCATTCAATGCATCATAAACTTTTACACCTCTATAAAGTCTTCCTCAATCTCCTTTTGCCCAAGAAATTTTCAATGGCCTTTTGAAAATCTAGGTGAATTATATCTATCACAGTACCATTGTCTACTCTTTGTGACTTTCTTATTGCTGTAGTGCCTGAAAACTTATGCTCCAGAACTAGCTACACTCTAGCCAAATTATTCCAGCATTGTGCAATACTGTCATCTACATGGCCATGCGAAAAATTGCCCAGATATTGTCACGTAAATAAAAAGCAGGACAAATCAAATCTAGCTAACCATACTTCATCAATCCACTCTCAACAGTCAGCAAAATAATAGAAGTTGTCATGAACAGTGCTACAAAGCAGCACTTTTTAACAGTCACACTCACCAAAGCTCACTTAGGTTCTAACAGGACCACTCGACTCCAGACCTCATTACAATATTGACTTGATCCAAACATGAGTCAAGGAAATGAATTCCGGAAGTGAGGAGTGACTGCCCTTGACCCAAGGCAGCATTTGACCAAGAGTGTTACCATCATTTCAATAAATTTGAAGTCCATGGAAATTAGGACAAAAACTCTCCATTAGTTGGAGTCATGACTAGCACAAATGAGAAGGTTTGCAGTTTGGCAGCCAATCAACTCAGTCACAGGACATTGCTGCAGGAGTTCATCAAGAAAATATTCTCAGCCAATCATCTTGAGCTACAATCTTCAATCATTAATGGTCTTCCACCCACCATAAGGTCAAAAGTGGAAATTTTGCTAACAATTCCATAATGTTCAGTGCCATTCGTAAACCCGCCGATACTGAAGCAGGTCATGCTTGCAAGCAGCAAGACCTCAATGACATTCAGATCATAAGTGGCAATTAAGATGCTCACTACACAACTGCTAGGCAATGATCATCCCCAACAAGAATAATCTAACCAGATTTCTATAACATTCAACAATACTACCATCACTGAATCCTCAAACCCTCCCTCACAACATTGTGGGTCTACCCACACAAAATGACCATAGCCATTAGGAAGAGAGCTCATCAACACATTCTCAATGCCAATTAGGAATGGGCAAAGATGCCAACACATCCACACCCCACATTTGAATAACAAGCAAGAAACAACCTCACTCACATGTTATTTCCATTTCACTCATGCCTCACAGTAACCCTCCAAAAAAGTTGCTATTTCACCCTCTCAATACAGTCCATTTCCTACATTCACCATTCTCTTCTTTCTCTCCTTGCAAGACAAGAGAGCACAGATATTCAGGGAAGGGCATGGAATTACAACCTGACTGCAGCAGAAAACAAAAGACTACAAATTGATAGATTCTTGGAATACATGGCTATTAGAACTGGAGAGATATCTTATGAGAGAATGAGATTTACAAAGCCACATAGCAGACAATACACATTTGTCAGCAGCCACTAAAACATGATGATCCAACGTCCTGCTGATTTTGTTTTCAGCATGTCAGTTTCACTTCATGTCTCTCATTTCCCAAAGGTCTAATAAGCATCAATTGGGTGATGCTGTAGGGCCAAAGATTTCCCATGGAAGGTTATGCACCTTAACGAAGGAACATGAAAATATTTGCAACAAGCTCAGACACACAAACCTTGATGGGATCTCCAAAACAAGTAACTGTGTTCTCACATAGTGACTCTCACACCATACGTGAGTAGGTGTTAGAGACCAGGCCAACAGCAGAAAATATCTGCCAAAGTGCTCAGAGGACAGAACTGTTGATCTTCAAAGATCACTGACAAAGAAAACTATTCTGGAACAGTAACAGAAAATATGAAGATACTGTCAGTATTTTAAGAGACACGGCAGAAGGTTGGAGAGAAATTGGAGGAATTCACCTCACATTTAAATGTCATGATGTCTCAGACCTTTGCTCTGATTTCTACCTCTAAAAAAGGAGTGATTACCTACACTAGATATGGCGTGCAGGCAAGCCTTGATCAAGGCTTGATCATGACCTGCACACTCAGTCTGGCATCATGAATAGGACGGACGAAAGCCTTTCACTAGCCATTGAAAACTGAATAAAGTGCACCAAAGTGCTGTCCAGCTCTTTGTAAACAGGAAAGTCCAACTATGCCAAAGAGGGACCATGAAGAAAGTGAAAATAGAAATGAGGTATGTGTTCAATATGCTCCCACTCATATCCATTTGTCATTCCCTTCCCCCACCAGCACCCCTGTAAGAGCTGATATATTGATGGCAGAGTCCATCCCTGTACATATGGCAGAATTTAGTCAGACTCTCATTGACGAAACCCAGAGGACTATCACTGCTAATAGCAGCAATTTTGAACATGGGCTAAATGTTACTTGGAAAAGGTAAGTCACACAGAACTTCTTTTATTTAAAGTTAAGAGTTGTGAATCAAGTTAACATTGTAAATAATTGAAGCAAATGTTATAAATGAGTTCCAAAGGCAAATGAGTATGATTGTTGAGAATAGAGATTAAGGGATAAAGTGAAAATTGTTGATGTGGAATGTGGCAGTTAAAATGAGACAAGCTTGTTGTATTTAATCACTTCTTCCTGATACCTAAATTTTCCAGGCTTCAAAGAAAACATTTTCTGAAATCCATCAGCACAATTACTATTGAAAATGGTTTTTGCCATAAAATCATGCTGCTATATCATTCTTTATCAAAGTCATAAAATATTTAATTATGGCATCTGAGTTAGATGATAAGCTCCAAAAGGCACCCACGCAACAATCTGCTCAAATCAGCAGGTGAAAATTCAGCAATCTGTTCCATCTATTTATTTCAACTGCAGTCGGAGGTTACAAATCGTATACATTCAAAAACCAGAACCTTACGAAAGTGCAGAAGAGATTTACTTGAATTATATCAGATATGACACTCATTAGTTATGCAGACGGAATAGAGAAGTCAGAGCTGTACTCTCTAAAGCCAAGCAAGAAGAGATGCTATAAAGGTGTTCAACTGTTTTATTAGAGAATATAAGGAGAAACTGTTTCCAATAGATAAAATATCCATAACCAGAGAAAACAGATTCAGGTGATTACCAAAAGAATCAGAGGCAACAGGAGGAAAGTTTTTTTTAAACACAGCAGATTGTTATCTGGAATGCACCAGCTGAAAGATTGGTAAGAGCAGATTCGATAAAACGCTCAAAAGAGAATTGAACAAATACTTCAAGGAATAAAATACAAGGCTATGGTGAAAGATGGAAGTGAAGTTAATATCATTGCTCGATGATGGTTATGATGGCTGAGTGGAGTCTGTGTTGTGTATTTTGTCTAATGTTAAGAACTTTTGACTTTACATTCTGTTTTATGTCTTTTTGTCTATTTGGGAAATAAGATACTTTGCCTATCCAGAAATCTGCTTGTTAAATGCTTTCCATTCTTCTGTCTCATATTATCAGCAGTGGTACATCCCTGAGCCACATTTTCAGGGACTAGAAAAAATATCACCTCAAACAAATTGCCATGTCTAAGTATTTTACAATGTTTTTGTGAAGAATAGTCCTATTATTCTGCATTATTCCCCAATTAGTTTCTGAAAATTTCAATTATAATGTTTAGAAATACAAGGAAAGTATATGAAGTCATAGATCATTATTTTCCTTCTGCCATTAAGAAGGGATGTCTTGCTGCAATTATACAGCAATCTTAGTCGGTATCCGAGGAAGGATGTCTGGCAATGGACAGAGTACAATGAACATTTACCAGACTGCTCCCTGGGATGGCAGGGCTGACATATGATGAGAGACTATATCGATTATATAATATTCACTGGAGTTTAGAAGAATGAGGGTGGGGTTTCATATAAACCTAAAAAATTCTAACAGGACTAAATATGGTAAATGCAGCATGTTCCCAATGACCAGAAAGTCCAAAACCAGGGATCACAGTCTAAGATACAGGTGGGCCATTTAGGACTAAGAAGAGAGGTTTTCACACAGAAAGTGGTGAGGCTATGGACTTCTCTCCAACAGGAAGCAGTTGAGGCTAAAACATTGAATGCTTTTGGGTAGGAGTTAGATATAATTCTTAGGGCCAAATTAACACCATCCAGGACAAAGTAGCACACTTGATTGGCAATACATCCACAAGCGTCCACTCCCTCCATCACTGACACTCAGTAGCAGTAATATGTACTGTCTACAAGATGCACTGCAGAAATTCACCAAAAATACTCAACAAACACCTTCCAAACCCATAACCATTTCCATCTAGAAGGACAACGGCAGCAGATATGTGGAAACACCACCACCTTCAAGTTCTCTCCAAGTCACTCACTATCCTGACTTGGAAATATATTGCCATTCCTTCACTGTCACTGGGTCAAAATCCTGGAATTCCTTCCCTAATGGTATTGTAGGTCAACCCACAGCAAGTGGACTGCAGTGATTCAAGAAAGAAGCTCACCAGTACCTTCTCAAGGGCAACTAGGGATGGGAAATAAATGCTGGCCAGCCAGCAATGTCCACATCCCACAAATGAATTTTTTAAAAAAGTTAGAGTGTAGGGAGAAAGCAGGAACAGGGTACTGTTCCTGGTACTGGAAATGGGTACTGGATGATCAGCCATGATCATATTGATTAGATGAGCAGGCTGAAGGGCTAACTAGTCTACTCCTGTTTCTATTTTGTACGTCAAGAGTAATAAATTGACTATCAGTATATATAAGTATAAGTATTTAGTATTCTCATAAAATGTTCTTTGTCATAAATTTCAACCTGCAACAATACCATTTAGGATTAGTGGCATTAGTCATCCTGTGAGTGGATCCCTCGTGGCCAGAATTGACTTGCGACTGTCCAATGCCTAATTATAAAATAGATTTCTTTGAGTTGTAACAATGCATCCTCCTTTAGCATATGTAATAGCATAAATGTGTATGTACCCTCACATGTATTTCTTCAAACTATCAATATACAGAAGTCAGAAAAGGCCAATTTAGCCAAACTGATGATAAATCTTGGAATTATAGAAAGGCTTAGCAAAGATGAAGGCCATTCAGGCAATAGTGCCTGTGTCAGGCTCTTTAATAGAGTTTTCCAACTAATTCCATTGCCCTGGTTTTCGAGCAAACATTTCATCTCCTTTCTAGGTGACATTGTCAGTGCTGTGTAACCTCTGTTGAAACTCCAACGGAGGCTACATAGTACTGACAATGTCACCTAGATGGGAAATGAAACGTTTGCACGAAATCCAGTCAGATCAGCAAACCAACCAACAACTCCAACCGCAACCCAAGCTACAGATCGTTGTTAAAGTATTATGTACAATTCTGGAATCCACATTATAAGAGGTATATGATAGCACTGGAAAGGGTTAGAGGAGATTTAAGAGGATGTTGCCTGGGCAGGAGAGTTTCAATTATGAAGAAAGATTGGACAGACTGGGATTGTTTTTCTTAGAGCAAAGGAGATGGAGAGGGAATATGATTGAAATGTATAAAATTGAAAGGCACACATTGGAAGACAGGAAGAAACGTTTCCCCCCGATGGAGGGATCTGCTTAGATTTAAGGCAAGGGGCAGAAGGTGTAGAGAAGATATGAGGAAATACTTTCTCACCTAGAGGATGGTGGGAATCTGGAAATCACTGTCTGTAAAGGTGATAGAAGCAGAAACCCTCATAACATTCAGAAGTATTTAGATGGGCACTTGCATACAAGACATACAAAGCCATGGACCAAGTGCTGGAAAATGAGATTAGATTAGTTAAGTGGTCGTTTTTGACCAGACGCAATGGGCCTAAAGGCCTTTTTCCATGCTATAGATCTCTATGAATCTCTAGAAGAACAAATAAATTGTCATCTGCATCTTTAAGCCAGCTCGATGTTGAATGAATGTAGCTGAGACCATTGAGTTCAGGTACCATTGATGGCACCTAAATCACTAACCTCTACAAACTGTGTATGTATCCCTTCATTTTAGTGGACTCTAACTTGCTTAATCTATTGTTCCCCATTCTACAATCTGTGTAATCTTCAAATGTGTATGTACATGTACATGCTAAATTTGGAACATATTCAACTGTTTAACTTGTAGGGCATTAAGTACAATAAACTGACCCAATTTATTTTTAAAGAAACTCAAAGTTTGGTTGTGTCTTTTACAATCATACCATGTAAACAGTTAAGCACTTACTGATTTAGCTCATACAGCTGTTCTTTCCAAAACAAAATCCTATTACGGTTAAATAATGGGAGAGAAGGGAACCAATCAACTCCACCTCACCTGCTTAGACTGTCTTAAAGGAAAGCCTGAACCCTACAAAGTACTTTCGCAAAGATTAAAAAACAGGAACTATGAAGTACAGCTCCATGTTTAACTTACGTGACACGAAACACATCAAAGAAATATTGCAGTCTTTTTCTTACCTGTATTGTAGTTTGTTTTGTTGAAGTGTTTCTTATGTTCAAGCTGGTGGTGAAAGAGTTCACAGGCAAGCTTTAGTACTTATTCCACAAATCCAGCCTTAGATGTCTTTGTATGTAAGCAGGAAAAGCAGCAAGATAGGTTTTTTTGAACGAAGGCAGCTCAAGCTGAGGAGCAGGAACTTTTATGGTGTCCCATGAAAACACCACTGGCTCAGACTTGAAGTGGGGAGACAACTCAGTTTGCTCTTTTTCCTAAGTCTGGGGAGACAGAGGTCAAAACCTTTTTTTTATATATTTTCAGCAAGCAACTTAGCAGATAAGGAGGCCGATCCAACATTGATTCTTATTGTTGTAAATTCTGAGATAGCACACCAAGTTACTCCCTCTTTCCTGAGGAAAGTACCACTGATTATGAAGCAGTAAAAAGCCTATCTTAAGTGTACATCATTTAGTGCTGTACACATACCATCAAAAATTCTATGCCCTCAGGGAACAGCCTAACCAATTATACCTGGAATTTGAAGTGTTAAGCAGCTTGCTTTTGACTACTAGGTACAGGCACTTGAAGCCACTTTTGAAAATCTCTGTGAACAAATTTTCCTTCAGGAGTTCAGAGTTTTCACACTCTTCCTTAAAAAGAATGCATCTAGAGGAACAGAGAGTAACTGGGTCTAGGCAAGCTAACACTGGCTGACGATTATGAGCTGATCAATAGATCCCTGTTCCAGAAGAAACTCTTACGAGTCACCCTTGTCAATTGGAAAGGATAGAAATTAAGAGACTGATAGGCAACTGAACATCCATAGGAGCGAGGGAAATACTGGGAGAAACAGACGTAGAAACATAGAAGACAGGAGCAGGAGAAGGCCATTCGGCCTTTCAAACCTGCTCTGCCATTCTTCACGATCATGGCTGATCATCCAACTCAATAGCTTTATCCTGCTTTCTCCCCATAACCTTTGATCCTATTTGATCCCAAGGGCTATATCTAGTCGCCTTTTGAATACATTCAATGGTTTGGCATCAACTACTTCCTGTGGTAATGAATTCCATAGGCTCACCACTCTTCGGGTGACAAAATGTTTCTTCATCTCCGTCCTAAATCATCTACCCGGAATCCTCATACTGTGACCCCTGGTTCTGGACACACCCACCATCGGGAACATCCTCCCTGCATTTATCCTGTCCAGTCCTGTTAGAATTTTATTAGCCTCCATGAGATCCCCCCTCATTCGTCTGAACTCAAGCGAAAACAATCTCAATCTAGTCAATCTCTTCTCATATGTCAGACCCACCATCCCCAGAATCAGCCTGGTAAACCTTTGCTGCACTTCCTCAAGAGCAAGAGCATCCTTCCTCAGAAAAGGATACCAAAATTGCACACGGGTATTGTAGGTGTGGTCTCACCTGTGCAACTGCAACAACAAATCCCTGCTCCTGTACTCAAAACCTCTTGCAATGAAGGTCAACATACCATTTGCCTTCTTTACCACCTGCTGCACCTGCATGCTTACCTTCAGCAACTGGTGCACAAGGACGCTCAGTTCCCACTGCACACTCCCTTCTCCCAATTTACAGCCATTCAGGTAGTAATCTGCCTTCTTGTTTTTTGCTTCCAAAATGAACAACCTCACATTTATCCAAATTATATTGCATCTGTCATTGATTTGCCCACTCACCCAACCTGTCGAGATCATGCCGAAGGATCTCTGCATCCTCGTCACAGTTCACCCTCCCACCCAACTTGATATCATCTGCAAACTTACAGACATTACATTTTGTTCCTTCATCCAAATCATTAATATATATTGTGAATAGCTGGGGTCCCAGCACCGATCCCTGTGGCACCCCACTAGTTACTGCCTGCCAATTTGAAAAGGATCCATTAATGCCTACTCTTCGTTTCTTCTCTGCCAGCCAGTTTCCTATCCATCCCAATACACTTCCCCCAATGCACTTTAATCTTGCACATTAATCTCTTATGTGGGACTTTGTCAAATGCTTTCTGAGAGTCCAAATATGCTACATCAACTGGCTCCCCTTGTTAACTCTACTAGTGACATCTTTATAGAATTCTAACAGCTTTGTCAAGCATGATTTCCCCTTCATAAACCCATGCTAACTCTCTGATCTTGCCACTGCTTTCTAAATGCTCTGCTATAAAATCCTTGACAATGCATTTGAGAACTTTGTCCATTACTAATGTTAGGCTCACCGGTCTACAATTCCCTGTTTTCTCTCTGCCTCCCTTTTTGAATATTGGAGTGACATTAGCCACGCTCAAATCTGCAGGGACTGTTCCAGAATCTATGCAATCCTAGAAGATGACCACCAATGCATCCACTATTTCTAGAGCTACTTCCTTAAGTACTCTGGGATGTAGATTATCAGGCCCTGGGGATTTAATCGGCCTTCAATCCCAACAATTTTCCTCCATCATTTCTCTACTAATATTGATCTCCCTCAGTTCTTCCCTCTCTTGCATCCTAAATCTTGCATCCTCCAACAATTCCTGGTATCTAATTTGTGTCCTCTTTTGTCAAGACAGAACCGAAGTATGTATTCAGTTCCTCAGCCATTTCTTTGTCCCCTATTACACATTCCCTTGTCTTTACCAATCTCTTTTTCTTCACGTACCTATAGAAACTCTTGGCGTCAGTCTTTATGTTCCCTGCAAGCTTACTTCTGTGCTCTATTTTTCCCTTCTTAATCAATCCCTTGGTCCTTCTTTGCTGAATTCTAAACTGCTGAGAATCCTCAGATTTATTATTTTTCTTGGCCAATCTGTATGTTTCTTCCTTGGATCAGATATTATCTCTTATTTCTATTGTCAGCCATGGATTGGCCCTCTTACCCATTTTGCTTTTCTGACAGACAGGAATAAACAGTTGTTGCATTTCCCTCATGTGTTCCTCGAATGTTTGCCATTTCCTATCCACTGTTATCCCTTTAAGTAACTCTCCCCAATTTATCAAGGCCAACTCACGCCTCATATCCTCATAGATCCCTTTATTCAGGTTCGGGGAGCCCTCCTCAGAAACCTGTGTGTTTTAACACCAAAAGGTTGGGCATGCCCAGGCTAACTGTTAGACAAGGTGATAAACCAGTGAGATTTATCAGTGCACTTACATCGTGTGCAGAGAATTGGAATCAGTCAGAGAGGCAGTTCTGAAGAAAGGTCACTGGAATTGAAACATTGACTCTGTTTTCTCTCCACAGATACTGCCAGACCTGCTGATCTTCTTTGACAATTTCTGCTTATGTTGTAATTGCAGGATATGGCTCTGAATGCAACGGAGAATCTCTGTAAAAGCACTCCTGACAGTTCTGATGAGATTAAACAAAACACTGAGAGTTATTGGAATTTTGTATCCATAGAAAGGGTAGCTGTATTTCTCCACAATGTGGCAAGTATGCCTATAGTGATACAGAGGGATACTAGGGCCAGCCAAACTCTACATCTGGGAAAAGGAAAGGTATGAACTTCCTACTAGGAAGTGCAGTTAATGACAAGGTGCTGGTAAAAGGGATTGAAGGAGACTGCATGCTCACTCCCTTTTATTGGGGGTGCATCTGAAGTGAACCTTAGGAGTCATACCCACTCTGCCTGTGGACAGGATCAACTTGCTCCTCAGCTCCTGATGAAGGGTTTCGGCCCTAAGCATTGACTTTCCTACTCCTCGGGTGCTGTCTGACCTGCTGTGTTTTTCCAACTGCCCATTTATTAACATTGTTCCTCAGCTTGGCAGAATCAAGGTCATAACATCTGCACTGAATCCCCCTGATCTGAATCACCACAGTTCACAAGCCAGAATCATTTGGGAAATGCTATGTAGCAGTTTAAAGTATTGAATGTTGACAGGAAAGCACTTCCAAAGTTCATGAGAACAGGGAGTAAGGTTTGGAGACAGGAAGTACACATACAACAGAAGATTTTCATAATGAAAGATTATTGTTATGCTTAAATGACAGCATCTTTATAGATAGGTCCAAAATGTGGCAATAACCCCTCCAAGCCACTCAACATCCAAACTTTGAAATAAATCACCATTCCTTCACTGTCAATAGATCAAAATCTTGCTCCAATTCCTGTTCTCTCCAAATTGATGGCCTTGCAATGGTTATGTGTGGGCTCCATTTTATCAACTTTAAGCAGAAACTTCTGACATTAGTTGAGACCTGCGAATTAGTCAAGCGTTTCGGTTTCTGACAGTTTAAGTCATGCAGTATTAATGGTGTGGGTTCCCAATGACTTCATGCAAGTGACCTAGCCTTTTACTGATTCCCTATACTCTGGCATGTGGTAACACTGATGAGCACCAGTGGGTTCATCACTGGAATAACAAGCAGGATCACACCTACATATTACTGAATTATGCATTCAGTAATTCATTTTCGAAACAACTATTTGGCAATTGCAAGTAATCTCAAATTTCTACTTGACCTTACCGTGTACTGCATGGTTGCAAAGTGCTATGCATTGAAATATAGTGTTTGCCGAGAGATAACAAGTCAATTCAAGTCAATTGCTTCATTAAACCAGTCACCCTCTTTATTATCAAACTGTGATTATAAGTATCATGCATTGAAAGTAACCGTGCAACATTAAAGCAATATGCAATAATTAATTATCTAAACATGACTGATGGCAAATATAGAAAAGAAAAATGCATAGAGTGTTGAGAACAAAATCTTCACCTCTATTCTCTTTGGAAAATTACTAACATCAATTCCATATTTACTTCCCGATACCAAGAATATCTTCAGTTTTTAACCATCTTATTATCATTTTTTGTTTCAGAGTCGAATGGCTGAAAGTTTACGTCTCTTTGATTCCATCTGCAACAACAACTGGTTTATCAACACCTCACTCATCCTGTTTCTGAACAAGAAAGATCTCCTTGCAGAAAAGATCAAACGAATTCCATTGACAGTATGTTTCCCAGAGTACAAGGGTCAGAACACATATGAAGAGGCCGCTGTCTATATTCAGCGGCAATTCGAGGACCTGAACCGCAACAAGGAAACAAAGGAAATCTACTCCCACTTTACATGTGCCACAGACACCAGTAACATTCAGTTTGTTTTTGATGCAGTTACTGATGTGATAATACAAAATAACTTGAAATATATTGGGCTCTGCTAGACAATATTCCAACTACAATTGAACAAAATCCATACAAGGATTCGGGAGGTCAAGAATAAAATTATACAGGAGAAATGCTGGAATTGGCAGCAAAAGGGGGTGAGGAAAATTACCACAATGATGATAACTGGATGAGGTCTGAGCTACTGCACTGAATAGCTTTACTAATTCACTAAGATTCTAGTGATTCGCAATCCAGCATCATGAGTTCCAGTATGGAATCATGAGAAACACTGTGATCTCTGATGTAACATGTCGTTTTTATCTGACATGACTGAGCTATAGATTACTTGCAGTGAATTAGTAAGCTCTCTACCATTCCTAACATCGAACTTGCAATCTGCAATACCAAAATCTGAGTTTGCTGTATGCCATTTCAAAAATAAGACAAACGCAAGGCAACAGTTATTTTCCTCTCCTTCAGCTTAAAAAAAGAGCCACTTATTCTTTGGCTCCTTGTAAATAAGAAACAATATCGATGAAAGTCTTTTTAATGAACATTTAATTTCCCAGATATAAATGATGTGTGTATTGTTTCGTCCTCCATTTTTGTTCTGAATTCTACATCATTGTACAAACAATTGATACCAAGGTTATATCATACTGGCCTCACTGCAACGGAAATGTCTGACTGATCCGATTCCACAATTTAATATAGAAATTCTACAGGGAAGAGCAAAAAGAACAATATCAAAACTATAGAAATTGTCATGCTCTACAAACTTTTTACTTCTTTTGGTTAGAAAATGGAAACAATAAAGAACCAGTGACTGATAATGAGGCAGTTTTAATGATATATAAACTGTTCTGACATTAATATGATATATCCCAACTTGATGAATTGATAAAGACAATTTTTGATGGCCAAAAGATACATTGGTAACTAAAACAAAAATGCTCAGCATACAGCATTGATTTTACTTTCTTTTTTTGTGCAACATTCACATGACAGAAGTATGTAAATACATTAAAAATATAAAGCACACTCTGAAATGAAGAAGATAAACTCATAAACAAAGGCTAGTATGTGAATCTGCAGTTAAGGGCTTTGAGACAAATTTTAAAAGCTGTTCACTTGAAGAAATGAAATAAAATGAATGATACTAGTTGTACAATGTGTGATATCCATCATTGTGAAGATGATTTATGATAATGTATACTTTGAATAATTTAGAAAACAGATTTTATTTCACGGCATTCATCAGTGTAACTTTTATCCAAGGTATAAAACAAGATATCAGCATGAAATATATCATTTAATCGAAACACGCTGAGAAAAATATTGTCTTCGATGTCTGTGCAGTAATCTGTAGGAACAGATCACCCACATGTAGAAGAACACATCTGATTTTCATTCTACAGTCATAAATATATAAAAAAAAATTGAGCTGTTGTGGTGCGGTGGTAGTGTCCCTATCTCTAAGCCAGACAGACCTAGGTTCAAGTCCCATCTACTCCAGAGGTATGTAATGGGTATCTAAATGGGTTGATTAGAAAATCAAATAAAAGTAGCCCTAATTGCACAAAATGAAGAAAGGAAAGCAGTTCAATTCATTTCCCCAAATTAAGTAGAAAAGATTAACTAACATTCAAGCCACACATTTTATTGGCTAGGATTTAGGTCTCAGTTTGTGGTGTTTCATTACTAGGTTCATTGAGCAATGAAATACATCGGGAAAATGTTGTTCATTCTCAGTTTAAAGTAACAAGGAAACATTTGAGTTCTTATACCAATTTAGCTCCACATCATTTATACAACCATTTACAATTTTTTTCTTTGCTTTAGCTTTTCATTTAAAATCTTGTTCAATTCTGTTTTTTTTTTATTTCCAGCTCGTTTTTAAAATATTCAAAAATAAATCATCCATCAACTTTTCAAGAACCTCAAACTGGAAAAAACTGATGTGAATTGATCTATATTCAGAAACCTTAGGCTGAATCTTAATTTCCACAAAATGGGTGGGTTGGGATAAGGTTGGAGTTTAAAATGCAAAACATCTGGAATAGGAACTGAAGCCACTCCAAACCTACCTACTACTGATCTGAACAGAACTAGGAAGAGGGGTAAACAACCAATATACTTATGGAAAATAGTTAAATATGTGCCACAACATGTGAGGAGAGGGAGATAGCAGGAACTGCAGATGCTGGAGAATCCGAGACAACAAGGTGCAGGGCTGGATGAACACAGCAGGCCAAGCAGCATCATAGGAGCAGAGAGGCTGACGTTTCGGGCCTAGACCCTGTGAGGAGAGGGAATTGGCTTCCCTCTTTTTAACACCACTCAGTTGGTCTCAACAAATATTTTTACTTCTCCTTAGCATGCAACTATCACCCTTTGATTAAACCATAGTTCACTAAAATGAGGAAGACAATTGCTTAGATTGGCTTGAGTGAATGAAAGAGGAATTCATTATTTACTGAATAATAAAAAAAACAAACAGACACACATATTAAGTTTAACAGGGGGAGCCAGGGAGGAACAGGGCTGTGCAGTTTAAAAGTCCTTAGAGTCTCTGAAGTATTAGATATTAATCCTGAGACCACAGTCGGTTAATTGTTGACTCACACATGTAGCTGGAGCAGAATCCGTAATACCATCAAGTTCTTGGTGGATGTTTTCTCACGTTACTTGCGGGGTACTGTTTTCCAAGATGGTGAAAGAAACAGGCAGGGAGATGGGGAGTTTCAACTCTTGTTATTGCAAATTCATTTTTCCATCTCTCTGCTCTGCTGCTCACAATTAACTGTTCAAATATAGTTCGGTGTGTATTCCAGAGTCGAACTCCATTGTTTTTCATGCTGGCAAACTGGCAGGCAAGGCTTTCATTTCCCAATATGTGACATTATCATACATGTTAAACAGAAGATATGAATTTTTTGGCATTGCCTCAGTTGCTTAGTTTCGATGTCATTAGATAAAAAAAATCAATTCAGTGCAAGCAATTTTGTTTATTCCATATGGATCTTACAAAGCTTGCCTCAATCTGTGGTCAGATGAACACTGCAGACATTTTTGATCTCATAGTGTCATAGAGCTGTACAACATGGAAACAGACCATTCAGTTTAACTCTTCCTTGCCGACCACATATGCTAAAATAATTCAGTCCCCTTTGCCAGCATCTGGTCCATATCCCTCTAAACCCTTCCTATTCATATACCCATCCAGATGCCTTTTAAATGTTGTAATTCTACCAGCCTCCATCATTTTCTCTGGCAGCTCATTCCATACATGCACCACCCTCTGCGTGAAAAAGTTGCCCCTTAAGTCCCTTTTAAATCTTTCCCCTCTCACCTTAAACCTATGCCCTGTAGTTTTCATCTCCCCCACCCCAGGGAAAAGATTTTGTCTATTTACCCTATCCATGCCTCTCATGATTTTATAAACCTCTATAAGGTCACCCCTCAGCCTCCGACGCTCCAGGGAATGTAATCCCAGTCTTTTCAGCCTCTCCCGATAGCTCAAGCCCTCCGACCCTGTCAACATCCTTGTGAATCTTTTCTGAATCCTTTCAAGTTTCGCAAAATCCTTCCTATAGCAGGGAGACCAGAACTGCGTGTAGTACTCCAAAAGTAGCCTAACTAATCTGCTGTACAGCCGCAACATAACCTCCCAACTCCTATACTCTATGCACTGACCAATAAATATAAGCATACCAAACACCTTCTTCACATCCGCTGTACCCGGTGTGGCTTCCTCTACATCGGGGAAACCAAGCGGAGACTCGGGGACCGCTTTGCAGAACACCTACGCTCGGTTCGCAACAAACAACTGCACCTCCCAGTCGCGAACCATTTCAACTCCCCCTCCCATTCCTCAGACGACATGTCCATCCTGGGCCTCCTGCAGTGCCACAACGATGCCACCCGAAGGTTGCAGGAACAGCAACTCATATTCCGCTTGGGAACCCTGCAGCCCAATGGTATCAATGTGGATTTCACAAGTTTCAAAATCTCCCCTCCCCCCACCGCATCCCAAAACCAGTCCAACTCGTCCCTGCCTCCCTAACCTGTTCTTCCTCCCACCTATCCCCTCCTCCCACCCCAAGCCGCACCTCCATCTCCTACCGACCAACCTCATCCCGCCCCCTTGACCTGTCCGTCCTCCCTGGACTGACCTATCCCCTTCCTAACTCCCTACCTACACTCACCTTTACTGGCTCCATCCCCGCCTCTTCGACCTGTTTGTTTCCTCTCCACCTATCCTCT
>NC_063355.1:5453402-5500907 GCF_021869965.1 Rhincodon typus
ATGTGGATTTCACAAGTTTCAAAATCTCCCCTCCCCCTACCACATCCCAAAACCAGTCCAGCTCGTCCCTGCCTCCCTAACCTGTTCTTCCTCCCACCTATCCCCTCCTCCCACCCCAAGCCGCACCTCCATCTCCTACCGACCAACCTCATCCCGCCCCCTTGACCTGTCCGTCCTCCCTGGACTGACCTATCCCCTTCCTAACTCCCTACCTACACTCACCTTTCCTGGCCCCATCCCCGCCTCTTCGACCTGTTTGTTTCCTCTCCACCTATCCTCTCCTCTATCCCTCTTCTATCCGCCTCCCACTCTCTCCCTATTTATTTCAAAACCCCCTTCCCCTCCCCCTTTTCTGATGAAGGGTCTAGGCCCGAAACGTCAGCCTCTCTGCTCCTATGATGCTGCTTGGCCTGCTGTGTTCATCCAGCCCTGCACCTTGTTGTCTCGGATTCTCCAGCATCTGCAGTTCCTACTATCTCACCTTCTTCACTATCCTGTTTGTCTGAGACTCTACTTTCAAGGAATTATGAACCTGCACTCCAAGGGTTCTTTGTTCAGCAACAATCCCCAGGACCTTACCATTAAGTATATAAGTCCTGCCCTGATTTGCTTTCCAAAATGCAGCACTTCACATTTATTTAAATTAAACTCCATCTGTCACTCCTCAGCCCATTGGCCCATCTGATCAAGATCCCATTGTACTCTGAGGTAACCACCTGATCTGTTTCTTTTTTCAAAAAATGTTTTGTCCATTAGATGTCTCAGGTGCAGCAATTAGCTAATGGAAATTAAAATTTGACAGCTTGTAGTTACCACGATTGCAATGTATTATAATGTGGCTGTCTTTATTTTAAAAGCTAGTCTATTTTTAACTACACATGTTCACCAAGTTTCTTGTGAAGCTCAGCAGCGGCTCCACTGGTAAAAAGGGCTGAATCTAGACAGGCAATGCCTTTAAAGCACTCTGAATACTTAGAGAAAGAACAGAGTGCTGTACAATCATAACAAGCTAACCTAATGAAATGTCCACACAATCCTCCCATATAAAGTTTTGGAAAAAATCTGTACCTAGCATGGTGACGAAATGTCTGAACAAAAACAAGCCAGCTCGGCAAACAACCTAATCCTCCCATTTCCCTAATCACTCCTACAACCACTGCCCCTCCCTACCCAGCCAACACTGCATCCTCCCAACTCCATAATCTGCCTTTGATTCATCATCATTCATTCATCATCAATGTACTCTTCCCTGCGATTAGGACTTCCTGGATTATTATCATCTCCCTGATGATCGGGGTATATATGGATTATCATCCAACCTGTCCTGATTTCAATTCACAGACCAGCATGAGATCCTCATCTACCAAAAATCCCTCATGATTTGGATTCTGACCCTTTCCCACCCCTGATTGGGCAACGGAGCTGGGGAATCCTTGGTTAAGGAAGAAGGTGGACATTTCGGAGGCTCCCTTGTCGAAGTTGGCCTCATCTGAACATATGCGATGGAGACGGAGGAACTGAGAGAATGGGATGGAGTCTTTACAGGAAGTGGGGTGTGAGGATGTATCGTCCAGGTGGCTGTGGGAGTCAGTGGCTTTGTAGTGGATATTAGTGGCCAGTCTATTCCCAGAAATGGAAAAAGAAATGTCAAGGAAGGGAAGGGAGGAGTCAGAGATAGATCAGGTGTAAGTGAGGGCAGGGTAGAAATTGGAGGTGAAATTGATTAAATTTTCCAATTCCAGACGAGAGAGGGTGGCAGCGCATATGATATCATCGATGTATCAGAGAAAGTGTTCTGGGTGGGAGCCAGAATAGGACTCGAACAAGGAATGTTCCACATACCCCATGAAGAGACAGGCATAACTAGGGCCCGTGCGGGTAACCAAGGTCACAGTCACTCTAACTCTGCTACTGCACCCACATCCATAAAGGCTCATAGTCTACTACCTAAACTACTGCAAGCAGTTTCTTCCTTTACTTGTTTTCGCCCACTCAGTCCCAGAGACCAACAATACCGTCTATGCTGCCTACTTATTCACTTGGGAAAATCTACAATCTTTCAGCCGCCTTCAAAAAGCTGTGCCAGACAATTTCATATCACTCACCCTCTGTCTCATTGCAGGAGAAAACATCTCAGAAAAGAGTGTAGAAAGTAAAGATAGGCAATGGGGTGTCTAGCATCTGTCACCTCATCCCCTATGAGGCCAGCATTCTTGCCTTAAAGGGAGAAGACGATGATTGTTCACGTGATTTCAACACCTCCATGTCCCTGTCACCTATTAAGATTAATTGTCGAGCAATGGTGTCCCATTACTGCCATTGTGAGTGTAATCTTAACTTCAATCCCTATTTCATAACCCATTGTCTTGTCTACAGCAGGCATCAGTGGCATCCTTATTGTCATCTCCATTAACAGAGAACATAGAACAGTACAGCACAGTACAGGCCCTTCGGCCCACGATGTTGTGCTGGCCTATTATCCTACTAAGATCAAACTACCCTTGCATACCCTACATTTTACTATCCTCCACGTACCTATCCAAGAGTCACTTAAAAGTCTCTCAAGTATCTGACTCCACTACCACTGCCGGCAGCGCATTCCACATGCACACCATTCTCTGTGTAAAGAACCTACTTTTGACATCTTCCCTATACCTTCCTCCAATCACCTTAAAATTATGCCCCCTCATAATAGTCATTTCTGCCCTGGGAAAAATGTCTGACTATCCACTCTATCTATGCCTCTCATCATCTTGTAAAAGCACCAGTCCCTCATGACTGGTCATCTCCTCTTCCACCTCTGAGGAATAAGCTACAGAGACCTCAGAGGAAACCCTGGCATTTTCTCCTACATTCTCCACAAGCTCACATAGAGATATCTGGGTGAGAACGTTAGTTTGAGTAAGTCAGCAGCATATTCTAGTGAGCACATCACTGGCACGTCTCCCCACTTAGTCAAAGCAGAAATGTCACAAGTCACTGGCATTCAGAGGGCTGGACTAAGAGGACTGCCAGAAACAAGGCACCTGCTCACCTTTGGGCAGGAGAGGATCCCATGGTGTCAACTATTAATAACTTCATCTAAATGCACAAGTGCACACAGCATGAGCAGGCAGTTTTGTCAGAGGTACTGGGCAAACTGACTCAAAGATTGGAGAAGAGGTTCAACACAACCTGTACCATATTGCCTCTGGCATTCAAGCATCTGGCAGCCTCCATGAACAGTTTGGAGGCAGCTGTGGAGCCTCAAGTCAGCACACACGCTGTCTCCAAGATAAATGCAGACACCTGCATTTCATCACCCTAGCAGTTCCTGCTCATCACCAACAGCAAAGCGACAGGGGTTAAGTGAATTTAACTTCCCTTCAAGAGTCCATAAGATCATAAGACTTAGGAGCAGAAATTAGGCCATTAGGTCCATTGAGTCTGCTCCGTCATTGAATCATGGCCGATAAGTTCCTCAACCCCATTCCCCTGCTTTCTCCTCGTAACCCTTGATCCCCTTGATAATCAAGAACATATCTATCTCAGTCTTAAATGTACTCAGTGGACTGACCTCCACAGCCTTCTGTGGCAGTGAATTCCATAGATTCACCACTCTCTGGCTGAAGACGTTTCTCCTTATCTCCATTCAAAAAGGTCTTCCCTTTACTCTAAGGCTGTGCCCTCAGATCCTAGTCTCTCCTACCAATGGAAGCATCTTCCAAACTCCACTTTGTCCAGGCCATTCAATATTTTGTAAGTTTCAATTAGATCCCCCCTCATCCTTCTCAACTCCAATGAGTATAGTCCCAGAGTCCTCAAACGTTCCTCATATGTTAAGCTTTCCATTCCTGGGACCATTCTCGCGAAACTCCTCTGAACCCGCTCCAGGGCCAGTACATCCTTCCTGAGATATGGGGCCCAAAACTGCACACAATACTCCAAATGTGGCCTGACCAGCACCTTATAAAGCCTCAGTAGTACATCCCTGCTTTTATATTCAAGTACTCTCAAAATAAATGCCAACATTGCATTTGCCTTCCTGACTACTGATTCAACCTGCAAGCTTACTTTGAGAGAATCCTGGACTAGAACTCCCAAGTCTCTTTGCACTTCAGACTTCTGAATTTTCTCCCCATTTAGAAAATAGTCCATGCTTTTATTCTTCTTACCAAAGTGCATGACCTCACACTTTCTCACGTTGTACTCCATCTGCCACTTCTTTGCCCACTCTCCTAACCTGTCCAAATCCTTCTGCAGCCTCCCCACCTCCTCAATACTACCTGTTCCTCCACCTATCTTTGTATCGTCTGCAAACTTAGTCAGAATGCCCACAGTTCCTTCATCTAGATCATTAATGTATAAAGTGAAAAGTTGTGGTCCCAACACTGACCCTTGTGGAACACCACTTGTCACCGGCTGCCATCCTGAGAAAGACTCATTATTCCCAACTCTCTGCTTTCTGCCAGACAGCCAATCTTCTACCCATGATAGCACCTTGCCTCTAACACCTTGGGCCCTTATCTTACTCAGCAGCCTCCTGTGAGGCACCTTGTCAAAGGCCTTCTTGAAGTCCAGGTAGATAACATCCATTGACTCTCCTCGGTCTACCCTGCTCATTACTTCCTCAAATAATTCTAGCAGATTTGTCAGGCATGACCTCCCCTCGATGAAACCATGTTGACTTTGCCCTATTTTATTATAATTTCCAAATATTCAGAAATCTTATCCTTTACAATGGACTCCAAAATCTTACCCACGACCGAGGTTAGACTAATTGGCCTGTAATTTTCCAGCTTTTGCCTTACTCCTGTTTTAAACAGAGGTGTCGCATTAGCGATTTTCCAGTCCTCTGGGACCCTCCCTGACTCTAGCGATTCCTGAAAGATCACCATTAACGCTTCCACTATCTCTTCAGCTATCTCCTTTAGAACTCTGGGGTGTAGTCCATCTGGTCCAGGTGATTTGTCCACCTTAAGGCCAATCAGTTTTACTAGCACCTTTTCCTTGGTGATGGCCACCATACTCAGCTCTGCCCCCTAACTCTCTTGAATTTTTGGGAGAATACTCGTGTCTTCTTCTTGAAGACTGACACGAAGTAATCATTCAGTTCCTCAGCCATTTCCTTGTTCCCCACTACTGTCTCTCCAGTGTCATTTTCCAGTGGTCCAATATCCACTTTTGCCTCTCTTTTGCCCTTTATATGTCTGAAGAAACTCTTCCAGTCCTCATTTATATTACCGGCTAGCTTACCCTCATATTTAATCTTCTCCCTCCTTACTTTTTTGTTGCCCTCTGTTGGTCTTTGTAAGCTTCCCAATCTTCTGGTCTCCCATTGCCCTTCGCCACATTATATGCTTTCTCTTTTGCTTTTATGCTATCTCTGACTTCCTTAGTCAGCCATGGTTGCCTCATCCTCCCTGTGCCATGCTTCTTTTTCCTAGGGATGAATTTTTGCCGTGTCTCCTGAATTACTCCCAGAAACTCCTGTCATTGCTGTTCCACTGTCTTTCCTGCCTGGCTCCTCTTCCAGTCAGTTCTGCCCAGCTCCTCCCTCATACTTCTGTAGTCACCTTTATTCAGTCCCTTCATCAGAAATGAAAAAATAGGCACCCAGCCAGAAGAGACCACATGCAGATCTCCCCGAAGTCTCCTCTCAGGACACTCCAAAGACATCTAGGTCCTCCACTTCCACATTGCCTACCCCTCTCAACACTATTGAATTTAAGCTAACGAAGGTGAACCTGCAGCTAGGCAGAGCGCACTCTGGATGTCTGGGGCCCTCTAGTCACAACCCTGCACTTCCCATGCATAGCAACCACCATTATCACCATCAACAGCACTACTCACCCCCACCCGCCAAACCACCAAGGTTACTCAACCAAACCTCCAAAACCAACATGCTCCACTATAGGGCATGCTCCCTTCTAGTGCGCACTGGTGCTGTGCCTAGATGCAGCAGAATGGAAAGGAAAAGAACACTTAATGAGGACACACAGATGGAATGCGTGATACTTCATTGTAAATGCATGTTCATTTTATAGACTCACACAGTTGATAATATGTCACTTTACAAGCATGAAAGTAGAGAGGCTGGTCATCCTTTGCACCACACAACAGTCTAACACTGGCTGACAATGCTTGCTTGAAACCTTGTTGTAACTGAATATGGAAACATCTGATGTTATGTAACATTAACTTTTATTAATCAGCATAAAAAGATATAACCGTTAAACTGCTGGGATTATATATGGGATGCTGGCCTCAACAGCATCAGAACATTTATAGCCAGTGAAAGATTACTTCAAGCAACTCAGTTCCATTGAACAAGGAGTTCCATTCAAAAAGAAGTCTTGCCTATGTTGCTTTGTCTCAAGCTGCTACACTTTAAGATGCTGAAGATGCTGTTCTGTCTGAAGATCACCCTTATGATTATACTTGCCACAGCACTGTTGCAGCAATGCTGCAACTCTCACAGACCCCAATGTCTATCTGGTAGCTTTGGTGCGTCATTCTGTTGTCTGGAGCACAGATTCCAAGGATCAAGTGGAGTCTTTTTTCTAGATAGCGTTTGTGAAGCCCCAGAGATGCAAGCCAACCTGATGTGGAGGGACCATTCTATGCCCTTGGTAGCTTCGGTGAAAGAAGATGTTATACAGCAGATACTCTGGACAGCATTATATGGCGTTCTGACAGCTACATCGGGATAAAGTATAGTGTTACTGATCTTTCCTCAACTGCATCGCACCCCATGGAAGACATATCTTGCATCCTCACTGCATCTTGGCCACATCACGAAGACGCCTAATGTTGGAAGTTTCAACATCCATTGGAGGTTGATGTTGGTCCCAGTCTTCCTGATACATATATTCCTCACCCATTCACGTAGTAGCCCTTGAACAAGCAGCCACAGGAATAACCACATCTTCTGTGTCTGGAGCCATGGGGGATGGTTCCTATAAGCTGATTCCCCACTAGCCCCACCACCCCTGGCACCTTTCCCTGCAACCGCAGGAGGTGCTACACCTGCCGCTACACCTCCCCCTTCACCTCCATCCCAGACCCCAAAAAAACCTTCCACATTAAAAGGATGTTCACCTGCACATCCGTTAATGTGGTCTATTGTATCCGCTGTTCTCGATGTGGCCTCCTCTACATCAGGGAGACCAAGCGGAGGTTCGGAGACCACTTTGTGGAGCACCTACGCTTGGTTTGCGACAAACGACAACACCTCTTAGTTGCGAACCACTTCAACTCCCCCTCCCACTCTCTGGACAACATGTCCATCCTGGGCCTCCTCCAGTGTCACAACGATGCCACTCGGAAACTGGAGGAACTAGCTTCAAAATCTCCCCACCCCGGACTTCATCCCAGGACCAGGCCCCTCTCATCCTCGCCTCCTTGACCTGTCCGTCTTCTCTCCCACTTATCTGCTCCACTATCCACCTTCTATCCCCCTCTCTATTCACTTCAGAGCCCCCTTCCCTTCCTCCATTTCTGAAGAAGGGTCCAGACCCGAAACATCAGCTTTCCTGCACCTCTGATGCTGCCTGGCCTTCTGTGTTCCTCCAACTCCACACCTTGTTATCTCAGACTCCAGCATCAGAAATTTACTTCTTCAAGTTTGTCTTCACAACTTAATGTTCTAAATCTAAGTCATCTTTGTTACATAGATCACTGCATGTAATCAGTCTGGTGTACAAAACAACTACATTCTTTTGGCCCTAAAACTGATGTTTTTCCACACACTCAGCATATAAGGCAACCCCACCTATAAGATTCTTGGTCTGCAGTGGTGGTGTCCCTACCTGTGGACCAGGAGATCCAGGTTCAAGTCCTACCTGTTCCAGAGGTGTGTAATAACACCTCAGAACAGGTTGACTGGAAAATATCTATGAGACAACTATTTCAGCCATGGAATGCTGTTTACTACTAGTCTGGTTTGATTTTTCACTCACCAAATGTGCATTTTATATTCTGCCACTTCATAACTGGATGCAAAGCTTCTAGCAGGCGAGATAGGCCATGTTGCAAAGACATGCCACAGTTAAAGAGACATCCACACAGAACAGGCCACACATGATGAAAGACAAAGAAATGAGTGTTCCAATAAATAAATTAAGCAGGAAACTAGTTTCAAGTTAAAAGTTGTAACATGCTAACTCATGAAGTATTTGCTGAATTGATGGAATTTTGAGTTTGTGAAAAAAACTGGTGTCGGAATTGAAGCAGAAGGAATTCATTCTGAAGATGCCTGACAGCAGATGTGTTATTAGAGGCAGGACTAGTCATTGTCCTGACTTAAGATGCATATGTTGGAATGGGTCCTTGAAAATTGTCAAAATGGTTCCGTCAATGCTAGAACACACTTAAGCGGATCAAAGAAGCCCTGAGTTCAGCAGCATTGTGGCAGAAGACAAAGATCTCTCAAAGACTATTAAAAGGCCTTAACAGATCTCACTATCAGCCAAACTGTGGCGTGGAAAGGCTCAAAATCAATTCTATGGAAAATCACAGAGCACAAAGAAGACACAATTCACATTGATATAATTTTCAGGGCCAATAGAACGAAAATCAAACCTCTGCTAATCTTCAAAAGTAAAGAATTGCCAGGAATTGAGTTCCATGAAAAAGTTTCTGCATACATCTATGAAAACAACTGATGGATGAGACGCGGAAATGTTGTAGACTGATAATGTGTAGAATAGGGTCCTGGTAGCCTATGCAAAGAATGTAGTTCATTCATGCAGGACATATTTAGATCCTAAATAACTGATGAGATTAAAAGGGGCATTTCAAGAAATAACATCCAAACTGAGCTTATGTCCAGGAGTTCTAATGTCCATAAATCAGCCTTTAGAGGACTGCTTCAATAAACCTTGCAAGGATCATGTTTGACCTGAATGGAGTTGGTGAAGAAAAGAACCTTCACCCAATTGGAAACACGAGTATTACCTCTCTTCAGGTCTATACTTTTTTATCATTAGATCGTGGGATGCTACTTATGTCATCTGATCATACAAACAATGCTGAATATCCAATGAAGTGGAGATGATTTGTTGATGATGTTGAAATATCTATTCCAGAGTGAGATCCTTATGATGATGCCATAGCAAGACAGACTCAAATTCAATTTGATGCACTCCTTACATCAGATTCCAAAAAATAATTTGATGGTATAAAAGGCTTTGATTATGATAAAGTATTTTCATAGAATGAATTAATTCAATAAAATGCATCACAGACAAATTACTGTATTTTCTTTCACATCTCAAAATGGTGACCTTCCACACTAGTGGTTCACACTTCATATTCATCATGTAGGTGGACCCCTGTTTTTGAAAGAATTTTTGGAGGCTTCAACGGTTGACTTATACACTATGATCTACAATAATATCCTTTATATCCACCAAATGCAGGAATTTTTAGAATATTCACTTGCCAAGGAAGTTCACAACAGCTTGGACTATTTTAACTTCTAACAAACGTATTTAAGAAACAGGTATTTTTACACGTAAGTTAATACGAAGTGGAATTTTTTAAATTGAGGAATGAACTTTATTCAGATAAACAGATCATTAAGTTACTATTTCAGTCTGTTTTTCTTTGTTAAGGAATGAATCCTGAAAAGCATTGTTTCATTGGTATCTATTATAAACATTGCTCCTATATATAACAATGATATGACACATTGTAGAAGAACGGTTTAACATTCTAAATCATCTGTTTAACATTCTAAAACATCTGTTTCAGCATTAATGATCCATATATCAGTAACCTATAATGAGTTTATAAATTTAAATATTGAGCATAAAACAAATAATTATTTGTGTATTCCAGTCAATTCAAGTCTCAGATCACACATCTCATTCAAACCTATTTAACCACTATTAAAGCCCAACAGAAAGCAATGAAAAACCAATACAGTACATACAAATAAAAGGCAGTGGTACACCATTTGCACCTCACCACGGGTCACCATTTAATAAGATTATGGCTGATCTATGTGTTTCCCATCCACTCCCAATATCTTTGGTAAAGGTAAAGTTACCATAGTCCCAGAGGGCTGCTCTCTCATTAGAGAGAGACAGCAGTAGGTAGTTAAGTCTGAGGGTCACCATGCCTCACATAAGGGGCAAGGTTGAGAAGGTATGACCTCAATGTTGACCTCAACTGGTACTGAAACTGAACTCAAGTTGTTGGCATCACTTTGCATCAGAAAAAATCTAGCAAAGTCAGCTAACCAACCCCCTTCAAGTCACCATAGTCCCAAAGGGTCACAGGTCTGCTCTCTCAATATAGAGAGATAACAGATATTGAGTTTAACCTGAGGGTCACCATGCCTCAGATAAGTGTGAGATGAAGTGGTTTCATGGTGACATCAGCCATCATGGGAACTGAACTTGCGTTGTTGGCATCACTCCGCATCACAAACCAAGCATCCAGCCAACCGAACCAACCGAGAAGCTGTTCAATTCACTATAGCAGCTGGATGGCTTTTGCTGAACTAACCTTTGATTCCCTTGCCAAACAAGAATCTATCCACCTCTGCCTTAAAAATATTAAATGAGCCCCACCTCCACCACCTGCTGAGGCAGAGAGTTGCAAAGTCACACATCTTAATGAGAGAAAACATGTCTCCTCACCCGGCAAATCCTGATTTTAAAACAGTTCTGGAGTCACCCACAAGAGGCAACATCCTTTCCACATCCACTTTGTCAAGAATTTTCAGGATTTTATGTTTTTCAATAAAGTCACTCTTCACTCTTCTAAATTACAGTGAAAGCAAGTTCAACCTTTCCTCATGTAGCAATCTGCTCAGTCCAGCCATTAATCTATTATTGAACCTCTTCTGAACCACCTACAACACATTTACATCATTCCGTAAGTTAGTAGACTAAACTCTACAGTGTGAGAGATGTGGTCTCATTAAAGTCTCATGTAGATGAAGCATAACATCCTCACTTACATAAAATAAACAAAAACAGAATTTTCTGGAGAAAAGTAAGTCTGGCAGCATTTGAAGACAGAAAGCAGAGTGAAAATTTCAAATCTAGTGACCCTTCTTCAGAACTGATTGTAGCTAGAAAGTGGTGGCATATATGCAGAAGACAAGGGGTGGTGTGTATTGGATTATGCAATAGGTGGAAACAGAGTCCAAAGGGAAAGAAAGACATTTAGGCAGACAAAAAAAATGGATAATGATAAACCAGGGAGAAAAACGGGTGCTAATGAGGACGAGAAGAAGGTTAAAATTGGTTGGTTGTGCCAAAAACCTTGTTTTAAGACATTTTTACTGCTCCTTTCCTCTTTGAATTCTTGAAAGAGCATTTACAATCACATTGTTTTGACTCATAATACACATAATTTTTAGTATATATGGATGGAGCATCAAAATCTGTTCATGAAGCCCAGTATCCCATCACCAAGTCACCCTTTATTTACACATGCATAGTATATGACACTGCTCAGAACTGGCTTCCAGAATGAACAGAATCCCTGACATTTTCTGATGAAGGGTCTAGGCCCGAACCGTCAGCCTTCCTGCTCCTATGATGCTGCTTGGCCTGCTGTGTTCATCCAGCTCTGCACCTTGTCGTCTCAGAATCCCTGACACTCCTGTTTATATCTGTCAGTCAGGATTCCCTGATTGGACCAAGTTAACAGCCCCAATCAGGGAACTCATATTCTATAAGGTCCACCTAGCTGACTTCATACCAATCACTACACCAATGTGTTTTGAACTTTTCTCGAAATAAAAGGGTTTAAACTCTAGTACGTTGGCTTTGCTGTCTGTATGTTGCTTTTTTAACACTGCATTGTACCATTAAGACCCTAGGTTGGCATTTTTGACATACGCAAAGGTTTTACAATTTGTTGGTGCATAACTTTGTGAAGAACAACACTGCTGCTAGCTGATAAACCATCTGGTTTATTGGTATTGATGGACTGGTGGCTGTGAATTGGAATCCAAGCTAAAATTTCCTATCATATTTTTTCTTAGCATTTGTATTTGTCAATTTTCTTTGTTTTCCTTTAAAGCTACACATATAATTGACATCAGCACTTCCTCTGTCTGAACCACTTTGTTCATTTGTGTAACTCCTGTGTCCGAATTTACAGGTCCCCACAAAGACGATTTGCAGCAAAAGGAAGGTACGTAAAATACATGGGGTTGCCAGTCCACCCGCTTCCTGCCCAGCCACAATCTGCTCCCCATATTATGACATCCTCAAGCCTGACCATCCTTAAGCCTACTGAGAGCATTAAGTGGCCGATCATTTTGGTGCAGTGGTAGAGCTTGAACTAGAATCCTGGGTCAAGCCCCACTTACCTCAAGTGTGTGTCTTAAAATGTCTCATCAGGTTGCTTAAAGTAACTAATATCTGAGCAGTAGCAGATGGGCAAGAATTCAAAGTCCACTTTTTTCATAATGTTGGTGAAAAGATGAGAACAAAACGAGACACATTATTCAGGGTTGCCTTGTGCACACATGGATACCGCCCAGCTCAGACATTACCCGCCTGTTGTTCCTTCACACCTGTCCTTCAAAATCCACCTCCCACTACATACCTAGGGATTCTGATCCCTTATTGCCCAAAAGACTCAAGTCTACAACTCTCAGTGGGCCTCCCTGCAGTCCCAGCAGCACCGATTAAGGAATTCTGGTGCTACCTGGACCTGGAGGCATATTAATTGACCAAATCAGACTGGCCAGTAGCTCTGAAGTTTTGGGCATCCTTTCTGGTGAGGCAGAGGTCCGAAATAGCTTGCTTTGGCCATCAACAAGGTGTTATTATTGTGGGGCAGACTCTTCAAAACTCAACCAGTTTAAAACTGACCTTTCTTCCAAGGGGGCATGCAGTCCAGCCCACTACCTCTCTCCCACCCCCAAAACAATCAATCCAGCCAGTGATCTCCCTTTTCCTTTGCATTTTCATGTTTATTTAATGTCGAAGTCTTTAGAAAAAAAACAAAGATGCCCTTCAACATAAGTGAATTCATATTATCAAATATAAATTCTGGATCTTTCTTGACTTTGCGTTCTTAGCCCTGATTTATTCTTTTAGTTTTCTCTCTATGAGACAAGATTTAATACTGCATCTTTTTATGCAAGCAGTTCATTTCTCTGTTAAATAAAACCTCTTTTTGTTGCTTTAAGGACTTTGTTAAGATTATGTCAATGTTCAGCTAAGAATGTTTAATATTGATTTTAATGCATTAACTTTGTTAATGTTCAGTAGTTTTCTTGTTTTGATTTGCTTTTCTTCCACCCACTGCATTCAAGCTTTGTTTAATTCTGTTGTATCGAAAACATTGACCACTTCATTTTGAAGCTTTATTTATGTACGTTTCCTTGCAACTCTATAGAGTCAGCATTAGTCTCAGCCTTTGCACTCTTTTTCAAAGCATGTTTTCTCTCATTTTAGCTTTGATTACTGTTGCTAGTTTATTCTCCTAATTGTGCTGATATTGTTCATGCACTTTTTAATTCAGGTGGTTTTATATCATCTCTAATGTCATTAACTTTTTAGGTGTGTTACTGGAATGTCATTTTTAAATTAGCAGGCCAAGTGTGTGACTCCAAGGACACATATTTTATCAAATCATTAATTTTAGTAGCAAGGTTTAAAAAAATATGTTGGGTTTATCATGCTGACTAGCTATTTCTGTACAATTTCACTTTCAACAAGGTCAATGGATTTTCCCAAAATGACTGAAGATAATAAAAACTTAGCAGCAGCCAAGTCGTTTCGTGACAGGAAATCTACACTGTCAATGATAAAGTAGGAATGCCACCCACAATAACAGAACCAGTAATAAAGCCACATTTTAAGTTAAGCTTAATAGTGGGACAGGTACATAATTTCCATTAATACCGTAGATCAATAACTTTTTATTCAACAAACATTTTGCAGAGAATTTCATTTAACAAGTGACTGTGCTAATCCTGCCTTCCTAAAGATAATCATCAAGTTATCCTTTTCAAACATTCTTAGAAGCAATTATAGATTAAAACAATTGCACAAAGAAATTACAACTTTTCTTTATAGAACTGTTGTTTGACTTAATGAATAGTCAGATACCTACTTAGTAAAATTTTGCCTATTGTCTTAAAAGATTTATCACAAGCAGGTGTGAAGAATCATGAGTGGGCGGGCTCAGGCTCACACAGACCCAAAAGGATCTTTGGTTTTGCCTTCAGTTAGTTGGTTTTGCTGGCTACTGGAGCTGAAAGCTTGTGTCCTCTGCTGCTAGAGTGAAGTCTTAGAGGTTTCCTCTTAAAAATCAAAAAGGGGCAGATTGTTTATTTTGGTATTTCTTTCTATAGGACTGGAAAGAGAGACAGCACATGAGAATAATAATGAGTTGCTAAATTGCCTTTGCCAAGGGTGTGCTTATGGGATGCTGCTTATATTGGAACAGTTGATGATTAGTGGTTAAGTAATACATTATCTTGTTAAGTATTTCAATAGAAGGAAACAAACTAAAATACTTTGTGTACAGGGCTAACAAGGGTGCACGACATCCTGTCAAAGAGAAGGTGAAGGACACAAAAAGGGCTCCGACGCCAAGGAACGGAGTTAAGTCTCATAATCCAGAAACACAGATAATGTACCGGCAGCCTGGGTTCAAATCCTGCCATGGCACTTGGTGGAATTTGAATTTAATTTTAAAAGATCTGGAAATAAGAATCTACTGATGATCACAAAACCATTCTTGATTGTCGGAAAAACCTATCTAGCTCACTAATGTCCTTCAGGGAAGGAAATTTGTCATCCTCACCTTGTCTGGCCTACATATGACTCCAGACCCACATCACTCTTAACTGCCCTCTGAAATGGCCTAGGAAGACATTCAGTTGTATCAATCACTACAAAGTCTCAACAAAGAAATGATATCAGATGGACTCGTAGGATCGACCCAGGCTCCAGAAAAGACAACAGCTGAAACAACCTTGTTGACCCTGCGAAGTCCTCCTCAGTAACATCTGGGGACTAGTGTCAAAATAGCAACAACCTGATGTTGTCATACTCACAGATTCATATTTTATAGACACCACCATTCCAGAATACGTGCTGTCCCATCAGCAGGAGGTTGGACCCAGCAGAGATAAGGACCTAGCAAAGGTAAGGACACCTCCTGCTGATTACCACATACCATACTCCCTTGGCTGATGAATCAGTGCTCCTACATGTTGAGGAAGCACTGAGGGTGGCAAGCGTGCAAAATGTACCATGGGTTGGGGATTTCAATATCCACCAGGAACAGTGGCTTGGCAGTAGCACTACTGATTGAGCTGGTCAGGTCCTTCAAGGAAAAGCTGCTAGACTGGGTTTGCAGCAGGTAAAAAGGATACCAACAAAGAGAAAACCATACTTGACCACTGCAAATGTATCTATCCATGATATATCAGTAAGAGTGACAACCCCACAGTCCTTGTGGAGAAGATGTTCTGCTTTCACATTGAATATATCCTCCAACTAAAGACTGCGCATCCATGAGGTGCTGTGGGCCATCAATAGCAGCAGAACCATACTCCAACGGAATGTGGAAACTCATGGCCTGGCATAGCCCCACTCAACCATTACTAGGGGATCAATCCTAGTTCAATGGAGAGTGCAGGAAGAATGCACAACAAAAGCAGCACTAGGCATACCTAAGAATGAGATGTCGATCTGGTGAAACTACCAAACAGGACTACTTGTGCCAAACAGCATAAGCATCAAGTGACAGAGAAAACTAAGAGATCTCACAACCAACGGATCAGATCTAAGCTCTGCAGTCCTACCACATCCACTCATGAATGGTGGCGGACAATTAAACCACTCACTGAAGGAGGACCCCACCCCCTACCACCCACCACAAATATCCCCATCCTCAATGATAGAAAAGCCTAACACACGAGCAATCTTCAGGCCAAAGTGCCAACTGGATGATCCACTTTAGTCTCCTGCAGTTGTTCCCAGCATCACAGATGTCAGCGTTCAGCCAATTCAATTTACTCCACATGATATCAAGAAATGGAAGGCACTCGATACTACAAAGGCTATGGAATGTGACAACATTCTGACAACAGAACTGAAGAATTGTGCTCCATAACTTGTCATTCCCCTAGCCAAGCTGTTCCAATAAAGTTACAACACCGGTATCTACCAAACAATGTGGATAATTGCCCAGATATGTCCACACACAAAAAGCAGGGTAAATCAAACCCAGAAAATTACTGCCCCATCAGTCTGCTCTTGATCATCAGTAAAGTGATGGAAGGTGTTGTCAGCAGTGCTATCAAGCAGCATCTGCTCAGCAATAACTTGCTCAGTGATCAAAGGGTCTTGTTCTCGTGCTTTCAATAACATGGGCCTTCAAAAAGGGTGAAACACTGGATGACCACAGTTCATTGGAGGAAGAGGAAGTGTAGGACATAGAAGAGGAGTAACAGAATGATATTCAGAACACAGAGCTACCCCAGCTACATGGGAAGGTGACTGAGCCTGGTAAAAGTTTGAAGATCTCATCAGAGTGACATTGATATAAGGATCAACTAACTAATTTCAACTATGCCCCTCTGCTCCAGGAGGAACTACATGGTTTGAAATGCACTCTGAAGCATGCAGACAGGAAGAGTTCCATTCCTGCCACCTATGAAGGATGTGCGTCCACCAAGAGCAGTGATGTTCAACTGGTGTGCTGCTAGAAACTATCCTAGCGTGTCATGAAATTTTGTACGAAGATGATGAAAATCAACGTAAAGCAAACATTGTTTCATTTTAAATAATATTCTATCCAACCAAAATTATAACTCATAAAACCGGTGAACATTTATCAAATTAAAAGCGAGGTATCAGTCTTTCAATTCTAAAACGTGAACATTTCTACATATAGTTTTACATACCTGATAGTTTTTACTACTGACCATAGAAACTAAGCAATGGCATTCATGTGTTATTTTGCTGATAGTAAAATGAGACAAAACAAGCTAATGCTAACAAAGGCATTCAGTATTTGTGGAACAGATTTAGGACCATGAATAGTTAAAAATAGTTCAGCAGATTTTGAAAATGCATCTATGCTCACAACGAAAACAGTGTATTTTTTTCCAGTTGATTTGATACATATGTGCTTCTCTAGTTTGTTGTTTTCACTATACTACAAACATCTCTGGTAAGACCATACCACAGTAATGCAAGTACAATACAAGAAAATGTGATGTTTATGAACAATCAATTCAGCTGATAAAAGTGGGCATACCATGGAATTGTTTGTTTCATTGAAGTATGGTGTGTTCCTGAAAAGGTTGGAAACCACTGGCCTAGAACTTCCACTGTCACTATTCATAGGCCATTTTTCCCCTTCATCACTTCATTGTTTTTTCCTTACATTGTCATTAATCAAAAGAAGTTCACACATCGGGCGTCATATGTCAGTATTTACATGGTGGTCAAAAAGATCAAAAATGCTCAGCCACATGTGATAAGACACCCAGTGAACTAATTAGTGCTCTACTTCAAATTGTGACGTCCACTCTCAGTCACCTCTATGAAGTTTTCATCTTATGGCCTTGGAGGGCGTAGAGGCAGACTGCTCATTTGCCTCAGCTTGGATATGCAATGTGCATGATGGTTGTCTTCGTTGTGCCACGACCAGTAGCGGCATCTCCAGAGGCTGCTGCACACATATCGTTGAAGGGACAGCCTCCATCACTGAACCCTGCTGCACAGTTGGTCCCTCAGTCAGCGGGATCCCTACAAGTGGTAGCACCCTCATCTTCCTCAGTGATAGCCTCAACACTTGGACAGTGCAACTAGCTGGGGCACCACTAAGAGTCCCTCCAAACATCTCTATGCAATCAGACATTATACAAGTGAGCCATGCAAAACTGTCCATTTTGTGATTCCACCCAAGAATTATACATCAACACATATCAGAAGCTGGGATCAAGTGTTTGATCATTCAGAACAGAACATAAATTAAATTCATTTTGACTTTTTAACACTTAAAACAACACTGTAAGACGTTTTAAATATTCATTAAATCACTCTCTGAAATAAGTGATTTCTGTCTATAAGTGTTTAATAATGCTTACTTCCAATTACTTGTCTGAAAATATGCTTGAAAAAGAGCACAAAACATTCACAAATTGTTAAAGAATAATGTGAGTGATATTTCTGAAGCTTGTTCCTTACGGGTTTCTGTATGTCACACTCATTTCACTGTTCTTGTGGCGGGTCCCTACCAGCAGGATATAACCTTGTATATCTATCCACGCATGAAAACTATACCTGTTTTAATTTAGATTTTCTTCTTCTAAGAATATGCCCAAAAAGTAGAAGCTTGTGAAATATCTAGTTGCTATGATACTATGTCAGGCTTCACTGTAATTATTATTTGCCACATTATTCCATTGTGCTGTGAAAGACATTGTGAAATGGCGCTTAAGCTTTGCAAGTGGATACAGGGAAATAACCATCATTAACCATCAAACATTCAATTATGTTGATGATACATTTAATAACAGGTATAAGATTAAGATGTATGGCAGCCAGCTTGTATAATAAATGCTCCCGATTTAAAAGCGAACAATGAATCAGACAAGGAGTTCTATACATTTTACAAATTGCAAATTAAACATAAGCATCAGGTGTAAGGACAATCAAACGTCAAGGAGAGAATTAGCAAAATATATTTTCAATTTCATTAGGCAACCACTTTAAAAATTATAGAATCTTTGGGTTGAACTTTCTCAGGCATGAACAACACGGGCAATGGACAGTAGGAGAAATATGGTAAAATGAGAAAATTGAGATTCTTGACGTTGAGAAGGACGTAATCTAATTTTGTAACCAATGTTTAAATAGTGAGCAGCGAGGAACTTATTTGCATGCATTATCATTTTATTAGTATCTAATGTGCACTTATGTGCAGTTTCCTATTCTCCTACATGAAATAGAGAAACTGGACAACGACAATTCTTGACAGGAAAGTCAAAGCTGGTATCTGGCAACTCCAGCTCACTGTTTGCTACTTGAGGCCTCCATTTTGGACAGCAGTCCACACATCTCAGGTTACAGTCCATGGGCAATAAGTGCCTACATTCCCTCTATCCACATATGTTGCCATTGGAGATGCACCAGCCTCACCACATCCTCAGCACACATCCCCAATTCACTTAGAATATAGTTCTCCATTTCAATGCTGCACTTTAGAGAACAATGAAAGGATCTTTCATTGTAATGCTGCTGCCAGGAGACTTTGCATGCAGGAACAAGCACCCATGTCATAGATTGGAGAAGGGTACATCTCAGAGCTCCTCATTTGCTTTCTCAGTGCTCACTACTTTACTCCCATTTTACGCGCACAGCAACTGTACCATGTCATGCCTTGCCTTTGTGCTTTGCTACGTCATTCAGAAATTACAAGCTCACAGTACTTCTGTCTTGTCTTGCTGATTAGCATAGACAAGAAGCCAGGCCATTTCTTCCAGTTGCCATTGGTGACCAATCAAAGGAGTGAAAATGTTGCCATACAATACAGCGCTATATCAATGTCACACCTACACTATGTGCTAATAGCCTTTGTGGGAAAGACACTGAATGTGCTTCAGTCATAATCTTTGGGAAGCAGTACTTCGTTAAAAGAGGCGGTCATTAGTCAGTAAAAGGCATCATCCGATCTCAATCAAGGGGCTCAGATTTGGTCAAGTGACAGCTTGGGGTGGTCAAAATCAGGGTTCCATAAAACCACAGAAGCGTGCCCCAGTCAATTCTGTAGGTCCAGTACAACCAGCTCAGGGATTCACATTAAGTCAGTCACATATTAAGTCAGTCAAGAATCTGCACAGAGATCAGTCAGGACCTCGGTCATTCACCATTTGGGACGTCCGTTGAAGTCAGACAGGCTGGGCCACAGTCAGTCCGAGGTGTCTGCTCCGTGAAAGTCAAGCAGGCTCATTACTGCTGTGGTAGAGAAGCTGGGGAAGTCAACTGTGGAAACTGAGGCATCATGCTGCAAATGCAGAAGGGACAGTCAACTTGGTCTACTGCATCCACTGCACCCGATGTGGCCTCCTTTACGTTGGTGAGACTAAGTGGAGATTCAGAGACCATTTTGTAGAGCATCTGCACTCTGTACATGACAAATGGCAGCACCTTCCGTTTGCAAACCATTTTAACTCCCCCTCCCACTCCTTAGGTGACATGTCCATCCTGTGCCTCCTCCAGTGTCACAATGACGCCAGCCACAAACCGAAGGAGCAGCACCTCATATTCTGCCTCGGGAGACTACAGCCCAATGGCGTAAACTGGATTTCACCAGTTTCAAAATCTCCCCACCCCCAGCCTCATCCCATGACCAACCCTCCCTCTCATCCTGTCTCCTTGACCTGACACAACCTGTCCATCTTCTCTCGCACCTATCCGCCCCTCCCACCTCACTGACCAATCCCCACCACTGCCTACCTGCACTCACCTATCACCATCCCACCTACCTTCCCCAGCCCCACCCCTCCTATTTATTTCTGAGCTCCCTTCCTCTCCACATTTCTGAAGAAGGGTCTCGAATTGAAACATCAACTTTCCTGCTCCTCTGATGCTGCCTGGCCTACTGTGTTCATCCAGCTCCACACTGTGTTGTCTCTGACTCCAGCATCAGCAGTTCTTGCTATCTAAGAGGAGACAGTAATTGTGCAGAGGGAAGTCAACATATCAGGGTGGGGGACAACAGTATATTATGAGATATGGTTTACTTTGGGAGGTGGGGAGAATAGTTGACATTCGCAATTACCCTGGCTTTGATGGCAAGGCAGTGCAGCACAACTAAGCTGAAATGCCAGAGCTCGGAGGGTAAAGTTGTGCAGTGAAGCCTTAAATGAAAGATTTGAGTGATAACATGTGAAAGCACATTCTGATGGGATCAGCAGGAAAAAGAACATAGAGATATCAGGGAGCCCTTTGATTACCTGGCTGAGCCCACAACTCACTCCGCTAAGAACAACCTCTGTTAGCTTCCATTCTTGTCCAAATGGCAACTGTGCAGTGGAAATGGAAAATGGTCATAACCACACCCAGAGTAGGCACAGGAAGTCTTTTCTTTTCCTCTGTACATGCAGGCTGTAATTGTGAGTAATGTGAAGCCCTTCAAGTTTCAACTGTATTGATCAGGCATCTACACAGTACAGGTTGAGGACATCAGTAATCATAGCACTCTGCATGTGAAATGAATGTAGTGTCCAACCATGTGGATATGGATCATTGCATGAAGCAGAAGTAATCACAGGTGACCTTAAAGTGTTACTTATGAGCCACAATTCATGAAGATGATCCAAAGTCCCACAGGTCATAGGTCAAAAGGTCACATATTTCCTCTCACCTTAAACTGTAAGTATTCAGCAAAATGCTGCTTTTCTTTGGTGATGTAGGTGGTGTGGATAGTGGGGCTGTAGGATAATTTTTCAGTAATCCTACTGCATTTACAATCTCCAACTGTATGTGCACAGCATAGCTTGTGCTGCATATATTGGAATGAAGTCCCCACAAAGGTCCAAATAAAGTCATTCCATGGGCAATGTTCCCTCTAAACTATGTGGCTGCGCACACCTAGGTTCCATGTATGGTAATCGGTGTGTGGCACTGACTTCCAATTCCAGAAGTTACTGTCACACACAGACCTGAGGCCTGCAAAGCCAGTAAGAAAATTAGGAGGAACATTGTCCATAGTTCTTCTTGTCTGGGTCTTCCATGCCCCATCATATAGAAGACTGTGCTAAATTGTCATTCGTATGTGATGCAAATGCTGACTGCTCACTTTACTAAGAAACTGTTCTGTTTCTGATATTCCCCACACAGATTCATTGGAACCACATCCAATTGAGATCCAGCTACAGAAGGGGTTATCATCATTGCAGCCATGTGCTCTGACAGCACAGAGAAATTAAAAGCAATAAATACTTTAGGCAGCCCAAGATCTAAAGTATCCTCCAGCATTTGCTGAATAGCTTCCATGTGAAAAAGCTGCAGTTGAAGATCCCCTGAGGATGCATAGAAGATCCAGAATGTCAAGAATCTATCGACCTCAATGCTATTTTTTCCAAATGAGAGAACTGCCATTGCCACACAGATAGAAGATGTCTTAGAATAGTGTAACATGTCACTGTTGGAGTGGAACTTGTGATATGAAGGAGTGGGTGGCCATCCTGTCCCAGTGGCTGTCAAGGTGACAGTTGCACTAAACTTTTGTGCAACTGTCAGTTCCAAAGATCTATAAACATGGCTGATGAATGCATTGCACAATCCCCTGACCACGTCGCTGAGTTCAAATGCCTCGAAATGGTACCTCTATTTCCCTCTCTGTAGAAGTTGCCAGATCTGTTGAGTTCCTCCGCAATTTTTGTTTTTATTTCAGGCTTCCAGCATCCGCAGCATTTCCCTTTTATTACAGTGCATTTACTAACATGAACTTCTATTTGTAACCCATGCCACCTATGTGCCCTCAGAAGCTTTACTTTTCATTCTTCTTCCGCTATGTGCACTGTAAAGGGCAGTTCCTGGCTGGCAGCTCTTGACCTGCCTTACAGATAGAAACTCTCCATGAAACTCCCTGAAATTGACACCCAGTTTAGAAATATTTTGATAAAATTCAGACCTTTCAAATAGAAAGACCAAAATAACACAAAATCCTATGTAGGTTATTGTGACAAATAGTCAATGATGGAGAAAAGCAGCATTTGTGGGTTGATGAAATACATTTCTCCTATAAAGGAAAAATACTGTGGAAGCTGAAAACAGAGAGAGAATGATGGAGAGATTTAGCAGGTCTAGCAGGATCTGTGTTGAGAAAAACAGTTAACATTTCGAGACGAATATGATTCTTTTTCAGATCTCAAACAATTCTGACTTCCCAGGAGAGTTGGAGGAGCGTGGAAGGGGAAGCTAGTGGATTGGGCTTCTGAGAAGAAGAATTCCTACTCTTGTCGGCCCCTAAGCAGGGAGGGAGAGACACCTTACCACCATGATACAACAGTACTTGCCTCTGTTTAACTGTTACATTCCCCCAAGTTCCTGGTACCACAGTTGGCCAGAGTTAAACCTAAAATGGAGGTAGGGTCTGAGACACAAACCTTACTCTTCATTTAAATGACCCTCTTTCTGGTTGCCCAGTCCCTGTCCTGCCTTAAAACTGGAAGTCGGCAGGTTTGAAGTAAATTGGGTGGGATTTGAGATTTTTTATATTTTCACAGAAATTCCTTTCCCTGTTTCCTACCTATGTCATTGGTACCATCATACACAACAACCTCCTGCTGGTCACCCTCCCCTTTCAGAATATTCTGCACCCTGTCTGAGATATCCTTGACCCTAGCATCAGGCAGACAACATACTATCCTGATGTCTTGCTGACAGTCGCAGAACTGTCTATCAGTGCTCCACAGTACGCTGCTTTGCGATAGTTAATTCCTCCATGGTTTGCCGCCCATGTTGTTTTGCTAGCCAACTAGCAAATGAAACGTCAGGACGATCAGGATGATGCCTATCATCAACATTAAAAAAACTTGCAAGCACCGAGCAAATTTTAATAATGCAGCAGGACGTGTAGAAAAACATCTTTATTCACTGCAATGGAGCAACCTCACTAGCCAAAAAAAAATGCTTCGACACTGTTACCTCAGCAGCACGTCACATGAGTGAATTATCATGCTGATATCAGAACAGAAAATCCTAACTGGTTTACGGAGACCAAAGTATTTCAAGGGCTACAGCATCTATCCTCTATTGTTATAGCTTTAATAACCTGAAGCAGATGTCATTTTGACTTCTTGTTTTGGAGCCGTAGTATTATTGCCTCAGAAAAGGCACAGAGGTCATGTTTCAAAATGTCAAAGGAGAATGTTACCATGGAAAAGGAAGATAAAGTACTTCCAATGCAATGTAATCCCATCACACAGTTCTTGTAAACAAAATGATTCATCTCTTCTACCAATGATGATGATGTCTGACTGGATAGATAAATCTGGGTCAAGCATAATCATAGGAAACCATAACTCAAAAATAAACCAAAGCCCAAAAATGATTTTCAGAAAAAATCCAGATAAATTTGATTGTTTTTATGTTTCATCCTTCTGGCACTCACTCTATCTCCACTAGCTTAAGTTCCCAAGATAAGCTCATGGTCAAACATTGCATTGAGGTCAATGAATCTGGCACGGCTCAATTTGTATGGACTGAAAATTACACGCTTTGGAGGCAAAGATAGAAAAAAACTGAGAATTATCGACTAAATATGTATGAAATGAGAAAAGGGCTCATCCTGCAAATTTAATAGACTATTTATATCACAACAATCAAAAATATACCAGTTAGATGTTTGATATTTCCTTTACAAATGCTGACAGAGTTGATATACCTTCAGTATATTCTGATTTCATTTCAGCTTTAATTTGGAATATATTTTATTTACTCTTATCCCTTGGATCCTGGGGATTACAATCTCCTGCCAACAAATTCTCCGTGGGTAACAAAGATGTATCATGAGAACTACAACGGCCAAAGCATGCATGACAATCAGGCAGCCAAGTTACAAACAACTTTTTGGATGGAATTAAGAAACAATAAAAATACCATAAAAAGTAGAATAGACCCAAATGAACTGAAGGTTAACAATGAGCCAACTTAAACCAGGCTTTGCTGATTTAACAAACAATGAGTTTATTAATTAATAAACATGAAAATAATCAGAAATACAACATACGTACACACAGATTAAAAATAAGACGCGAATCCAAAAAGATAAAAATTGAAGAAAACAGATATGCAGATCAATCTGTAAATTATTCACAAAGATCAATAGTTGATTAGTGCAGTCTGTTTGGAAAACATTCTTAGAGGACGGCAGCAAGCAACATCTTTCTGCCACTGACTGCGAAAGCTGGGGCATTGTGAAGATCACTGGAAATGCAGTAAGTTTGTACATTGTTATCAAATGTTATTGCAGTAAAAAATGAAGTCGCCATAGTTTTATCAGACCATAGGGCTGCTCTCTCATTAGACAGAGAGACAATTTGTGGTGGCTTAATCTGCCTTAGGCGAGGAGAAGCTGAGAAGGGGAGTCTTTCATGGTAACCTCAGTTGGTGTGGGGAATTGAACCCATGCTGTTAGTATCACACAGCACCCCAAACCAGCCATTTGGCAAATGAGCCAACCAACTCCCCATTGCAGTACTTATACCTGTGAAGCCTATCTTTTTCCTTATCACTAAGTTAATATTGCTACATTAATCAGTTCATAATATGCTTTACTAAATCTACTGTATTACACTGTTGGGCAAACCACAATCTGTTATATTACAATTTTATTACAGTTCCAGATTTCCCATAATTAATGTGGTATCTCTAGTCAATTGATAGTAACTGGAAGAAATTTTTAAAAATCCTCTTTTAACCAGAGCATTCTCAAAAATAAAAAGGATTTAACAATGGAGACTGAACAAATGAATGATCACAAAAAACATTCACAGTTTTAATATTGAATACAGCTTCAAAATCTAAGTGCTTTGCACCACCTACTGGCAAATCATACTACAAAAATGAATTTCAGAGGCATAAACTTGGTTTGAAATCGGATTGGGTACCGGACCATCTAAGATCAGTTATCAGAAAAATCACTAACAGTATGGCTCCAATTAGCATGACACTTCAGACAGCTATCGTAACTATTGAAATGACAGTCAGTTAGAGTAAGTTTCTGATCCCAATAAAACATACAGAGTAGGAACCAGCAGAACTTAACTTTAAAAATGTTAAAATCAAAATGCCAACTGTCCAAATTAACATCAAAAAGTATTGGGCATTTCATCTGGAATAGGGTAAGTTTAATATTTTAAATTTTCCCCACCTGTACTTTAAGAAAATAAACATAATAAAGAAATTCTAACTGTTCTTCATTTCTATTAAGATTTTAAAGTTCTTTGAACAAGAAGTATTGATGATCTCATTAAAACTGACAGTTGAAAGGGATATTGTGCCCACAAGAAAGATAGCAGTGGATTGTCTGGCCCACCATCATCATATATGGAGGCCAGTAGGGCAGATAAAATAAAATGTTGATCACCCTCCCAACCTGTCCCACATAATACAACAGATTGGGAAGGACCTCAGGCATCACCCACCTTAAAGCTGAATGAGGAGCAGGAGGAGGACACGGTGCAGTGGTACTGTCACCAGCTTAGTGATCCAGAGATCTAGCCTAATGCTCTGGGGACATGCAGATGGTGAAATTTAATTTAATGAATAAATCCAGAACCAAGAGCAAGTCTAATGATGATGATGAAACCCCTGTCAGTAGTGTTATAATCACAGCTGGACAAGTCAGATCCCAGAATGAAATCTAGCTTGATGGATCATACTTTTCTTTTCAATTTATGCTGTGGTATTTCACTGAAACATAATTGTAGTCACACAAGGCTGAAGATTTGGTTCTAACAATTAAACAGAAGTGTATTGCTTCTGAATAAGTAAACTAAAATAAAACAAACCAAGATTTCAAACACCCAGCAAATCAAACTCGCAGCTGCTCCCTTACACTATCACTTTACAGTTAATCAAATTTCAGAGCAATTTTCCTTGTCTGTCAAATCTGTAGATTGATTTAAATATTTCTGGTTTGGTCCTGTGAGGTACAATGCCTTTTTCTTTGATTCACACAACTGAGATTCTTTCAGTGAGATAACTAATCCACTTAACTGTTCTGAACAAACTCCTTTTTCCGGAAAAAAAAACTGCTCTTAAATTGGTCTTATAACAGGTTTCCTTCAAACTGAATTCAGAAGCATTTAATTAAATTACCTGGTTCAACTAGAAGTGCAGGATGGTATACCAAAAGCAGCAACAGGCATACCTAAAAAGTGAGCAGTTAGCCTGGTGAAACTATAACACAGGACTACTTGCAAGCCATGTCCAGTCATGAATGCTAGTGCGCAATTAAACAACTAACAGGAGAGGGAAGTTCCACCAGTATCATAATCTTCAATGATGGAGAAGCCCAGAAACCGTGCAACTGCTAAGGCTGAGGCTTTTGCAACCATTTTCAGCCAGAAGTGCTCAGTGGATAATCTATCTCAGCCTCCTTGTAAGGTCCTCAGCATCACAGACGCCAATCTTCAGCCAATTTGATTTACTCTACACGATGGCTGAAAGCAATGAATGCAGCAAAGGTTATAAGTCCTGAGAGCACTCCAACAGTTGGAGTGACGCTCCAGGTTTAGCTACATCCCTAAATCAAGCTGCTCCAATACAACAACACTGGCATCTCACCAAAATTTGGCAAATTTCCTAGGTATGTCCAATTCTCAAAAAGTAGGACAAATGCAACCCAGCCATTTACTGCCCCATCAGTCTTCTGCCAACCATCCAGGTTTGAATCCTGCCACAACAGATGGTGGAATTTGAATTCAATAAAAGAAAATCTGGAATTAATCTACTGACAACCATGAAATATTCTTGATTGTTGGATAAAACTATTTAGCTCACTAACATCCTTCAGGGAAAGAAATCTGCCATCCCCACCTGGTATGGTCTACATGTGACTCCAGACCCACAACGCTGTGGTTGACTCTCAACTGCCCTCTCAAATGTCCTAGCAAGGCGTTCAATTGTATCAATCACTACAAAGTCTCAACAAAGGAATGTAACTGAAAGACAACAGCAGAAACAGCCCTGTCAATAGTGCAAAGTCCTCCTTATTAACATCTGGGGGTTAGCACCAAAATTGGGACAGCTGTCTCACAGACTAGTCAAGCAACAGTCTGACATAGTCATACTCACTGAATCATACCTTGCCGACAATGTCCCAGACACCACCATCACCTCCTTGGATATGTCCTACCCCACCAGCAGGGCAGATCCAACAGAGGTCCGTAGTTGGGAGGGAGTTGCCCTGGGAGTCCTCAACATTGACTCTGGATTCCATGAAGTCTCATGGCTTCAGGTTAAGCATGAGCAAGTAAACCTCCTGCTGATTACCATGCACTGTCTTCTCTAGGCTGAAGAACCAGCACTCCTCCATGTTGAATAACACTTGGAGGAAGCACTGACAGTGGCAAGAGTGCACAAAATGTACTCAAGGTGGGGGAATTTCAATGTCCACCACCAAGAGTGACTCAGCAGCAGCATTACTGATCAAGCTGTTTGGGTCCTAAAGGACACAACTGCTAGACTGTGTCTTAGCAGGTAGTGAAGGAGCCAACAAGAAGAAAACACATTCTTGACCTCATCCTTAAAAATCTGCTGGCTGCAGATGCATCTGTCCATGACAGCATCAGTAAGAGTGACCACTGCACAGTCCTGTGGAGACGAAGTCCCAACTTCACACTGAAAATAACCATGTTATGTAGCACTGTCACTGTGCTAAATGGGACAGATTTCGAACAGATCTAGCAACTAAAGACTGGGATCCATGAGGCACAAAGGACATCAATTGTAGCAGAATTATACTCCACCACAATCAGCAAACTCATGATCCAGCATAAACCCCACTGAACCATTACCATCAAGCCAGGGGATCAATGGAGAGTGCAGGAGGGCATTCCAGGAGCAGCACCAGGCATCCCTAAAAATGAGCTGTCAACCTGGTGAAGCTACCAAATTGGACTACTTGTGTCCAAAATAGCATAAGCAACAAGAGATAGACAAAGCTAAGTAATCCCACAACAAATGAATTAGATAGAGTTATAGAGGTCTGCAGCATTGAAACATGCCCTTTGGCCCAACTTGCCCATGCTGCCCAATTTTCATAAGTAATCTAGTTCCATTTGCCTGTGTTTGGTTCATACCCCTCCGTACCTATCCCATCCATGTACCTGTCTTAATGTTTCTTAAATGACGAAATTGTACTTGCTTCCACCACAATCTTTGGCAGCCCGTTCCAGACACTCACCACTCTCCATGTGAAAAAATTTTCCCTCTGTACCCTTTTTATCTCTCCACACTCACCACAAACCTAGGACTTCTAGTTTTAGACTCCCCTACCATGGAGAAAAGCTGTTAGCTACCAGCCTTGTCTATGCCTCTCCTGCTTTTATAGATCTCTATAAGGTAACCATTCAGTGTCCAGTCTGTCCAGCCTCTCCTTATAACTCAAATCTTCCAGTCCAGGTAGCATTCTATAAATCTTTTCTGCATTCTTTCTAGTTTAATAATATCCTTTCTATAGTAGGCCAACCAGAACAGCATGCAGTACGGCAAATGTGGCCTCGTCAACGTTTTGTTCAGCTGCAACAAGACATCCCAACTCCTACACTCAATGCTCTGACTGATGAAAGCAAGTAAGCTGAAAGCCTTCTTCACCAACCTGTCTACCTGTGATTCCACTTTGAAGAAACTATGAACCTGTACCCTAGATCTCTTTGTACTATAACACTCTCCAGGGCCCTACCTGAAGCCCTACCTTCCTGAAGAAGGGTAATACCTGAAACGTTGACTGTTCCTTTCCTCCAGATGTTGCCTGGCTTTGCTGTGTTCTTCCAGCCTCCTGTTTGCCTACGACTGTGTAAGTCCTCCCCTCGTCTGACCCACCAAAATGTAACACCTTGCATTTATCTAAATTAAACTCCATCTGCCACTGCACAGTTCACGAGCCCAGTTGATCACGATCTCACTGCATTCCCAGATAAATTTCTTCACTGTCCACCATATTGCCAATCTTGGTGTCATCTGCAAACTTACCTCCTAAATCCATATCCAAATCATTTATATAAATAACAAATAACAGTGGACCCAGCATTGAGCCCTGTGGCACTCCGCTGGTCACAGGCCTCCAGTCTGAAAAACAACCCTCTACCACCACACTCTGTCTTCGACCGTGAAGCCAATTTTGAGTCCGACTGGCAAGCTCTGCCTGGATGCCATGTGAATTAACCTTACTCAACAACCTACCATGAGATACCTTGTCAAAGGCCTTGCTAAGGTCCATATAGACAACATCTACCACATTGCCCTCAGCTACTTTCTTGGTCATCCCTTCAAAAAAACTCAAACAAATTCATGAGACACAATTTCCCACTCACAAAATCATACTGACTGTCCCAAATGAGTCCTTGTCTCTCCAAATGCCTGGAGAACCTGTCTCTCAGTATCCCCTCTAACAACTTACCCACCACAGATGTTAGGCTCACTGTTCTGTAGTTTCCAGGCATTTCCCTACAGCCTTTCTTAAATAATGATACAACATTAGCCACCCTCCAATCTTAGGGCTCTTCAATTGTGACTGTTGATGATACTAGGGGCTCTACAGTTTCCTCCCTGGCCTCCCACACAAAGTCCTGGAACACACTTCAGTAGGTCTCAGGGATTTATCTATCTTAAAGTATTTTAAGACTTCCAGCACCTCCTCCTCTGCAATGCGGACTCTCTTCAAGACATAACGATTTATTTCCCCAAGTGCCCTAGCATCTAGGCCCTTCTCAAAAGGTAAATACAGACGAAAAATATTCATTTAGGATCTCATCCATCACTTGTGGCTCCTCACATTGATGATATTGTTAATCTTTAAGAGGCCCTGTTCTGTCCCAGTTAACCTTTTGTCCTTCATGTACTTGTAGAATCTTTTTGGATTTTCCTTTACCTTATCTGCCAAAGCCATCTCGTGTGCCCTTTCAGCCCTCCTGATTTCTCTCAAGTGTACTCCGACACCCTCTATATTCCAAAAAGTTCACTTGATCCCAGCTGCCTCCTTCTTTTACTTGACCAGGGTCTCAATAACTCTAGTCATCCAGGGTTACTTACTCCTGCCAGCCTTATCCTTCACTCTAACAGCAAATTACCGGTCCTGAATCCTTGTTAACTTAATTTTGAATGCCTCCCATTTACCGAACATCCCTTTGCCTGCAAACAGCCTCTCCCAATCTACTTTTGGAAGTTCCAGTCTCATACAATCAAAATTGGCTTTGCCCTATTTTAACTTGTGGACCAGATCTAGCCTTTTCCATAGCTATTTTAAAACTAATGAAATTATGGTCACTGGTCCCAAAGTGTTCCCCCACTAACACTTCCATCACTTGCCTTGCCTTATTTCCCAAGGGGATGTCAAATTTTGCTCCTTCTCCAGTAGGCCATCTACATAACATGAGAAATTCCTCCTGAACACACTTAACAAATTTATATCCATCCCAGCCCTTAACACTATGGCAGTTCCAGTTGATGTTAAGAAAGTTAAAACACCCTACTATTACAACCCTATTGTTGTTGCAGCTATCAGCAATCTCCTTACAAATTGCTCCTCAATCTCCCGCTGACTACTGGGGAATCTATAGTATATGCTATCAAAGTGATATCCCTCCTTTCATTTCTCAGTTCTACTCCTATACACCCAGCGGACGAGCCCTCAAGAATGTCTTCTCTCAGTACTGCCGAGATGTTCTACCTAATTAAAATGCAAATCCCCCTTCTCTCTTGCCTCCCCTTCTATCCTTCATATAGCATCTGTACTCCAGAACATTGAGCTGCCAGTCTAGTACTTCCCTCAGCAACATTTCTGTAATAGCTATAACGTCCCAGTCCCATGAACCCATCTACGCCCCAAGTTCACTTTCTCTTACCTGTCAGGCCTCATGCATTGAAATAAATGCAGTTTAACCCAGACTTCCATTGCTTCCTGCCATGCTCTTTCCTGCTCCATCTAGTACTAGGATTAACAAAATGGCCTGTATTATTTAACTTGTTCTCATTAACTTCTGTACTGTTGTCAACCTTCTCTTTTGTCTCCCTACTGCTTTGGATCCCACCCCACTGCCATACCAGTTTAAACCCTCGCGAGGAGCTCAAGCAAATCTCTCCACCAGGTTATTGGTCCCCCTCCAGTTCAAGTGCAACCCATCCCTCCAGTACAGGTCACCCCAGAGGAGATCCCAATGATCCACAAATCTGAATCCCTGCTCCCTGCACCAGCTCTCAAGCCACACATTCATCTGCCAAATCCTCCTATTCCTACTCTCGTTAATGCATGACACCGGAAGTAGTCCACAAGTTACTAGCCTTGAAGTCTTGTATTTTAACCTTCTGCCTATCTCCCTATAATCACTCGTCAGGACCACATCCCTTTCCCTATCTATGTTGTTGGTACCAATAAGTACAACAACTTCTGGCTGCTCACTCTCCCCCTCAAGAATTTCACACAACCTTTGACACTGGCGCCAGGGAAGCAACACACCATCTGAGAGTCTTGATTGTGACCACAGAGACACCTGACTGTGCTCCTGACTAGCAAGTCCCCTACAACTAACGCTTGCTTGGACTTTGCCCGACCCTGGCCTACAGCAAAGCCAGCCGTGGTGCCACAGGCCTGGTTGTTGCTGCTGTACTTCCCTGAGACACTATCGCCCCGAATAGTCTCCAAAATGGTATACCTGTTAGAGAGAGGAATAGCCACAGGAGCCTTCTGCACTACCTGCCTGCTTTTCCTGGCAGTCACCCATCTACTTGACTGAACCTGTAACTACTATCTATCACACTCTCTGCCCACAATATTGCTCTTCAATGTGTCCAACTGGATCTCTAACCAAACCATACAGTCTATGACGAACTGCATCTGGTCACACATCCTGCAGACATTGAGGCAGGGACACTAGACTGCTCCCACATCTTGAATGAGGTGCATGCCACTGCCCTAACTCCATCTCTGCTCCTTTACACTAAAACAAGGAACAGAATCTTACCTTACCCTTACCTCAATGCTGATCACCCTACTCACTGAAGTCCAGTATCTACCAAGGCCCACGCTTAAACCTCCAGCAGCACTTTAACCGTAAAGCAGCCTTTCTCAAAATGACCGCTTCAAAAATGGCTGCTTTGCTATAGTTTGCCTCCCTTTAATTCGCTCCTGGATGATCACTGGTGACTGAGCCGCCTGCTCTCAGAATCCTCCTCAGTTACTTCTCAGCAGCACCCTCTGTTCAGATCGAAGCTCTGCAGTCCTGCCATATCCATTTATGAATACTGGTAGACAATTGAACAACTCACTGGAGGAGGAAGCTTCACAAATCCTCAACAATGGAAAAGTCCAACACTCAAAAGTTCAAAAGATAAGGCTGAAGCATTCACAAAAGATCTTCAGCCAGAATTGTCAAGTGGATGATCCATCTTGGCATCCTCCAGTTGTCCCCAGCATTAGAGATACCAGTCTACAGCCAATTCGATTCACCCCACATGATATCAAGAATTGGTTGGAGGCACTGGATGCAGCAAAGGCAATGGGCCCTAACAACATTCTGGCAATAGTACTGAAGGCTTGTACTCCAGAACTGACAATAGGATAAAACTAACCCAGCAAATTACTGCCCCATCAGTCTGCCCTTGAGCATCAGTAAAGTGATGGAAGCTGTCATCAACAGCTAATATGTTTCACTAACCTCAGGAAACTAATGTGTTTTAAACAAATCATTTGAACTGAAGTTAAAATTTTATCTGAGTCATTGAAACCAGTCAATTGATTCCTGTGCTAAGAAACTCACATCTCCTGTTTTAATTTACAGAAATTGCACATATTAGACATGAATAGGTAGCATGCAGCTATCCAGGTTGGAAATACAATGGAGCCAGACTTGGGAAAGCACAAATGCACCACATTTCAGTAACTGCTTAACATAACAAAAAAAAGAGAAAGATGATGAATTAGTAACAGTAACAACATCCTCCCGTTTTCTTTTCAACATGTCAAAAGCCAGCACTAGTGATAAAACAAATCAGAGAAATATCCAAGAAGCTCAGGATTTTACAGATTTCACTACTGCTGAGAACACAAGACATCAATTAAAAGTCCATGGTCTCGGATACAATTTTAGCAACTTAAGGACTCCAAGGATTTTTAAACTGCATATTCTTTATCTTCTGATTGTACTGCACCTTCTTTTTTCAAAACTTTATATCTGTGTTTGATGTCATAATTTATTATTTTCTTGGGTTTAGTGGATAAAAACATTTCTTTTCTATCACTCAAGAAAACCACATTGGCTAATTCTATTTTTTAATTTAGCAAACTTACATTTGAATTGAAGTGTGATAGCTGTAAGCTAAAGGATCTTAAAGGTTGTTGTTGCAGCCAACCGAGTGCATTTAAAAGAAGGGAGCTGATTCATCACTTCTCACCAAGGGTAATGAAATACACTGTACTTCAAAACTTGGACAGCATTTTAGCATGAGCTGATAAGTGGCAAATAATATTTGTGCCGCAGAAGTGCCAGGCAATGGACATCTACAAACTAGAAGAATCTAACAATCTCCCCTTGGCACTTTATCATATTTCCATCACTGAATCTCCCACTGCCAACATCTTGGAAGTTAGTATTGACCAGAAACTAAACTGGATCAGCTGTATTAATACTGTGGCTACAATAACAAGTCAAAGGCCACGAATTCTGTGTTAAGTAATACACCTCCTGTTTTACCAATGACTACCTAAAATCTACAAGAAGCAAATCAAGAGTGTGATGGAATAATTACCATATAGGTACAGCTCCAACAACACTCAAGACATTCAACACCATTCAGGAAAAAGCAGATTGCTTAATAACTGCCCCATCCACCACTTAAGTATTCACACCACACCACGGCTACAGTCGTAGCAGAATGAGGATGCACCATAAACAGCTCACCATGCACATACAAACAGCACTTCCAAACATGCAATCTCTACCATCATGAGCACAAGGGCAGCAGACATATGGGAACACCATCTGCATGTTTCCCTCCACGCCACTGTGACTTGGGCCAATTTCAATCTTCCTTCACTGTCGCTGGATTCAAATCCTAGAACTCCCTTCTTCGCAGCATTCTCTGAGTGTACAATTACTACATTATTGGCATCGCTTCAAGAAGGCAGCTCACTATCTCCTCAAAAGCAATTGGGGATGGACAACTATATTAGTCTGGCAAACAATACCACATCCCATAAAAGAATTAGCAAAAACATAGGTAAACCTCTCAACATACAATAAATTTCAATTAACAATACTATTTCACAGTGGTTATGGGGCAATTAGGCCTTCATATACCAATAAATTAAACAGGATGTTGTTAAGGAACTGCAAAATCAAAATAGTTGGACAGTTAATTCTTCATTCTGTACAGAGATATTCAATAATACTACTTATATATAGAATTCTTTTAAAAAGCTGAATAGTAAATACAATGTTATCAAATTAACAATCATGCATTGCTAACGTATCCATGCGTAAGAATAACTTCTTATAACGCTTGCAGTTTTCACTTTGGGAATAAATTTTAGGCTTAAACATTATTTCAGAAGGCACTTCTGATATTATTTTATGCAAAATATATGTTTTAGTTTTTTATACAAACTAAACCGTATTTAATGAAAATGAAATCTAGTTTAGGCATAACTTTATCTCCTGTTTCAAGTACATAACTACTACAGTCTTGCTTATAATCACCATCTCAAATGCTTGACTCAAATGTTAAATCTATTTACTTCTGTTGAGCTCAGTTCTTCCTAACTATAACAGACAGGTATGCGTGTTATACTGATTTCACTGAACTCTGATGGAATTGACCAAAAATCAAACACAAACTCCTGAGCCACACAGATATTCACAGCATCATAAAAGTTGATTACGGAAATCATTTCATCGACCTTTATAGGTGAAATCCAAAACTGATCACACTGAACCCACCCTCTTTTCATCAACTTAGAAATTCCTCTGCTTCAAATATTCATGGCTTTTTATCCCTTAAAGGTGCAAAGGATTACATGACAACAAAAACAAAATACTACAGGATGTTAGAAATTTGAAATAAAGTTAAGTGACATCTGTTTCAACCACAAATATGGACTGCTTTCTCTCAGTGCCTTTCACATCTGCAAACTCCCTCTTTGCAGTTTTTCAAGATTTCATTTACTTATATAGGATTACACAGGAGATATGGCACAGAAACAGGCAATTTGGCCCAACCAGTCTATGTGGATGTTTTTTCTCCACTCCAGCATCAACCCAACTTTCCTTATCAATAGTTACCCAATCAAAAGTAATTTTTCTTCTCTATCCATTCTATCAAAATCCTCATAGCTTTAAAAGCCCTTAGTAAGGCCCTTACAATTCCTTTCTTGCTCACTCCAAAAATAACTCTCTAAACAGAGGGAAACAGATGTTGCATAATCTTTCTTCAATTCCAGTCTCATACAAATACAAGTAAAGAATGTAGTTTTATCACAATTTCAACCCAACCTTTAAATAAGCAAACTATCCTTGCAGCTTCAGTGTTTTCAAAAATATCTATGGCCTCTCATTGCTCTTTTGTTTCCCATATTCAAATGCATAGTAGATGAAGAATCTTTTGCTTTTATGATGCGAAAGCTAAGATAAATGTGCGCAAACTTTCGAAAAGGTCTTTACTACTCAAAAGGCAAGAATTGTCACGAATATAAGTGCACCATTTAATAAAGCAATTAATTTCAAATTACTCATACTTATCATAGTATCATCCAACACATGCCTGAACTATGCATCGAAAGATATAACAAAGCTATGGCCATGTGATTTAATCTCCCTTCAGATGCTGTAGCAGTATCTACCAATCTGTGCCATCTTCCTCAATCATGAGAAAATAATTGGTCACAACTAACCACTAAGCATTCTCAATAATACAGTAGGTAATGTGGGGACCAGCAGGCAAAGCAAGAAATACTACACATAAATTTTAGTTTTCCATCTAAAAATTAAATGCTGTTCGCAGATAATACTGGAATGATGCATACCAGTAATAACACTACCTAGTTTTAGGGAAGTTCAAATATTAGTTCAACACTAGAAATATCAGTTTCCCAAACAATAAAACCTGCACGTCAAATTTTAAGAGCACAGATGCTACTAACAATATTTACTCCTTTGCTCAACATACCTTTTCTGTTCATTCTGTTAAATTTAGATTCCTACCTGCTGGGATTTGCGAGAACATCTCCAGAACCATATGCATGTTTTTGCGACAGATGTCCTCAGGATCGTCAAGCAGCTCAGACAATGGCATAATGACATCATTGTCCAAAAATGCAAATCTGCAGGAGAAAAGAAAACAAGGAGTAAATAAGAAGAAAAACACTGTACAACAAACTTGATATAAACATAAGACAAGCTGTTACCTGCTTACCACTGAAAATATAATGATAATTTTGGGAATACAAAATTCCAGCGATAGAATAACATTTATATTTGTAGTCCTTCATGGAACATTATATAAAGCGGTTGACTTGTGTGGATCATGAGCTTACCTGAAAGAAATTATACCTATATTTACTGGAACTATTATTTTTAAATACCAGCACTGTGTTCAATTCTTTTCACGACAGAAATTTCTCTGACTTTCAGAATGGCTTTCACACATTCAGTATGGCTACAGTGCAATTTTATTTTGTGCAGCTGTTTAGTGATTCTTATCCTTTGCTTTTGTATCTGAGAGGAGACATGGCAGCATGTCTTAAAAATCATTGTCACTACTCCTTTTTCTTGATATAATCAAATAGAAATGTTTCAAAATGAAAAATATTACAAGAGAACACAGCTAAAGCTGGAATTGTCCTCCCTCAATAGTCTCCAAAATGTAGCAGGAGAACAACAGAGAATTGGAGAAATTCTGCCAGTTTTGTCAATCACCCTCTCACCATCCCATCCTAGACTGCAATCCCAACATTCCCACTAGGGCTACAACTACTCACTCCTTCCCTGCATGTTGGAAGATTGCAATAAATGAGAATCCCATCAGGTTCCCCTGATTTCTGCACCAGCCAGCACCATATCTCGAAACACAAGATTTTAACGAGTAGGCCATTCATTCCATCAAGCCTGTTCCTACATTCAATAAGATCATGAGTGATCTATTTGTTGCCTTAACTCCACTTTCCTGCCAGCTGCCACAAACCTTGACTACTTTGTCAATCAAAAATCTGTCTAACTCAGCCTTGAATATATTCAATGTGCCGACTCCACTCTTCTTTGTGGAAGAGAATTCTAAAGACACAAACAACACAGAGAAATCTGTCCTCATTGCCATCTCAAACCGAAAAATCCTTATTTGTAAAATGTTTCCCTCGTTCTGGATTATATGTTTCAATAAGATTACCTCTCATTCTTCCAAAATCCAATGAATATATCCCCACATACTCATTCTTGCCTCATAACACAACACCTTCATCCCAGGAATCACCCTAATATTCCAAGTACCCTCACTAATGCCCTGTACAATTGTTACAAAAAGTTCCCAGCTTTTATACTCCAGCGCCTTGCAATATAAGGCAACATGAAAAGTGGCTGCAAGCTCAAGGTCTTCTGTATTCCTTATTATTTTCCAAGTGTAGAGCTGCCTATTTCTGATCTTCAGGAATCTTCTGTGTTCAACAGATTGTATCAATATTTTGAATCCAGCAGCAAAATATTTCCTGAGATCGACAAGGGTTTTATTGTAGATTTATAATTTGGCACAAACACTAAATTCCATCTTTCCCTTTGTGGCAATACTGTGGCTTTAAGAGGTGTGTTTTGTCCTGATTTCTTTTAGAGAAAGACTGGGGGACAGGTACCAAGCAGCCTATGAGAGAATAAATAACTTGTGAAGCCTTAGGTGTGTTTTTTTTTTAAGTTGGAACTTCTGTTGGGTGATAGAATCTATAGCCTGGATGGGTGTGGTCAACCTCCAACCCACAGAATCAGGATTTTTAGTTTAGCCTTCAGCAGTTGTTGGGGTCTTGAAGAAGTGAAGGGTATTTTTCCCTCTCTTGATTGCAGCCAAAAGCTGGGGGTTTTCTGCCTGTGAGACAATCTGTGTTCTGAATTTGCCTTTTGCCAAGGGTGTGTTTATGGGATGTTACCAAGTTGGAACAGTTAATTCATAATAGTACTGTATCTATTATTCTGGTAAGTTTTCCAACAGAATTAAGTTATTCCAATTCCTTCTTTCTTTTGTTGCATTTCAACTATCGTTGATGAATAAAGTGTGTTTTGCTTTAAATCCAGTAGTTTGACCAATTGAGTTGCATCTGGAACACAATACCTTACACTTACCTTTAAAATAAGAAAAGGTGAGGGTCTAGACTATTTTCTGAATATTCTGAGGGGGATTTGGTCTGATCCATAACACCTTCCCTGTCCAGATGCTAACCCTCGACTGCGGAAGCACACAGCTCTTATTTTTAATATGTAAAATATTCCCAGTCATCCAATTAACAAATTAACACATCATCCAAAGATAATCACTATTTACCAAAGGCAATGTAACAAAATACAAAACAAACCTAAGAGAACAAACAAGGGAGAAGATAAAATTAAAATGCTACTGGTGATGGATATAATGCATCTGAGCCACTGCAGCCCACCTATTCCTCAAGGCTTTGAGGGTATCTATGGACACTGTATACTCCTGCTCCAAAGAAATTCAGGCATAGACGCAACCATGAAAGAGAGGCTGCAGTCAGGAAAAGAAACCAGTTCATTCTTTTTTTAGATATTTTCTAATCAACCTGTTCAAACATACCTCTTGAGCAGGCGAAATTTGCACTGGGCATCCTGGCTCAGAGATAGGGACACAACCACTGCACAAGAGGCTTAATACCATCTCTTTCTGTTTTATTTTAAACAGCCACCACCAATGTACCTAATAACCCAAATAACAAATTAAAACTTACGAACACTGCCCAACAGGAAACCCAGCTCTGAAGTACAAAGTCCACGAAGTGTCACCATTCTCAATTTTCTCCGGAGCTATACAAAAGCAATATAAAGGGAGGTGGCGGGGGGGATTTGTAGTGCACTCTCAGTGTCTCTACTTATAGGCTAGAAGACCCGGGTTCAAGTCCCACCTGCTCTTGAGATGTGTCGTAACATGTCATTTAAAAAATAAATAAAAGAAAAATACAGATGTTGGAAATCTGAAAAGAACAGAAAGTGTTGCAGACACACAGCAGGCCTGGCAGCATCTGCGGACAGAGAAACAGAGTTAACGTTTCAAGTCTAATATGACTCTTCTTTGGAACCCAGTTCATACTGGACGTGAAACATTAACAACTAGGGGCAGGAGTAGGCAATTCAGCCCCTCGAGCCAGCCCCAACATTTGATACAATTATGGCTGATCTCAATCTCAGCCTCAACTCCACTTTCCTGCCCACTCTCCCTTCAACCCATTGCTAATTAAATATCTCCTGCTCAAATTCACTCAATGTCCCAGCATCCACTGCACTCTGGGATTGTGAATTCCACAGTCATGACCCTTTGAAAGAAGTAATTTCTCCTCCTCTCTGTTTCAAATCTTCTACCCTTTATCCTAAAACTATGACCACTCATTTTAGATTGTCTCACTTGAGAAAACATCTTTTATATGGTGTCTTTGTCAATCCTTATTAGCATCCTATATACCTCAATTAGATCACCTCTCATTCTTCTAAACTCGAAAGTATAGGCCTGAACTGCTCAATCTCTTTTCATAAGACAAATCCCTTATCTTTGAACTCAATCTAGTGAACCGCCTCTGAACTGCCTCCAACACAACTATATCTGTCCTCAAGTAAGGGGACCAAAATTAGATGTAATATTCCAGGTACTGTCTCATTAATGTCTTATGCAGTTGCAGCAATACTTCACTACTTTTATTATCCATTTCTTTAGCAACATATGCCAAAATTCTATTTGCCTCCCTTATAACCTTTTGTACTGCATATTAGTTTTCTGCAATTTATGCATGAGGACACCCAGATCCTCATAGCAACAATGAAGGAACAATATTTATATACATTCAAGTGAGAATGGTGTGTTATATGTGCAGATAAACTTAGAGCTAGCAGCATTAGCAACTGCTTGTTGTCCATGTCTATCTTGCTGGTAGAGGCTGCACATTTGGGAGTTGCTGTCAATGAAGCCTTCATAAGTTGTTGCAATGCTTCTTGTAGATGACGCACACTGTCACTATAGCTCAACAGTGATGGAGTGAGTGCTTTAAGGACTTGATGGGGCACCTAGTAAGCTGGTTGTTATGATTTGGATTACTTAGAACTTTATGAGTATCGTTGCAGATGCAATTATCCAGGAAACTGGAAGAGCGTTCCATCACTTGCTGGTGAGTGGAAAGCAGGAACTGTGACACTTGGTGCAAAATAACCAGCCCTGACCTACTCTCTAAAGTAAATGTTTTTGAGCATGACCATATAAGTTTCTAGTCAAAGCAGACAATCTGGCCCCCAAAACACTCAGGGTAGGAAATGCAGCAATGGAATATCATTGAAGGTTAGCAAAAGGTAGATAAGCTCTTGCTTATTAGAGATGGTCATGGTCTTCCATATATGCTACACAAATGTGATTTTTTGTCATTGACATGCAGCATCTAATTTAAATTAATTTAAAACAGATTTGTCAAAAGAACCACAAAGCAAAGCACTTTTATATATAATCTACACCAAGATAAGGTAATATTGTCTTTAGCTGACACAGAAGTGTTTTATTCTAAGTAAAATCTTTCATAAAGTATATATATTTCAAGTGTCACTTTTCAAAATGGTTTCACACAAAGAGAGAGACAATAAATTATCAATTATTATTAAATACTGCCTTCTGCAGAAAAGGTTCCCCATGCATCAACATAGTTCAAATTTTCATCACCCAACTAACCTGTAGTCTTTACCTGATACCTTTACACCTTCCTTATAAGCGGAGGAGATAGTACAACTGTTCACTTATCTCCTCCAACACTAATTTTATGATTCTAAACACTCATTCTACATGCCGTCAAATTACAGAAGCAAAACACTAACTGTATTGCTGACTTTCAAAATGCCTCAATTTTTTCAGCAAGTGCACATCCACATTACTGCTTCAGTTTTCCACCACATTGTCACACTGATCTCTCCACCTTTGATCTTCTATACTGTTCTAAATCAGGATCAAGGAGAATATCAAGAAGTTATAGAGCTTCTAACGTAGAAAAACATTCCACTGCTACAAAGGGACATAAATTTTAAAATGGACACTGTACCAAAGAAATAGATATTAGGAGGGGTCGTAGATAAAAGAAGATAAAAGCAGAGAGATCCTTTTAAAAAAATAGAAAAATGGAAATATTTCAGCAGGGACTTCCAGAGCATGGGCAGCTGACAGTACTGCTGTCAACGACCAGATGAATGAAGTGGTGAAGCATAAGAGGACAGAGTCAGGAAAAGGGGTTTTGAAGGGTTTGATTTACAGTGATGGGGAGAAGGGTGATAAGATTGGTTGGCTCGCCGAGCTGGTTTCTTGTATCACAGATGTTTCTTTACCATGCTGGGTAACATCCTCAGTGCAGCCTCCGATGAAGCGTCGGTGTGTTTTCCCGTCTGGTTTTTAAACTCTGGAGTCCGTTGAGCTGGATTGCCTCACTTCCGGTTTTCCTTTGTAATGGAATGTATATGGGGTCGAGTTCAATGTGTTTATTAATAGCGCACTTCGTGGAGTGCCAGGCTTCTAAGAATTCTCGTGCCTGTCTCTGCCTAGCTTGGTCCAGGATTTTGATGTTGTCCCAGTTGAAGTCGTGGTTCTCCTTGTCCATGTGAATTGAGATGAGTGAGTATTGGTCGTGTCTTTTTGTAGCCAGTTGGTGTCCATGTACCCTTGTTGTTAGTTTCCTTCCTGTTTGTCTGATGTAGTGTTTCTCACAGTCTCTGCAGGGGATCTTGTACATGATGACTGAGACAACACCAAAATCCTGGGACAAGGTAGGCAGAGACAGGCACTATTAATAAACACATTGAACTCGACCCCATATACATTCCACTACGAAGGAAAACCGGAAGTGAGGCAATCCAGCTCAACGGACTCCAGAGTTTAAAAACCAGACGGGAAAACACACCGACACTTCATCGGAGGCTGCACTGAGCATGTTACCCAGCATGGTAATGAAACGTCTGCGATGCAAGAAACCAGCTCGGCGATCCAACCAACCTCAACACCCATAACCCGAGCTACAAATCTACTCCAAAACCTTAGAGAAGGGTGATAATTTGATGTAAACATGAGGATGAGGATTTTAACCTTCATGTAGCAAATATGAGGTTTAGATAACCAGGCAAATATAATTCAAGTATAATATAATTTATCATCAGATAAATGTTTAATCCTTTAGTTCAATTTTCAATAAGAAACTGTCAGGGATTTACGACACAATTTAAATCTGGAAGTGCATTATATCTAAATAATTCGTCAAACTGCCTTACAATATGAAGTTCACAGTAAATATTGCACTCACTTTAGCAAACCTTATGATATCTGTAATTTATTGCATGAATTAAGCTCTCCATCCTTGATTAATTCAAGAACAAGTCAAATAATAAATCATGCATTAACATTATTTATTGATAAAATCAAAATTTACAGTCAATTAAGAAATTAATGGGCATAAATAGATGCAATCACAGTCAAGTAACAAGCTTGAATGACAAACAAGTGATGAACAGTTACTTAATGAAATATGTTACAGATGTTGTAATGGAAATAATAATTCAGCAACAACAAAGTCACTGATTTCCAATTAATGCTGAGATCAGTGTGTGAGACTACTGAAAACTGATGAAATTCAATTTGGGTTAGACCCCTAGATAATTGGCATTAACAGCATTAGATAGTTTTAAAAGTTTAAACAACTTATGCCCTGAGAAATATTGCTAAATCTACTTTCAACTATATACATTATACAGGATTTAGCTTCTGGAAGATTGAGTCCTGTGTCCCTTCAACAGTGAGGTTCTATGTTCCATTGGAAATCTAGCAGAGACCATCTTCACATGAAAGACAATGTTATAGTTGACTGGCTTTTCTTTTACCCATCTTGATCTCACTCATTATTCTTGGTTATTTCAATTTGACTTCTTTTTCTTTTTATTATTACTGCTACTGAAATATTTTCACATAAAACTAGTAACAAGTGCAGAACTCTGTTAACTCCCCTAGCTCTTCCTGCTGTATGTGTACCTTGTGTTTAAGAGAGATCACCTTTAAGGACTTCATGTGCTGTGTGTACACAATGTTGCAACTCTGCCTGCCATGAGGAGCTTGAACAGTTCATCAATTTTTATGAACACCTTTCACCCCAACCTCAAATTCACCTCAACCATCTCCGATACCTCCCGCCCTTTCCTGGACCTGTCTGTCTCCATATCCGGTAACCGTTTCAGCACTCACATCTATTTCAATCCCACCAACTCCCACCTTGACAGCACCTTCTCTAACCCACCTTCCTGCAAGAATGTGATCCCTTACTCCTAATTCCTCTCCCTCTGCCGCATCGGCTCCCAAGATGGAGCGTTCCATTCCCGCACATCCCAGATGTCCTCTTGCTTCAAGGACCGCAACTTCCCCCCTCTGTTGATCGAAAATGCCCTCAACCGCTTCTCTAGCATTTCTCACATTTCTGCTCTCAAACCACCCCCCACCCCCGAACAAAAATAAGGACAGAGACCCCTGGTCCTCACATACTACCTCACCAACCTCTACATCCAGCACATCATCCTCCGCCGCTTCCACCACCTACAATCCGGCCCCACCACCAAAGAGATATTTCCCTCCTCACCCGTATTAGCCTTTCGTCGGGACCGCTCATTCCGTGACTCCCTAGTCCACTCCACACTCCCCACCAACCCCACCACACCTGGCATCTTTCCCTGTAACCGCAGGAGGTGCTACACACACGCCTACACCTCCCCTCTCCATCCCAGGCCCAAGACAAACATTCCATATCTGATGGATTCGCCTGTACATCCTCCAACCTGGTCTATTGTATCTGTTGCTCCTGATGTGGCCTCCTCTACATCAGTGAGACCAAATGTAGACTCGGTGACAGATTTGCGGAGCACCTGTACTCCGTATGCTATAATCAACAACACCTTCCAATTGCTAACCCTTTTAACTCCCCCTCCCACTCCCTTGGTGACATGTCCATCTGGGCCTCCTCCAGTGCCACAATGACAGCACACGCTAACTGCAGGAACAACACCTCATATTCTACCTTGGGAGCCTACAGCCTGATGCCCTAAACATAGAATTCACCAGTTTCAAAATCTCCCCAGTCCTGGCCTCATTCCATGTCCAACCCTCCCTCTCATCCCTGCCTCCTTGACCTGACACGATCTGTCCATTTTCTTCCCCACCTATCCACTCCACCTTTCCCACTGACCAATCCCCACTACCCCTACCTGCATCCATCTATCACCATCCCACCTACTTTCCCCCAGCCCACCCCTCTTCCCTCTGCTTACTTCCCAGCTCCCTTCCCCCTTCCCAGTACCGATGAAGGGTCTAGGCCCAAAACATCTACTCTCCTGCTCCTCTGACGCTGCTGTGACCTGCCGTGTTCCTCCAGCTCCACACTGTTTAACTCTGCCTGCCAGTTATTCTACAGTGGATGTGCACGCTGCATACACAGAAATCAGTTGGTTTGCTGTAATTTCTACTTTATAACTTATGTTTTTCACTGTATCAAATAAACTCAGCCACACAGTTAATCAATCCTTGATATGCCAGTGATCATAAGACCATTATCATTAACATGACGTGGTGAACAGTGGGAGAAAACATTGTTTGGATGAGGGCTATTGTGCTTTAGGCAAGCGAGATAAGCTACAAGTGAAACAAAGGGTTGACAGTCATAAATCATTCTAATGTATAAGTGCAACACCTCACATTTATCTGTATTAAATTGCACTTGCCAGTCCTCAGCCCACTTCCCATCTGATCAATATCCCTCGGTAATTTTTGATAACCTTCTTCGCTATCAATGATACCTCCTAATTTTGTATCATCCACAAGCTTATTAATCATGCCTTGTACGTTCACATCCAGATCATTTAGGTAAATAACAAATAACAAAGATCCCAGAACCGACCCCTGAGGCACACCACTAGTGACAGGCCTCCAGTCCGAGAAATAATCTTCAACCATCACCTTATGCTTCCTACCATCGAGCCAATTTTGAATCCAATTAGCTAGCTCTCCCTGGATCCCATGTGACCTAACTTTCCTAACTAGCCTGCCATGCAGGACCTTGTCAAAGGCCTAACTAAAGTCCATATAGACAATATCCACTGCCCTACCCTCATCTATCCTCTTGGTTACCTCTTCGAAAAACTCAAAGATTTGTCAGACATGACTTCCCACACACAAATCCATGCTGACTATCCCTAATCAGACCAAATGTTGGTTGATCCTGTCCCTCAGTATCCTCTCCAATAACTTGCCTACCACTACTGACATGCTCACTGGCCTGTAGTTCTTTGGCTTGTCTTTGCTACCTTTCTTAAACAATGGAACAACATTAGCCACCTTCCAGTCTTCTGCGACTTCACCAGTGGCTAAAGATGAAGCAAAAATCTCTGCAAGGGCCTCTGCAATTTCTTCCTTAGCCTCCCACAACATCCGAGGATGGACTTGATCAGGCCCAGGAGATTTATCCACCTTAATGCACTTTAAGGCTGCAAACACCTCCTCTCTGGTAATAGGTACCAGAGTAGGACCCTCTACATATTGATTTAGGAAACTTTCTTGGACATATTTGACAAATTCTACCCTGTCCGGGCCTTTTACAATCTGGGTGGCCCAGTCAATACAGGGAAAATTAAAATCTCCAACCAAAACTACTCTATTATTCCTGCAGGTATCTGCAATCTCTCTACACATCTGCTTCTCTAGTACACACTGACTATTTGGGGGTCTATACTACAGACCCAACAGAGTGACCATCCCCCTCTTGTTGCTAAGTTCTAACCAAACACCCTCATTCGAAGACTCCTTAAGAATATCCTCTCTAAGCACTGCTGTAAGCTCTTGAGGTCCTGCTTTTTAACTTCTTACCTAACTCCCTATATTCATTTCGCAGGACTCCATCCCTTTGTCTACCAACGCCATTTGTACCAATGTGCACAATGACCTCTGGCTATTCACCCTCCCACTTCAGAATGCTCTGCAACCGCTCAGAGACATCCTTGACCTTGGCACCCTGGAGGCAACACACCATCTTCGTGTCTCTTCTACAGCCACAGAATCTCCTGTCTATCCTTCTCACAATCAAGTCTCCTATCAGTATCACTCTGTCTGACTGCACCTTTTCCCTCTGAGCCACACCTTGACACCAGATTCTCTCTGACCTGCTGAACAGTCATTGTGACTGTGGCGATATCTTCCAGAATTCCACTGGGATGACTCTCAGCAGCCTTCTGGTTCACTGCCCTTCTTCACGATCTCACGGAGCGTGTACTGCACAGGTCTCCTGCACAGTTGTGAGTACTGTGCAGCAATGTCTCCCAGAATTCTGCTGTGATGACTCTCAGCCACCCTCTGATTCGCTGCCCTTCTTTGCCGCCTCACAGAGGGTGTCTTGCGGAGTATCACTCTGTCTGACTGCACCTTTCCCTCTGAGCCACACCTTGATACCAGGTTCTCTCTGACCTGCTGTACAGTTGTGTTAACCGTGTGGCCATGTCTCCCAGAATTCTAGACAACAAGGTGCAGAGCTGGATGAACACAGCAG
>NC_063355.1:5501307-5573354 GCF_021869965.1 Rhincodon typus
CTAGACCCTTCATCAGAAGGGTCTAGGCCCGAAACGTCAGCCTTTCTGCTCCTATGATGCTGCTTGGCCTGCTGTGTTCATCCAGCTCTGCACCTTGTTGTCTCGGATTCTCCAGCATCTGCAGTTCCTACTATCTCTCTCCCAGAATTCTGTTTATTTACACATCTAACAGCATCTCCAATACAGGAGCATTCCCTCTGTATTGCATTGGAATGTCAACCTAGTTCCAAAACTATGAAAACAGACTCGATACCCCAGTATCCAAAAAGGAACCATAGGTTAAAAAAAATTGAAGACAAAGCTTCTCACCGTTTTGTAATTTGCCAGATTTATCAAGTAGCAGGTCAGTTAAAGATGAATGCCAACACCTAACATAGAATCATAGACTTATACAGAATGGAAACAGGCCCTTTGGGCCAAGTCGCCCATGTCAACCAGGTTTCCCAAACTGAACCACTTCCATTGACCTACGTTTGGCCCATGTCCCTCTAAACCTTTCTTATCGATGTACTTGTCCAAACATCTTTGGAATGTTGTAACTGTATCTGTCTCTACCACTTCCTCTAGCAACTCATTCCATATATGCACCCCTCAGATCCTGTTTAAATCTTTCCCTTCTCACCTTAAACCTATGCCCTCTAGTTTTGGACTCCCTGACCCTGGAGAAAAGACCTTGGCTATTCACCTTATCTATGCCCCTCGTGATTTTGAGAGGCTCAGTCTGTGCAATCACTAGTTTTCCAAGAGAAATTAAGTCTCCAACTATAAAGCCTGTGAAATGGGTAATGTCTCCTGCAACTTTCACGTCTCTGCTGTATACATCCCCACCATGCAACTTCCTCCTATACACATGTTGATCCCACCACAGGACACCATAGCTATTGTGAATGATAATCTTCTTCAGATGTGCAGACAATTGAATGTAACATCATTGTTAAGTCTTCAAATTTGGGAAAATCTGTGTCCACAGAAGAACTCTGTGAAACATTCACGAGAGGGACTGGAATTTAAACTAGAATAAGTAATAAGCAAGCTTTTATTCAGGTAGACTTTTAAATATGCATTTTAACAGCAGCTAAATCACGCCTCTATTCCACTGAAGCCCTGGAAAGATACTGAAGACACTAAAATTAAACCAAAGAAAAGTTCCACTTAAAAACACCTCATTAAACATCTCCAAAGGAAAACTGCACAGCCAACTACACATCAAATATGCTCCACCCAATTTTAGCATGCAGGTTACATTTAGGCATCCAATCATGCCTCCATTAAACTGGAAGTGGGTAAATTGGTGTTGGGTTGCTGTCATGACCTAATTGATTATTTTAACAATTCAACCATCTCAGCTATTCTTGAGAGTTAAAATTCCCCTCTCTGTCACCACCACATACTTCCTCCCATCTCCCAGGGATTTGACATCTTTATGTCCAACTGAGTCCTAAGTATAGTGTTTGTCTCAACTTTTAACCTGAGACACCAAATAGGACATGGTAAGGCATGAAATGTTTATGTACCCTTATGAGTTACATTCTAGGTCTGAAACTTACAAATAGTTTTCTAATACAAGGAAAACCTATCCATATTTATATATATTTCCTACATTACACTGTAAATATTTTAAAAGTATTTAATTAACTATAAAGTGCTTTTGGTACTGAGGTCATGCAGGAGGGCTGTATAAATGCAAGCTTTGTGGTTAAACTAACTGACAAATAAGATTGCTCTATGAAGTGTAGTTCCCAGGAAAGAAGAACATGGGTAACTGGACTTGAAGGGGAGTCCTGGCATTTTGGTTAGGGAGGAATTAAAGACCTCAACAATGTTGGCTAAAATCACATTTTAGATGCCAATAAGAGAGTCACTTACAGGGTGACCCATCTTTGGTGTCAACTCTGCCAATCTGCACAGGGATCCACTCCAAAAGGAGGCAGTGCCTTTCCATTCTGTCTTGATCCATGCAATGAAATCTATCATATTGGCTGCATTTTTCTACTTTCCCCAGTTGCATGTATTGCCGCACTGGAGGAGGAATAAGGTCATCAAGTAGTCATTGTTGGCTAAGTCCTTACTCTTCACCCCTCTATCCACTCGTAATGTAGGAGACAGAGTGGGTCTGGGTACGAAGGCAGTGGTCATAAAATTCAGCCCCATGGTTTATTTGATGAAATTGAGAATTTTTTTAAAACTAAGCCACAGCAAAAACAGCACAAAATGGTTTTACCAGTACATCATACATAAATCAACAAGATTCAATTTATCAAAGTAAGTAGCTATGTTGTGACCAAATTGCAATTATCAAAATATTCCAGATGAGAAATTGTTCTTTCATAGGTGATCTGGTTTGAAAAATGCCATAAATGATGGCAGGTTTCCTGATGATATTGTTCAGCTCTTGGTAGACGATTGACTCTGGTGAATTTCTCATGCTTCCGCCTGAATAGTAATTAGTAGTCCAAGACTACATTAACATCATCACCACTCTCAGCATGACATTCTGTCCTCCCTTCTCAAACTGTCTGCAGCTGTAGTTGATCACACCATGTTCTTTCAACATCATCCAGCTGGGTCCAACTGGTCTCAATTGGTTCCATTCATATCTATCTAATCTTAGCCAGAGAATCACTTGTGATCTTTCTGCTTCTGCACAGTTATCTTTGGTGCCCTCCAAGGATCTATCCTTGCCCCTTTCTGTTGCTCGTCTACATGCTATCCTACCCAGATGTACACCAACCTTTAGCTCACCATTACTGCTTTTGACCCCTCCAATTTCTATAAATTGTCAAACTGCTTATCTGATATTCATCACTGCATGATCAGAATATTCCTCCGGTTAAATATTGAGAAAACTGAAATCATTGCCTTCAATCCATATTCTAGGCTCTGCTCTCTAGCTGACTAAACATCCTTCTCCCTGGCAACTGTTTGTTGATGAATTAAACTGTTCACAACTTTGATATCATATTTAACTCTTGGATGAGAGTTCAACCAGTGATCAGTGTACTCACTACGACAACCTATCTCCACTTATACAACATTACTGGACTTTACTCCATTTCAGTTCACCTGTTGCTGAAATCCTCAGTCATGCAGGTCCAACTTCTAGACTTTATTATTCCATGTACTCCTGGGTGATCTCCCACACATTAACCTCTGTAAATTTGAGGTCATCCGAAAACTAGGCCATCCACATCCTAAATCTCAATAAATCACATTCACATTTCACCTTGGGCTAGCTAACTTATACCGGCTCCCATATTCAAATTTAAAATTTTCATTCTAGTTTTAAAGTCCTTCCATGACCTGGTTTCTCTTTATCTTCATGATCTTCTCTATGACCATCCAAGACATTTGCACTCCTTTAATTCCAGTCTCTTTAATATCCTTAACTTTAATTGCTCCATCATTGGTAGTTGTGCCTTCAACTGCTTTGGCCTTAAATACTGGAATGTTCACTACAAAATTTATCAACCTCTCCACTTCACTGTCCTCCTTTAAGACTCTTCTTAAAGCTTTCCTGTTTGAGTGATTTCTCATCTTCCATACTCTATTGCATGGTTTGGTTTCATAGTTGTTTTATAATACCCCTGTGAATCACCGTGATTTATTCTGTGCATGTTGTCACTGTTGACATAATACATAAACCACTCCTTGTACAGAATACAAAATACATTTTGTCAAATTCCAGGCTGAAGGGTATATTGAAGTGCTCAGTAATCTGCCACCTTCATTAGCATTGTGGTTAACTCTTGTGGTAAATTTGCATGGCACAGCACATTAATGCAACATACTTGTCATCAAACCAATCTTTATTTTACTTATATAGTGACTATCTACATTATAAATAAACATTCACAATTAGGAAGCATATCTGTTTGTAATTTGCACTATACACTTCAATTATTGCTTCATTCACAAATAATTAACTGCTGTTAATAAAAACTGCTGTATTCTGCACAGAATATTGAAATTCCATAAAAGTTGTTCCCCACAAAACATCTATTGTTCTTTTCTGGATGTGATGGCATTTGTAGTTTTTGTCCATTGACTCTCGCATCCTATACATGCTGAATCTTTTTCACAAAGTCTCTTCAAAGCATTATTTAATGAACAATCAGTTGTGGTTTTTCAGGCCTTTCAAGAGATTCTCTTACCTTCCAATACTATGTGTAACCAAAATATAGAAAATTTCTGTGGTCTTGCGACGAACAGTAGCATCCTCATCCTTCAAAAGAAGTTTTAAGTTCTCCAAACAGCCTGAAGGAAAAAAAAAGCAACATTAACTTCTCAGCTGAATTCCTACATTGCAATCTATAACATGAAGTATAGCATATTTATTCAGTCATATAGCATGGAAACAGACCTTTAGGTCAAACCAGTCCATGCCGAGTATAATCCCAAACTAAACCAGTCCCACGTGTATAGTTTCTTGTTGACTGGTACTTAGGCTGTGCCTTCATATAAGCTGGTCCAGATGTGACACCTTAGTTGAAAAATATACAGTGGCCAGGAATATAGGTTGCATGCATTGCTTAAATAAAATGCAAATGATTTCAAAACATGAATGAAAAAATAAAATTGTCATAATTATTGTGGCTCTGATAAGCTGGGAAAAAGTAAAATTACAAGGCCTCTGATACTGTATAAATTAATGACAGCAGATTTAAATGAATCTTATAGAATTGCTAGGAGTAGAATAAAGTATTTATAAATATGAAACCCAAAAATCACGGTATGTCCACTACTTCATTGCAAATGAAGTACTGTAGACCTTGCAAGCACCAATGGCTACCAATATTGATCACACACTGTATGTCAGGCTCAGCCAACTTGAATAATACTGCACCATAGAAGACCTACAAATGTCAAATCAGGCTATTCAGCCCATCAAGTCCACACCAATCCTCCGAAAAGACCACCCAGACCCATCCTGCTACCCTATCCCTGTTACCCTCAACCTCCCATGGCCAATCCACCAACCCTGCACATCTTTGGACTGTGGGAGGAAACCAGACATGTGGAAAATGTGCAAGCTCCACATAGACAGTCACCTGAGGGTGGAATCAAACCCAAGTCCCTGGTGCTGTAAGGCAGCAGTGCTGACCACTGAACCACCATACCACCCACAGCCACTATGCTGCCCATGGTTAATGGTAAATTTTAATTATGTTCGTTGCATTCAAATTGAATATCCAATGAATGACACACCTTTCCAAATACATTATGAAGGACACTCATAAACATGGTCAAAATTACCAGATTGATGAGCTGTGATAGATCGCTAAACTGCGCACTTGAAAATCTAACAAAATGTAGTGAGGACAGAAAACAATTGGTTAAATTCTCGACTGCATCTTGTCAAGAGTCAATAGGAAAGAGGTTGAAGGAAGTGAAAATATGCCCAAATGCTGGAGGCAGATTGAAAGTCAGTTTAGTACATTACTTAAAGAGCTCTCTTCACAGAGCTTAGGCACAGTTGCTGCTTCATAAAATGGAAGAAGTAGGGTCAATCTATTCCTTTAATTAAGAATACAAAGGTCACAGCCTCCTCCTGGGATAAATTCTCATGTTTTCGTCCTTAATTCCTCTTTTTTTCCCATCAACAGAGGCCGTCACTTCAGAGAAATGTTGACGGAATTCTCCAGAGAAATGTCAATCTTCCATTTCCAAATCTTTACACCATTTATTTGTAGGTGCTCAGCTGATCTGAATTTCAAGACCACCTGGTAAAAATCAGATCTTAATGTCCAACCTGACTGCAAGTCAAATTTGACTAAGACTCTGCCTTCATGCTGTGCTTCACAGCAAAGCTATCATGGAAATTTATCCTTAGAGACTTACTACAAAAATACCTTCATTGTGTGATAAGTTGTGTTATGATCTTTTGTGTGATTTTTCTGGTGGCTTGAATACTTACATTATGTTTTCTTTATCCTAACTTGAATCATTCGCAGAAAATTAAGTACAAAATGGAATATTATGCCCGTGTTATATAAATCGAATACAGCATAAATTTAAATGTACATCAAGAATCAATCCTGGTGGTTTAATGAGCTGAAATTGATCCTGAAAATGACAGCTCTTTTTCCTAATTATTCATCATCTGCATAATTTGAATCCTCCAAATACCACTCTATCTTATGTCACTTCCAAGAATAAAGAGGGTGAAATATTTTGAAAACCTGGGAACAGAATTCTACACTTTGTATGAAGTCCCCTCTTTACTCCAGCAACCCTCCAACACACCATACACTTCATGAAGCTGAATATGTGCCATAAGTAGTTGCAATTGCAGTTCTATCAGAATTCTCAGCATTAAACCATAATTAATACCCATAAGGGTTTGGACCAATATACGACAATGGAGAACATTTTACAAGGTCAACCCAGGTTGCCATTTATCTCGACGATGTGCTGATAACAGGCAAGACCAATAAGGAGCATTGAGAGAATTTGGATATCGTCCTCAGACATTTCTCCCAGGGAGGTGTACACTTCAGAAGGCAAGAAGTGGAGTGCATCTTCTTGTGACTCACCCCTCTGACACACACACACCTTACAGATATCCACTTCTGTGCCCTCAGGATCTTTGATGTTTCAATAAGATCACCTTTCATTATTCTAAACTTGAAAATATGTAGGTCAAACATTTTAAAACTTTCTTCAAAAGATAACTTTGGAGTACTGTGTACAGTTCTGGTTGGCCTGCTCTAGGAAGGATATTATTAGATTGGAAAGGATTCAGAAAAAAATTCCAAGGATGTTGTGGGACTGAAGGATTTGAGTTATAGGGAGAGGCTGGATAGGCTGGGACCTTTTTTCACTGGAGCATAGGAGGTTGAGGGGCAACCTTATAGAGATTTATAAAATCATGAGGGGTAGAGATAAGGTGAATAGCAAAGGTCTTTTCCTTAGGGTGAGGGGCACTCGGGGCACATTGTTAAGGTGAGAGGAGAAATATTTAAAAGAGACCTGAAGGGGCAACCTTTTCACACTGAGGGTGGTTCTTATGTGGAATGAACTGCCAGAGGAAGTATAGTTACTACGTTTAAAGGACATTTGGACGGGTACATGAATAGGAAAGGGCTATGGGCCAAATGCAGGGAAGTGGGATTATTTCAGTCTGGCAAACTTGGTCAGCATGGATGAGTTGGACTGAAAGGTCTGTTCCTGTGCTATATGACTCTTTAACTCTATAAGGCCGTCATCCCAGGAATGAGTATAGAGCAACTGGAAATTACCTTCACACTGAATGTACAAAATAATATGCAAAATGAATTAAAAGGATTACTCTTTTCAAGCATCCTAAATATAGAGATTTTCTCAAAATTTATATATTCAATGAAGCTAAAAGTCATACAACCTGTATTGGGTTATAAGATGATCAATATGTTCTAATAACTTTTATTGATCAAAAATTACCATCACCATTTAAATAACAGTGATTTTAAACAAATGCATTGTTAAATAATGATCAACTAATCATTTTAGTGGTGTCACTTTCTAGCAATGTCATAAATTGTAACTAATCATGCAACTCACAGGAGCATGCCACATTTAATTGACACAGCTGTGGATCAAAGTCATTGATGGCAGGCCAGACGGGGCAGAGAATTGGCAGTTTCTGCTAATAGATCTCATTGACCCTTGATAACAATGTAAACATAAAAAATATCATCACGTTGATAAATGTATACCACAAGTCATATCTATGCAGGCTACATGAAAGAAAAAAAGAATCCTTCAAAAATATGCCATATTTGCCAGACCATATTGGTCCACAAGGCATACCACAATTGTGAAAATATTCAGAAAGAAAATTCTCGACACACAGCTATTTTTTATTCATCTTTACCATTCTGAACCAAAAACAACAATACAGCAATAAGCCTTACCTATCACAGAATCCAAAAATGTCTCCATTGCTTCTGAAACACTCATTATAACTTATTATTTGAAATGTCACTTACTTCAAATGGCACATCTTTTTCACTATAGTCAAAGATACTGCTAGAAACAAAATTTGTGAATAACTGCACAATTGTGTCATGATTGAGTCATTGCCATGAATCTTTCCAACTCATTAAGAACACATGAAAAATATTGAGCAGCTTTATTCACCCCGTCAACATTGAATCACAATTTGGACCCAATCACACAACTCATTAAATACGAATGCTTTACATGGCTCATTCAGGATATGTGGGATCTCAGGCTGCCTGAAATCGAAGCTAGCTGCATCTTCAAATTCACGACCTTCCTTTATGGGGCTTAATATGTGTGTCTAGCGGTGATCATGCACTAAAAGGGATGTTTTCTTTTAAGGAAGCCACTTGGATACATCCAGCACATTTTCTCCAGCCAGATAACAGTGGCCAAAAAATTCCATGTGGAATTTCAAAATTGGTGCTGTTTGTTTTTAAAATCAATTTTGCTGTCAGAACACACCAAACCAGAACGGGAGTGCATCTTCTTGTGACCAGACATTTTTTACATTATTGATATCCCCTGTCCTGTTTGGTGAAAGATCACATTAGGAAAATTTCAACCGTATCACATTCCAAAGATTTTTTTATTGCCTTATATTTATCATTATCCTGTGAAGTTTAAATATCTGCATCAAATTCAGCCTATATTGTCTGTCCTAACCTATACATGCTTTGTCAGTGCCAATTTAACGAATATGTAGCACCAAGGTATTCTCCTGCACAAACCAATAATACCAGTTTCTCTCTCTTCTTGCTTCTCTTACAATCATGTTGAAAGGTACAGAAAGCCACTTTTGTTTTGTATTCTATTATATTTTTTCATTTTGTTTTCCAGCTATGGCCATTTTGAAGCATAACTAAAAAAAATATGCTTGCTCTTTTCAATTTTCATTTGTTCTTCTTGCTTATTCCATTCCCAAGTAAATTTCTCTGTCACAGGAGACCCAAAGTGTCTTTCATCCAGTTTTGCTCTTAACGTATAAGGAAACCTTTGGTTTTTTGTTCCCATTGGGTTTGTATGAGACTTTACAGGCAGTCCACAAAAACTGTGTAATTCCGAAGCACACGTTAATGATCTGTACACTGGGGTGACCACTGGATGATAAGACGGACAGCAATTTTAGAAGGCAGCTTTCTAGAAGAAGATGCATCTTATTGCCGTGATTGTAATGAGGTCAGCCAGGTGGATCTCAAACAAGAGATAGTAAGAATTCCTGGAGTCAGAGAATACACAGTGTGGAGCTGGAGGAGCACAGTGGGCCAGGCAGCATCAGAGGAGCAGGAAAGTTGACGTTTTGGGTCGGGACCCTTCTTCAGAAATGGGGGAGGGAGAAGTCAATTCCAAAATAAATAGAGAGAGGAGGGGTGGGGCTGGGGAAGGTAGGTAGGATGGTAATAGCTGAGTGCAGGTAGGCAGTGGTGGGGATTGGTCAGTGAGGTGGGAGAAGCGGATAGGTGGGAGAGAAGATGGACAGGTTGTGTCAGGTCAAGGAGGTGGGGATGAGAGGGAGGGTTGGTCATGGGATGAGACCCAGGAATTCCTAGAAGCCTGGTACTCCACGAAGAAAGCCATCAACAAACACATAGAGCTCGACCCCATATACACTGCACTGCGAAGGAAAACCAGAAGTGAAGTAATCCAGCTCAATGGACTCCAGAGTTTAAATAACAGGCAGGAAAACATAACGGGGCCTCATCGGAGGCTGCACTGATGATGTTACCCAGCAGGGTAATGAAACGTCTGCGGAAAAACAATGAACCAGCTCGGCGAGCCAACCAACCACAACATCCACAACTCGCGCTACAAATCTACTCTAAAACCTTATAAACGCCTGGTTAAATAGTCACCTGGGTCTAATGGAGGTTGATACTGGCACAGCCGTTTTAGTGATCACAGCACTAGTCTTTAACAAAATTCACTCAGGACTTCAACCGTTATGTTTGTGCAAGATCCCAGCTAGACTGAGAACCTATATCTGGGAACCTTTATAGATTAGGGGTAAAACTTCGGTTCCAGTCTCTTATGAGAAGCAGCTGGTTCAGTTACCACTGATTGTAGTAAAGGGCTCAGGCCAAAGATTGACGGGGTGAAATTGGTTGAGAAAGATTCACTGAGATTGGTTCCACATTTTTCAATTAGAAAATGTCTAAGTAAAGTCCTAACTAAATACCTGGAGGTTTTTCAGGAAGGACTAGGGTCTATCAAAGGAACCAAAGCCACCTTGCAGGTTGACCTGGAAGCAATTCCTCGATCCTGCAAAGCCTGCCAAGTACCATTTGCCTTATGAGCAAAAGTAGAGGCTGAAATAAAAAACCTGAAAGGTGAAGTAATCATCAAACCAGTTCAGTTTGCAGAATGGGCAGCACCGGTCATACCAATTGTGAAGTCCGACAGGTCAGTTCACCTTTGTGGGGTTTGAAACAAACGGTAAACCACTTTTGCAGCTGGATAAATACCCGAACACTCGCATAGAGGATTCATATTCAAAGCTGGTGGGGCGCTGTCCTTCATGAAACTGGACAGGAGCCATAAGTAGTTGCAATTGCAGTTATATCAGGATTCTCAGAATTAAACTGTCATTAATACCCATAAAGGTTTGTACCAATATATGAGGATGAGGGGCATTTTACAAGGTCTACCCCAGGTCACCACTTATCTAGATAACGTGCTAATAACAGGCAAGACCAATAAGGAGCATTCGGAGAACTTGGACATGGTCCTTAGACATTTCTCCCAGGCAGGTGTACACTTCAAAGGGAAAACATATGTGTTCCCAAGTTAACTACTTGGGCTATGGAGTTGACAAAATCGATTACATACGTTAGAAAAAGTGAAGGCAATCAAAGGTGTCCCAGCTCCAATGTCTGTACGGGAGCTTAGGTCTTTCCTTGGGTTGGTGAACAACTGTGGAAAGTTCACACGTAACCTGGCCTCCATCCTGGAACCTTTGCATCAATTTTTTAAAAAGGCACGGCCTCGGAAATGGTCACACAGCCAAGCCATATCTTTCAGGGAAGTAAAGAAACATCCTCTAAGATGGTGGCACACTATGATCCCGAGCCAGAGCTGACAGTGACATGCGATGCCTCCCCGTATGGCTTCAGGATAGTATTAGCTCATAGGTGGCCCAATGGTGAGAAACAGCCAATATCAGATGCATCCAGGATTTTGACTAATGTAGAGTATAAATACGCCCAGATAAAGAAGGAAGGTTTAGCCATCAAATTTGGAGTCAGGAAATTCCACCAATACCTTTACGGACAGAAATTTGTAATAATGGACCACAAGCCCCAGCTGGTTCTACTTAAAGAGGTCAACGCAGTGCTGCCTAAAGCTTCAGGCTGAATTCAGTGGTGGGCTCTAATTCTAAGTGCACATAATTACAAATTGGAACACTGTCCAGGAGGCCAAGTTACAAATGCAGATGCATTGAGCCACCTCCCACTGGTAGATACACTGCCGTGGTACTGCCACAGGAAAAGTCCATAATGGTTTTAGATGCTCTGGACACACTTCCAGTCACAGCTGACAATATCAGACTTTGCACACAGAAATATCCGGTCCTGGCCAAACTGAAACAGCTGGTGGTGATGGGGGATACTAAACAGCCAGAACAACAAGAATTGAAACCTTTTTGGGCCTGGAGAGACCAGATCACAGCAGAGGACAGCATATTATTATAGGAGCAAGAGTGATTGTCCTGAGCAAAAGTCGCTGCCAGATGCTGGCTGAACTCCAACAGGGTCATCAAGGGCTGGACTTGCATAGAGTTCAAACACAGGGATGATGATAGAAAAACTGTGTGCAATTATTACAATACACAGACTCCTGTAAGCATTGTTCACAGATAATGGGTCATGGTATACCAGCAGAAAATTTCAGTATTTCCTGAAGTCGAATACTATTTGTCACATAATGACAGCTCCATGCTATCCATCATCCAATGGTCTGGCAGCAAGAGCGGTCCAAACTTTGAAAGCAGGCTTAAAGAAACAGGCTACAGCTTCACTAGATACCATACTGTCCCGGTTCCTATTTGATTATCGGACCACCCCTTCTACAACTACAGGGATAGCTCTAGCAGAGTTGCTAATGGGGAGAACTCTTCACTCAGGTTAAATCTGATCTTCCCATAACTGGGGCCGGGGGGTGAAATAGCATCAGGAACACCAATGTTGGACACAAGACTCCATCAAATGAAAAGAGACAGTTTACTTCAGGGGACAAAGTTTGGTGTGGATACACGGGAATGGCCCTATATGGATAAGAGGCATGGTCGATGAAAGATCAGGTCCAGGGACATTTAAAGTTTCATGTTGTTGCGATGGTCCTGAACAAACACGAAGACCATATGAAAGCTGCAAAGTTTAACGTTCGGGAGCAAAACATGCTCGGTTCCTCAACTGCCTTTCCAACTGTTCCAGAACCCGTGGGCTCTCCATCTCCATCAAGCATTGAAGATAACTCTAAATCTGAGATGGACACAGCAGATCTCACATCTCAATCCCTTTGCTGCATGAAGAGGAGAATGAATTTCTTCCGAGATGCTCTGGGCCCAAGAGGCGAGCTACTGTGCGTAATACGTCATCTGTATCAGAGGCAGTGTTGAAGGAACCTGACCCCAGGAGGAACTACAGTAAGAAGAATTGGCTTATGTCCTCAGACCTAGAGTGGGAGGGATGTAATGATTGTAATGAGGTTAGCCAGGTGGACGTCATTGAATATGAGTTACCTGATGAAGGCTGTTAATTTGGTCCAATCAGGGAGCCCTCGCTGACAGATATGTCTGAGGTTCTGTTCACTCAGAGAGCTAGATCAATGTCAAGTACTATGCAGGTGTAAATGCAGGGTGACTTGGTGACGGGAAGATGGTCTCTTTGGAGTTATTTCACTTATGGTCAGCAAATACCATATTATCATGTTAGGAAGACAGAATGGGGGTCTTCAACATTTTCTTCCCAGACATTCTAAAGGTATGCATAATAATGGTAAACGAGCAGTGGAATAACAAATATAAAATTACACACAGTAAAATGCATATAACACTGTATGTTTAACTTTTTGGTGCAGGAGCAGCACCACAGAAGTTCAATTATTTTAAGCAAGGAAAACCAGAGAATTAGGAGATATAGTATTACCAATAGAAACAGGAACTCTAGAAGACAAATGTCTGGGAAAGCAGTCATATTTGGATAAGGAAATCAGTAATAGCACTTCAATGTAAGAGTTTCTGAAAACGAGGGGACTTCATACAAATGCTATATCAGCTTTAAACAAAAAAAAATAACTTCGGATGCTGGAAATCAGAAACAAAAACAGAAATTGCTGGAAAATCTCAGTAGGTCTGACAGCATCTGTGGAGAGAAAGCAGAGTTAACATTTCAGGTCCAGTGACCCTTCTTCAGAACTCAGGGTCCCTGGACCTGAAATCTTAACTCTGCTTTCTCATCACAGATACTGCCACACCTGCGGAGTTATTTTAGCAGTTTTTGGTACTATATCAGTTTTGTTAAGTTTGAAATAGAGAATAAAAATGCTGAAGCAAGCACAGAGAAATTTTTTCTGCCTTGGTGTCTGCAGGTAAAATTTGGGCAGCCTAAACTTGAAGCTTAGCATCAGAATGTAAAGTGACAGTTAAGGTGACAATTATTCACAATATACATTAATGACTTGGACAAGGAGATGAATGTTCTATTGTCAAGTTTGAAGATAACACAAAAAATCGGTAGGAAGATAAGTCGTGAGGATGACATTGAATTTACAAAGATATAGTGATAGTTCAGGTAGTATTGAGGAGGTGGCGAGGCTGCAGAAGGACTTCAACAGGTGAGGAGAGTGGACAAAGAAGTGGCAGATGGAGTACAATACGGGAAAGTGTGAGGTCATGCACTTTGGTAAGAAGAATAAAAGCATGGACTATTTTCTAAATGGGGAGAAAATTCACAAGTCTGAAGTGCAAAGAGACTTGGGAGTTCTAGTCCAGGATTCTCTCAAGGTAAACTTGCAGGTTGAGTCAGTAGTCAGGAAGACAAATGCAATGTTGGCATTTATTTTGAGAGGACTTGAATATAAAAGCAGGGATGTACTACTGAGGCTTTATAAGGTGCTGGTCAGGCCACATTTGGAGTATTGCGTCCAGTTTTGGGCCCCATATCTCAGGAAGGATGTACTGGTCCTGGAGCGGGTTCAGAGGAGGTTCACGAGAATGGTCCCAGGAATGGAAAGTTTAACATATGAGGAACGTTTGAGGACTCTGGGACTATACTCATTGGAGTTTAGAAGGATGAGGGGGGATCTAATTGAAACTTTCAAAATACTGAATGGCCTGGACAGAGTGGATGTTGGGAAGATGCTTCCATTGGTAGGAGAGTCTAGGAACTGAGGGCACAGCCTTAGAGTAAAGGGAAGACCTTTTAGAACGGAGGTAAGGAGAAACTTCTTCAGCCAGAGAGTGGTGAATCTATGGAATTCACTGCCACAGAAGGCTGTGGAGGCCAGGTCATTGAGTACATTTAAGACTGAGATAGATAGGTTCTCGATTATCAAGGGGATCAAGTGTTACGAGGAGAAAGCAGGAGAATGGGGTTGAGGAACTTATCAGCCATGATTGAATAGTGGAGCAGACTTGATGGGCCTAATGGCCTAATTTCTGCTCATATGTCTTATGCTCTTATGGCCTTAACAAGAATGGTCAAAAACTTAACAGATGGAATATTATGTGAGAAAATGTGAGGTTATGCACTTTGGCAGGAAGGATAGAGGAGCTGAATATTACTTAAAGGGAGAAAGACTGCAGGAAGCTGCAACACAGAGAGCTTTGGGGGTCCTTGTGCAAGAATCATGGAAAGCTAACTTGTAAATTCAGCAAGTAACTCGGAAGGCAAATGGAATCTTGATCTTTATTTCAAAGGCTTTACAGGATAAAATTTTGGAAGCCTTGCTAAATAAAACTATACAGACTTGCTCGCAGAGCCGGTATGTTTGATTGCAGACATTTCGTCACCCTGCTAGGTAACATCGTCAGTGCGCCTCCGGTGAAGCGTTGGTATTCTACCCTACTTGTTATTTATATGCCTCAGTTTGCTGGAGTGGATGGTATTACTTCTGGTTCTGTTTTTCAGTAGTTTGTATATCGGGCCCAGTTCAATGTGTTTGTTGACGGAGTTCCGGTTGGAATGCCAGGCCTCCAGGAATTCCCTGGCATGTCTCTGTTTAGCTTGTGCTATTATGGATGTGTTGTCCCAGTCACATTCCCGTCCTTCTTTGTCCATGTGCATTCAGACCAGTGAGAATTGGTCATATCTCTTGGTGGCTAGTTAATGTTCGTGTATCCTTATTGCCAGTTTTTTTCCAGTTTGGCCTATGTAGTGGTTCTCACAATCCTTGCATAGTATTTTACATGTTACATTAGTTTTATTGGTTGTGGGTATGAGACATGCCAGGGAATTCCTGGAGACCTGGCATTCCAACAAAAAACTCCATCAACAAACACATTGAACTGGTTCCGATATACAAATTACTGCAAAACGGAACTGGAAGTAATATCAACCACTCCAGCAAACTGGGGCATCTAAATAACAAGCAGGACAGAACACAGATGCTTCACCACGGGCACAATGACGATGTTACCTAGCAGGGTGACAAAATGTCTGCAATCAAACACACTGGCTGGGCAAGCAAGTCTGCAACCTCATCCACAAGCCAAGCTACAAATCTTCTCAAAAATTTTAAAACTATACAAGCACAAATCAGACCACACTACAGTACTGCGAACAATTTTGGTCCCTTTATCTAAGGAAAGATATACTGGCACTGGAGGCAATCCAGAGAAAGTTCACTCGGCTAATCCAGGGTATGAAGGGATTGTTTTATGATTGGTGTTTAGGAGAATGAGAGACGACCTTATTGAAACCTGAGAAATCCTTTGAGGACTTGATAGGATAGTTGTACAAAGGTTGTTTCCCTTGTAGGAGAGTCTAGAACCATAAGATACAATTTCTGACTAAGTGGGGGGTGGTCACTCATTCAAGACTGAGATGAGAAGGATTACTTCTTTCAGAGAGTAGTGAATACATAGATTTCTTTAACCACAGAGGGCTGTTGAGACTTGGTCATGAAGAATATTGATGGCTGAAACAGATCTTTAATCAACAAGGAAGTCTAGGGATATGGGGAAAAGGCAGGAAAGTAGAGTTGAGTGTTATAGCTGTGGTCTCATTGAATGGTGGAACAGATTCAATCGGCTGAATGTTCAATTTCTGTTCCTCATACATCTTATGGTCTTAAATACTGCAGGTTCAATGGAAGGTAATCAATGAACAAATGTCCACAGGAAAGAGCTCACTCCCACCTTCTCAAGGTCAACTCAGGTTGGGTAATAAATGCTGGCTCAGCCAGCAACACTCACACCCCATGAGTGAATTTAAAAAAAGCATAATTCTGTTCTTTGTGTAGTTTCCAATTACAAATTATACTTTAAAACTTTTACTAAATGTTGTGCTTCCATCCTACCACCACAGAGTTTCTCATGCTTAATAATCTGTCATTCAAAACTAAAGAAGTAAAGAGATGCAACAGCAATTAATTGATCAAAGTTATATAGATATATTTCTTGCCAAATTTCATTGTGTATATAATCAGTGACTGGCAATATTCCCTGTAATCTTTCTTCATTTTATGCAGCCTGTTTTCTTTGACAGTGCATTTTAATAACATCAACTTGGAAAGTAGTTGGTGCCAGTTTTTTTTCGGGGTACTGCACTCCTGATCTGCATCCAAGAGGATTCCAGAAGGGTTCTGTTTGCATTTAGTTTGCATTGCTGGGTGTCCTCTTGGGTTCTGAACATTCTTCAAAATAGGATATACCAAGGATTGGAAAACTGAATCATGGGGCACAGGAAATTATGGAAGGGCAGGAGTGCTTAGTGAACGTCATTCAATGCAGGAGAATACTCAAGTTCCAAAATTCAACAGCAACTGTTATTTGTGAGGGATTGAACCAGCAGTTTTGGAAAATTCAGTCTTAAAAGTAGAGACCCTAATTAGCTGGACGTGTCATAGGTGATAAACTGGATGTTGAATAAAACATTCAGCAGACATTCCGAAAAAATGTGTAAATGGGATTTCAACCTGAGATGATAATAGGGATGCTGATGGATTTGGCTTGGAGGTATGGAATCGAAATGAAAATGATTGGTATCGCTGGATCATGTATTTTATCACTGAAGAAAAATTGCCTCCAGAGGGATTTAGGGGTTAGTGTTAATGGTAAGTCTAGGAAGTGAAGCAGCAGTCTGAGAGTTGGCCTCAATTTTTGTCTTAGAAAGAAAACAACTGTAAAACTGGCAAATAAGGCATATTGATTTGACATGTCTTATACTTCACAATGGAGTAGGACCAGAAGTTAATTTCCAATTATCAGTTTCTTTTTATTAGTGCCTACATACCTTGACTGCTAAACCTTTCTTCGGTTAATCTACGTCTAGGATAACTGAATTATTTATGGTTTATAATAGATACCTATTATTATAATAGATAATGTATACAAATGCATTTGTACAAGTCACGTTTATTGAGCAGTTAAGTAAGATAAGAAATGAAGCAGACAAGGGACCATGTTGATACAACAACTTCCTCGGCGCCCTGCAGTTCCTCCAAACTTGACTGGCACCTTCCCTTAATTGTGTGTTGTGCAAGTAGTGAAGAGGGCCTTCACTTACCGACCTCGACCGCCGAGTAAGCTAACTCGGGGTCGTGCAGCAAGTCACACAGAGCCATGAGGGCCCGTTGCCGGACCAGGAGATCGGGATCCGCTAGCTCCCGCTTCAGCTTGGGCAAAGCCCGGTCCCCGAAGGCAATGGGCGCCTTGGTCGGGTCGATGTGAGGAGGATACTTGGCAGAAATTCTCGTGTGAGCCATTTTCTCACACCTTTTTTAACAACAGCAGCAGCGAAGCTCCGAGGGCTCAGAATAAGTCGAGCTCACAATCCGATGTTTCACTGGTGAACGTTTGAAAGTTCGGCTCGCGGCTTGGCTCAGTTGCCATAGCAACGCCCGCGGCCTACTCCTCCCTAAAGCGCCTGTAATCAACATTGCACCGTACAGGTAAATGGGTCTCCAATATCCGTAACAAAATCTGCTTTGGACAGCCTTAATTTAACTTAGGAAAAGTCCCAAGTGCAACTCAAAGTCGTAAGACTGTGATCAGAAATAAGGAAGTATTAGGAGGGGTTAGTCCTGAATGATGAGTAATGGTCATGGTCAGTGGAAGGGAGGATTTTTGTAGGACTGAAAGAGGACACAAATTGGGCGGAGGGAGGGACAATTTTGAAAAAAAGATAAACAGCAAGTTAGGACTTTTAAATTGCAGGTGTTGGGAAACTAGCTGGAACAACATAGCACAAAATCCAGTACTGAGGGTTTTTTGTAGTGCATTGGTAGTGTCCCTATCTCGCGTTCAGGTCCTAGTTGCTCCAGGGATGTTCTGACACATCCCTGGACAGTTTGATTATACTTACCTAAAATCAAATACTGCGTGATTTAAACACTCTGACTGCACAAAGGTTGTAAAACTTGGTTATTTTATTCTGCATTAAATCTTAATCAAACATTAAAAACTTATTAAACTTATAAACTATTTACAAAGGATCATCATGACCCTAGCTCCAGTTCCACCAGGATAACATTAATACGTTCCTCACCTCCAAACAGCAAAGACCAGCTGGTGGAGTTTGACTACTAACTTCCCATGAAGCCATGACATGTGTTCTCAATCCAAATGGAATCTTTCACTCCTTATGGTCTCTCAAATTGTAAGTGTTGGCTAGATGTCTATCTATAGAGTTCTTGCAGCTGTTCACCTGCACAGTTCTTAAGTCACCATCAGAGACCTCAGTCTGCCCTGTTTGTAGCTTTAATTCCTGACCAGTCTCCAGTTATCACTGCTGTACTTTGAAGCATAGTGAGTACTCCTTGTCTCTCTTTAAAAATAAACAAATCCAAAAGGCTGCTGATCCAATTTTGGTTAAATAGCAGTTTAAAAGGTGCTGAAAAGACCTGAAAGCAGCAGTATTAAAAAAAATTATAGAAGCTAACAGAAACACAGAAAAGCCCCATACTGCATTGCAGATTCTTACACTAGCATTTTAAAGAGCTGGTCTTTGCTGTTTGGAGGTGAGGAACGTATTAATGTTATCCTGGTGGAACTGGAGCTAGGGTCATGATGATCCTTTGTAAATAGTTTGTAAGTTTAATAAGTTTTTAATGTTTGATTAAGATTTAATGCAAAATAAAATACATAATATGCAGAAAGAAAACACATAACATGGACTGGTAATCCATTTTCATTCTGTCAGAACTTAAGTTTTTTTAAATCTTTAGATCAGCAGATAACTGACAAAGTCAAGCTGTCAAATCTCTTCTCTCTTTGGGTACCGAAGAGTTAAGAAGAATAAAAATCTTCTGGAATTTCTGACAGTGACCATAGAGATTCTGAAAAGCATTTTCAGATTTTTATAAGATCAATTTAAAATTCAAGTCTGTTTCAGGATACACAGGTTTGAGATCATGTATTGCCCACAGCCAACTGAAATGATTGACCAATTCATAGGCAAGTGTTGTCACAAAGCTACAGAATATAGTTTCACAAAAGACAACTTAGCTGAAAGACTTAAGAAACTGGTTATTGCCTTTATACCCATCAAATTCTTCAGAAAATGATTTCCGGACAAAACCACAGATTACACAATTGACGCCAGTAGGAGAAGGCTACATTTTTGAAGAGATTGTAGCAGGACAGCAGCAACTGCAAGTGTTGGCCTCTGGAACATCTATTGTAGCCATGAACAGGGTCAATAGAACATCCAAATCTTGCATGAGATGTGGCTTGTCTTATGCATCAAAATAGTGTACAGCATTTTGTGGCATTTGTGAGCTTTCTTCCATAAGAGTACAAAGGTGTGCAGAAAGCCTAATTGTACAGAGAAACCCCAAGTACAGCACAATGCTCCACAGCAGCATGCGAAGAAGGACTAACCAATCAAGGTACAATGCCAAAGATTCAAAAGTTCCATGCATGCACACAAGCATGTCAACAAAATCAAACAGTAACCACAACCTTACAACCTGCTGACCCCAGTCAGTACATGGAGTCCACATGGAGGCCATCAGTAAAAGTGAAGCCTTTACCTCCATCCAAGTGATATACTACATACCAAAATTGACACTTAAACTAGTGCAAATATCATCCTTTTACGCTTCTTACATGCAATGCAGTCAGTCAACCGATGCAATATTGTGCCGTCCACACACGATAAGCTAGCTACCTACAACACATCCAACATTCCATGTATTGGCATTATCCATTTTAAAAGCCAATACAAACATGACCTACTGGTATTATAGTGGTATTAATAGTCTAGTGACTATTAATCAAGAAATTGATGCTCTGGGCACCCAGATTGAAATCCCACCATGGCAGGTGGTGGAATTTCAATTCAAAAAACAAAATGGGGAACTAAGAATCTCCTGATGACCAAGAAACCATTGTCAATTGTTGGAAAAACCCATTTGGTTCATAATGTCCTTCAGAGAAGGAAAATATACCATCCTCACCTGATCTGGCCTGCATGTGACTCCAGATCCGCAGCAGTGTGGTTGATTCTTAACTGCCCTCTGAAATGACCCAGCAAGCCACTCAGTTGTACCAATCACTACAAAGTCTCAACAAAGAAATGAAAACTGACAGACCACCTGATATTGACCTAGGCACCAGAAAAAACAATGGCAGAAACAGCCCTGTTTACCCTACAAAGTCCTCATGACTATATGGGAGCCAATGCCAAAATTGGGAGAGCTGTTTCACAGATTAATTAAACAACAGCCTAACATAATCATCCTCACGGAATCATACCTAACAGACAATGTCCCAGACAACATGATCGCCATCCCTGGAAAAATCCTGTCCCAACAGGAGGAGAGACCGGCAGAGGTGGTGGAACATTGATGCACAGTCAGGAGGAATTTGCCTTGGGAGTCTTCAGCATTGACTCTGGACCCCATGAAATCTCATGGCTTCAGGTTAAATATAAGCAAATAAACCTCCTGCTGATTACTATGTACTGTCCTCCCTCAATTGATGAATCAGTACTTCCTCCATGTTGAATAATACTTGGTGGAAGCACTGAGGGTGGCAAAGGCACAAAATGTGCTTTGTGAGATGGAATTCAATGTCCATCACCAAGAGTGGCTCAGCAGCAACACTACCGATCAAGCTGGTTGAGTCCTAAAGGACATAACTGCTAGAGCAGATCTGTGACAGGTGGTGAGGGAACCAACAAGAGGGAAATCACACTTCACCTCATCCCTACCAATTTGCCGGCTAAGATGCATCTGTCCATAACAGTATTGGTAAGAGTGACCACTGCACAGTTCCTGTGGAGACGAAGCCCTGTCTTAACATTGAGGATACCTTCCATTGTGTTGCGTGGCACTATCACTGTGCTAAATGGGACAGACTGCGAAAGATCTAGCAACTCAACACTTGGCATCCATGTGGCGCTGTGGGCCATCAGTTGTAACACAATTATACTCCAATACAATCTGCAACCTCGTGGCCCAGCATGTGCCCATCTCAAGCATTACCAGCGAATTGATTGATTTATCGTCACTTGTACCAAACTACAGTGAAATGCTTTGTTTATCAGCCATACAGGCAGATCATAATAAGCAAGGATGTGCAGATCAAAAAAATTTAAACAGAGCGTGCGCAAAGCGAGATCAATGTTAGCATGATCAGCACGATTTGAGGCAAGAGAGTCCATTCATCAGTCTAATAACATCTGGGAAGAAGCTTTTCCTGAACCTGCTGGTGTGTGTGGCTGACAGAAGAGATTGTAGGAGATCATTACCGGCATGTGATGGGTTTTTGATGATGCAGGCAGCCTTTCCGCGGCAGCAAGCTCGTAATTCGAGTCCATAGATGGAAGGTTGGCTTCCATGATGGTTTGGGCTGTACACACTACCTTCTGTAGTTTCTTAAGCTTCTGAGCAGAGCAGCTGCCATACAAGGCCATTATGCAGACAATATGCTTTCAATTGTGCATCTGTAGATTTTGGTGAGGGTCCTTAACCCTAATTCAATGGAGAGTGTAGGAGAGTATGCCAGAAACAGCACTAGGCATACCTAAAATTGAGATTTGAACCTGAAGAAGCTACCAAACAGAACTACTTGCAGGCCAAACAGCATAAGTATTAGACAGAGCTAAACTATTCCACAACTAACAGATCAGATCTCAGCTCTGCAGTCCTGCCATATCCAGTTGAGAATGGCAGTGGTCACTAGAGGAGAAGGGCTCCCCAAATGCTCTCTTGCTCCATGATGGAAGAGACCAACACGTCAGTGCAAATGTTAGGCTGAAGTATTTACAGCAACGTTCAGCCAAAAATGCCAGGTGGACGATCCATCTCAGCCTCTTCCAGTGGTCCCCAGTGCCACAGATGCCAGTTCTCAGCCAATTCAATTCACTCCACGTGATATCAAGAAACAGTCGGAGGCATTGGATTCTGCAAATGCTTTGTGACGTGACAGCATTCTGGCAATAGTACTGAAAACTTGTGCTCCAGAACTTGCCGCACTCCTAACCAAACTCTTCTAGTAGATTTATAAAATGGCATCTGTGAGACAATGTGAAAAATTGCCCAGGCATGTCCTGTACATAAAAAGCAGAACAAATCCAACCTGGCCAATTACCGCAGCAACAGTCCACTCTAGATCATCAGTAAAGTGATGAAAGGTGTCATCAAGAGTACTATCAAGTAGCACCTGCTCAGCAATAACCTGCTCAGTGATGCCCAGTTTGAGTTCCATCATGGCCACTCAGCTCCTGACCTCAGTACAGCATTGGTTCAACATGGTCAAAAGAAGTGAATTTCAGAAGTGAGATGCAAGTGACAACCTTTGACATCAAGGCCAAATTCGACCGAGAATAGCATCAAGGAGCCCTAGCAAAATTAGAATCATGGGAATTAGGGAGAAAACTCTCCATTTGTTGGAGTCATATCTGGCACACAGGAAGATCATAGAATTTCTTTTTACAGTGCAGAAAGAGGCTATTCAGCCCATTGAGTCTGCACCAACCGTCCGAAGAGCATCCCACCCAGACCCAGCCCCCATACTATCCCCATAACCTGGCATTTACCATGGCTAACTCACTTAGTCTGCACATCCCTGGATGAGGCCATGAAGCAATTTAGCATGGCCAATCCACCTAACTTGCACATCTCTGGTCTGTGGAGGAAAATGGGGCACCTGTGGGAAATCCACACAGCCACAGGGAGAAAATGCAGACTCCACACAGCCAATCACCCAAGGTTGAAATCAAACCCGAGTCCCTGCTGCTGTGAGGCAGCGGTGCTAACCACTGAGCCAGCATGCCACCTCCTAGATGGTTGTGGCTGTTGGAGATTAGTCATCTCAGCTCCAGGACATCTCTGCAAGAGTTCCACAGGGTAGTCTCTTCAACCCAACCATCTTCAGCTGTTTCATCAATGACCTTCCCTCCATCATAAGATCAGAAGTGAGGATGCTCACCAATGATTGCACAGTCTTCAGCACCAAATCGCAACTCCTCAGATACTGAAGCAGTCCATGTTCAAATGCAACAGGATTTGGATAATATCCAGGCTTAGGTTGACAAGTGGCAAGTAACATTGTACACTATTGGAAAGAAGGGAGAAAATGATACAAGACTGTGATTAATGCATATGCAGATAATTATTTCAACTTGAACCATTACAAAACATATGAGTTTGAAATTTTCATAAATAGGTTTGTGGCAAGATACTATATCACTGTGTCCATCCTAAATCATGTGCCATTGTAATGAGCAATGGTCAAATCCTATGAAGAAATACATGACATATCTGATATGCTTATCATCAACCAGCTGCCATACAAGATGACAACTTGGATACTGAAGCTATCATGCCGGACAACAGCTACATATCTTCAACAAATGATATGTATCGATCCACAATGACAGACAGTATACAACAGAGTGAAGCTACAATGCCAAGTCAAAATAACTGTATGAGAACACGCTGCCAGAGGAAGTGGTAGAGGTGAGTACAATTATAACATTTAAAACACATTTGGACAGGCACGTGGTTAGGAATGGTTTAGAGGGATCTGGGCCAAATGCAGGAAAACGGCACTAGTTCAGTTTAGGAAACCTGGTCAGCATGGATGGGTTGGGCCGAAGGGTCTGTTTCTATGCTGTCTGACTCTATGACTCTGGTTGTTTTATACATTCACCAGACATTATCTGAATTATAAAGACAATATTTTATAAAGACATATGTATTTTTTTACATGTTATTAGAAAACAATTCTCATTCTTTAAAAGGAAAAGGAGAAATATTGTATTATGGGATGGATTCCAGACCAGACAGGCTTGTACATTTAAAACATGACATCATGCCTCACTTCAGCCATTCTCTCTGTGGAGCGAGTGTAGTGTCTTCAGTCAGTCAGCTATGAATATGTAGTGTACAGTAACATAAGTAATCCCTGAACCCAGACTGTCTACATGAGTCTAATATTGTAGCTATATAAATAAATATTTGTAAATCGTTTTGTAAATTAACTTCAAGACATTACCACTACGCCGTCATTTCCACTGAGAAGACTACAAAGTGCATCAACTTTCACTGGAGTGTTATTAAATGTGGTAATGTTTTGTTGGTTAACATTTTTTTTATTCATTCATAGGGCATTGCTTGTTAAGCCAGCATTTATTTCCCATGTCTAATTGTCCAGAGTCAACAACATTACTGTGGGTTTGGAGTCACATGTAGGCCAGGCCAAGTAAGGAGGACACATTTCCTTCCCTAAAGGACATTAGTGAATCAGAACTGCTTTTTACAGCAATTAGCAGCGATTACAGGGTCACTATTCAGTTAGCTTTTTATTCCAGATTTTATTAGATTTAAACTTCACCATCTGCCATGTTGGGATTTGAACCCATGTCCCCAGAATATTGGCTTGGGGTTCTGGATTGCAGTCCATTGACATTAGTGACATTACCACCAAGATATCACCTCCTATATATAAAACCACAAAGTTCATCAGTTTTCATAGTGTTTTTAAACAGCATTTTAATAAGCAAGATAGGGAAAAAAGATTGATTAAAGCAATAAATTTTAAGTAAAATGTTAAAGACATAGAGAAGTAAAAATGGTCGAGAAGTAGAGATTAGAGCCTCAGCAGCTGAAGGCTGGAGAGCAATAGTGGACTGATTAAAATCAGAGAATTACTCTCAGAGGGTTGTAAGTAGGTTATAGTGCAAGGAAAAAAATAAGACCATGCAGGGATTTGAAAATGAGGAAGGGAATTTTAAATTCAGACTATTGCTTAACCAGGACCATAGGATAACTGGACTCTGAGTTAGAACATGGACATCAGAGGTTTGGATGTCCTCAAGTTTATGGAGGGTAAAATTTGGGACGCTGGATAATAATGCATTGCAAAGGTGGAGTCTAAATGCAGGAAAAGCTTGGATGAGGATTTCAGCAACTGATGAGCTGAAATAAAGTGGAGTTTGATGATGATCTTCTCCAGGTAGCCTTCTTGATTATTCAACAGTCATCAAACCACAACTTATGCCATGACTTTCTGACAGGACTGGGTGAGGAGGAAGGCCCCAACTCTACCGCAGCTGGAATGGGATCAAACTCTACCATGATGGGATCATTTTGAAACACATACTAGCATACATGTGGTTTGGGATTGCTTACTCATCACTGGGTCTAATATGACAGCAGGTTGCAAACAGTTTCTTTCTACCTTAAGGCAGTTGCTAGGCAAACGGAAGAAGTTAATGGTGGGCACTGAAGACAACAGCTTAAGTCTTCCCAATATTTAATTGGAGAAAATTTCTGCTTATCCACATGGGATGTTGGCCAAACAGTCTGATAATTTAGAGACAATTGAGGCAGCAAAAGAGTTGCTGTTGAAATAGAGCTGAGTGGTGTTAATGTACAAATAGAAATTAACACTGTGTTTTCAACTATGTTGATAAGGGATGGCATTTGGATGAGAGCTAGGAAAGGGTTCAGGGGTAGATCTTAGGAGACACCAGACGTAATAGTGTGGAAATCAGAAGATAAGCATTTAGAAATGATTGTCTTGCTAATTTAAATAGATATAAATGAAATAAGACAAGTACAGTACCACCCATCTGGACAACAGTGCAGAGGTCTTTGAGGAAGATGCATCAAAGGCTGCATACATTTCAAAAAGGATGAGGAGGGATAGTTTACTTTTCTCACACAGAATGTCATTTGAGACCTTGATAAGAGCTATCTCAATACAGTGACAGGAGCAGAATTTCAATGGATAGAATTCAAACAGAATTCTCTGAATGATGGACACTGATTTGGGAGGTGGCAACATGTTTAAGGACTTTGGAGAGGGAAGAACGGTGAAAGTTTGCAACAACATAGTGATTTTTTTGTGGGGGAGGAAGATATGGCAGGTTTGAAACCTGAAGAAATTGTTAACATTATAGCTAATATCAGAGCTCACCATTTTAGTGCAAGTAGGATCAATGAAGTAGGAGGTAGTCAAGACAAGATGAGACCTGGAAGGGCAAAAAGGGAGATAAGAAAGAAACCAGAAAAAGCCGAGAGTTCAAGGATGGGATTGAGGAGGGAGTGAGTTTGAAACTTTGGAAGAAATTTAGTTCAGTAGGTCCAGGGATAGAAGGAAAACAGTAGAGGCAATTGACTTGATTGCCTGAATCAGAGACAAAGTTGACCATGAACTCCTTGTGCTTGTTTTTGGAAGCAAGGATGGAGGAGACAGGGGAGAGGGCTTTGTGAAGACACCTTGCACAATAACCCTGGAATACTGATAAATTTTAGCAGACAAGGTCAGAACCATGAGTAAAGTGTTTCTGAATAGCTCATTTAATATCTTCCTGTATTCTTCGGTACTAATGGACTATTTAATTTAATTTAATATGTCTGTTAATGCATAGGAAATTTTTTTTTAATGGTACCATTATTTAGCTAGCTGACATTCTTTGAGAATGTCACACAGCAGTTACCCGATTGCACGTCAGCTCTTGCTGCAGATTCCCCACGCAGAAAATTAGTGACTTTGGGAACAAGTCTGCCAGATGTCATCTACATTGTTAGAAGCAGGCACAGCTCAATAACATGATGTTCCCTGGTGGTGGCCTGTCTAATCTAATCTGAGTATTACACATATATCTCTATGAATATGACACATCTTGCAATTCAAATCATCTTTGATCTTGTCACAAATGTCATTGAGCATTTACTTAGTTTTAAACCTGATGTGACATCAATTACTCCCGATAAATGCTTATCTTTCCGCTATAATACCACTAATGGACATTGACCAGGAGTGAAAATGATAATAAGCATTAATTTTTGAGCTCTTGCAGAACATAGTCAAATTATTTTTGTATTTGTGAATTCTTCTTGAAGTTTATAGAGTCATGGAATCATACAGCATGGAAACAGACCCTTCAGTCCAACCAGTCCAAGCTGACCATAATCCCAAACTGAACTAGCACCGCCACCCCCAACCCCCAACCACCCCCACCCTCACCCCGCGCCTGTGTTTGGCCACATCCCTCCAAATATTTCTTATTCATGTACTTATCCAAATGTCTTCTAAACATTGTAACTGTACTCGCATCCACCACTTCCTCTGGAAGTTCATTCCACACACAAACCACACTCTGTGTAAAACAGTTGCCTGTCGGGTCTTTTTAAAAACTTTCTTTGCTCACCTTAAAAATATGCCCCTAGTCTTGAAATCCCCCACCCTAGGGAAAAGATACCTCCATTCACCTTATATATGTGCCTCATTATTTTTAAAATAAGGTCACCTCTCAACCTCCTCAGCTCCAGTAGGAAAAGACGCAGCCTATCCAGCCTCTTTATAACTCAAACCCTCCATTCCCAGCAACATCCTAGTAAATCTCCTCTGAACTCACTCCAGCTTAATAATATCCTTCCTATAACAGGGCAAGCAGAAGTGGATACAATACTGCAGAAAAGGCCTCGCCAACGTCCTCTATATCCTCAGCACAATGTCCTAACTCCTATATTCAAAGGTCTGAGGGCTACTTTTTCATTTTCAGGGGTTAAATTTTCAATCTCACTAGATCATTCATTACATGAGCGTAGGCAGACACTAAGATTGCCTTCTGTATTTGTGTTGACATATGGGATATTTGAACTGACAGAATCAGAAGAATTCATCAGAAAATACTGACTCATCATTAAACTTAAAGCTATGACAGAGAAAGTCAGCTTAAATTCCCTGGACATCACCATTTTTAAATTGGTGCAACAGCTATAAGTTATCAAGAAAAGACAGGAGACTCCAATTGGCATTGAAGGTCAAAAAAGCATACCCCGCTTTTCACTGACTAGCAGTCTGCAGGGTCTTAACCTGCCAGGCTGCAAATTGGGCAGAAATGATTTTCACGCCACCTTTTCTGTTGTACGTAAAATGGTGGTGGGGCAAGTTGGCAGGTATGTCTCCAATGGCATGGCACCCTATTTTACAGAACCATCTGCCTGCATTCTAATCTCCAAGTGCCCTTTGTGTCTGTCTTCACAGAAGAACTGCAAATTAAGTACCAGCAATTGAGGGTAACCAAGGGGCAAACAAGAATAAGAAACACAAGATAATTAACATCAACAGAGAAAAGGTGTTGGAGAAACGTTGGGGATGAAAAGGCAATGGATCTCCAAGACCTTTTCTGTATCATAAAGTCAGAAGTGTGGATATTCTCTAATAATTGCACTGTTTGCAGTATCATTTGCAACACTTCAAATGCTAAAGAATTCTTTGGCCAAGTGCATAGGAAGATCTTGACACCATTCAAGCATGGTAAGTAACAAGTATCACTCATACCAGACAGGTATCAAGTATTGATCATCTGTCATAAACAGATTAGAAACCAAATTTAATAAACGCCTATATCTATATTCAGTGAATGTTGGAGAAAAGCACATTAAACAGCCCAACAAAGTTGGCTGCCATAATCACATGACAAGAATTGGCAGTAACCTTCCAGAAACTTTTCAAAATCATAATCAAATTGACAATCAATGCCTTATGTACCTCCTGATGAGAGTGTAATACTAGCTATTGTGTTATAAACTGTCACAAAATGTCTGCCAGAGAAAAGACTACAATTGTAAGTTAGCCCATTCCGTAAGAAGTGTAAATGACTTTTCACTTAACCTCTGGGATGAGCCATAGACAGTTTATCTACAAAGAAATCATATGTCTCGATGGTAACTTGTACACCCTCACCCTCCAACAGAAAGGTTTGGTCACATGTCTCCGCAGTACTGAATCTGGCTGTGTTTTATCCTTACAATATAGAAATAGCAGTCAGTTTGGGGTCAGCACTGGTCCATGTAACATCGACTGACAAAATCCATAGTACTGGGCTACAAATGAAAAGGCTTTGGTCTATAAAAAACGGCCAACTAACCTGTAATTGTGCTCTCCAAACATGATTAACCTTCTTTCATCAAAATAGAAAAGCAGAAATTACATTTTGGCAATATTCCTTAGGAGACCTTTTATTTTAAAATTTGTAATATGTCCATAACAGCCTCCAACAAGAAAGAGTCAAACCACTTTCCTTCGATGTTCAAAAACATTGCTATTTCTGAGTCCCCAACATCAACCTCCTGGGGATCACCATTGACCAGAAACTGGACTGAAGTAGCCATGTACACAGTGGCTACAAGAACAGGTGCAAAGCCTGGAAATTCTGTGGTGAATAGCTCACCTTGTGACTCCCCAAAGCCCGTCCACCATCCATAAGGCAAAAGTCATGTGATGGAATACTGTGCACTTGCCCCGATGAGTGTAGTTCAAATTCCACTCGGGAAGCTAAGCACCATCCAAGACAGAGCAGAAAGTTTGATCACCACTCCATCCACCATTTTAAACATTCATTCCCTGCATCGCTGGTAATGCCCCCAGTGTCTAGCACCTCCAGTGCAATGCAGAGCTCAGCAAGCCTCTAACATCACCTTCATACCAGTGACCTCTACCACCTAGAAGGACAAGGCAGCAGACTTGACCATTTTGGATTACTAAAATATTCAAGTTGGTATTCAAAGAAATTCATGGTAAAAATGGAATTTTAGGGCAAGTCAACCAGATCTGGCACACATATTTACATGCTACCCAACTCTACCAACCAAAAATTGCATCTGCAGTGCAAACATGCCCTTCTGACAGGAATTATGCTGTATCTGATCTTAGCAAAATATATTTCTGACGAAGGGTCTAGGCCCGAAACGTCAGCCTTCCTGCTCCTCCAGTGCTGCTTGGCCTGCTGTGTTCATCCAGCTCTACACCTTGTTATCATATATTTAGTAACCTGTTTGGTGGCTATTCTGTGCTGATACTTTCCCTACCTGTGGTACAGGACATCTCTCTACTTCTCTCTCAAGATCTTCAGTACTTTGTTTGAAAACATTGGTTTTCCATGTTCAGATAGTGTTCAAAGCAATGCAGATCCAATTCAATTTTCAGATGATATCCACCATGACTTGCAGCCAAAATTCATTTCCCCTTCCACAAATACAGACTGTCTTTCAGGAGCATTAGGTGAAACTGAGATGCGACTGCACAGAAGAAACATGTAAAGCCTCAGTCAACATTGTGTCCATTGCATCCTGCAAGTGCAGGTAAACAAGTGCAGTGATCTCCATACTAATTTTTGGGAGTTAATCAATTTCTTCCCCAGGTACGTAATATGGTTAAATAATTAAAGTTTTGAAAGGGAGTAATTCTCTTCACTAAGAGTACAACCGTGTACAAGGGATATCTTCAAATTAGATGAGTTCCTAAGAAAAAAACGCTTTAATGGAAGTGCGTGATTGAAATGTTGTTGATTGCAGTGTTAGACAAAATAGTAATTGCTGATTATTTGGCAGACCATTTAAATGAGAAATCCAGCAGTTATCATTGAATATTTTGTTATCTTCAGACGTGTAAAGACTATTAACATTTCAATTATCTGGTGGAAAATTCTCCTTCTAACTCAGAGACCTGTAAACAGTTCTTATCAGAGATTGCCGTTTTAAGAGCTTAAGAAAAATAACATGAAAAATTATTGAATTTCTTCAAACAATCAATCGAATTACAGGGCAATATACTGTCTTGCCTTTGAGAATTTGCTGCTCTGAATTATTTTTAATTGTAAACAAACTAGAAACTGATTTGGCCTTTGCACAGTGTTCAACAAGTGTGATAATACATGTGTAAAATTGCCAGGAATTTTTGTGTGCATTGTAACAAGTGGCCCAGTTAAAGTGATAAATAATGATCATAACCTAAATTTAATTAAATTTATCAAAAGCGAGTGATATTTCTCAAAGCAAATAACTGTTGATGTGCACAAGAAGAAGAAATGTAATTTGTATTGGATGGACTGGTGGTGATGACCCTTGTGGAAGAATGGACATGAGGCAAGAAAATTTAGAGTTACATGTAATTTTGCAGCAACAGCAAGCATGACTCACTTCTACAGTTCACCCACAGACCTAATGAATGCTGAACCCACCTGAGTTTCCAAGTTCAGCAATGAGAACAGGTCAAGTTTGACATCTAGACTACATTTGACTAAGTGTGGCATCAAAGAACCTAAGCAAAACTAGAGTCAAAACTCTCCACTGGTTGAAGTCATTCCTAGCATAAAGGGAGATTGTTTTGGTTTTTGGAGGTCAGTCATCCCAACTTGAGGACACCACTGGATATTTTTGTTGAAGCTGATATTTTCTTTAGACCTTCAAAACCTGTTCAGCAATGTTGTTATACACCTATATAACAAGTGGCAATTGATCCCATTCCCACCCAATCTAATCCCCCACCTCGCCACAAGTAGAAACCTACTACATTGTACTTTGCCTTCAGCTGACGTCCCTGCTCCAAGCCCCAATATTACACCTTATTGATGCCCACCCTGGTCCTCTGTGCTGTCCTATGAAGGCCGAAGTGGTGGCCACTACCAATAACCCCCCCTCCCAGATCCTACTGTGCTCTCCAGTGCTGTCCAGCCTGCCTGTCCAACCTTGAGTTTCCCCCATCACTGCCCTTTTTTCCCACTTCTATGAATGTTTTTGCTTCTACAGCACGTCAATAAAGCAGTACTGATAGCCTTTCATTCTGGCTGAAGCACCAAGATCTTAATAGGCAAGGCAAGATATGGATGCTGCAAACATTTTGGTAGGCTCTAAGAGAGAAAACACTAAGAGAGGCAAGTGAGCAGACCTGAGATGCAGTCTGGTTCAATCTGTGATGTGGTGCCTGTCCTTTTGCTTAACATATCATTGCAGGACCCTTTCAATACTAGTTGCAAATGTGCATACAATGCAAGTCTGTGCTTCTTAAGCAGCCTGCAAGTGAATTGGAGAGATACCATGATGGTTGAGTAGGGTTAGCAGATGGTATTCACCAGTGTCAGTGCATGAGGGATGTGTGTGTGTGGCTGGTGGCCATAGATCGTGCCCTACAATGCAGTTTGGTGCTGAGCAACATGGAGGGTGGTTTCAGCCAGCGGAGAGCTTACATCACCAGTTATGCACCCTGACTTCCATGTCAAGAATTCTTGATATGTAGCTAGTTTGGTAGGATGGAAAGCTGAATATTAACAAAGCAAGTTGCAGCATTAATAAGGCATTTAACAAGCTATAGACACTCACAGTTGGCAACTCTTACTGCCTAGCAAGAAAATTCATCTTACTGCTTGGTAGGCCTTGCTAGACTTTTTGTGTGATTCTGTCACAAACCTCATCTCAGCCCACATCACTCAGCCCTCTATATATCTCCCCCATACCTTTGAAAAGGGTTTGGGAAAACACCCACAGAAATTGCACAAATGGTTGAAAAGGCCATTTACTTAGGTCCCTTTTTTAATGTCGTATTCCATCCAAACTATGGTTAATGCTAAATGAAGCTACTAAAAAAACTACTTTACCATCTTTCTCCTCCTGCCTGTCCTTTCAAAAGGTCATATACTCCTGAATGTTCAGTTCCCAGCTTTGATCTCCTTGTAACATGTCTGCTTAATGGTTATAAGATCATACTTATTGACATCTATTTATGTCTTTAATTCATTTATTTTCTTCCGAATACTACACGCCTTCAAGGAAAGAGCCATAAATTTTGCCATACTACCTGTTGTTCTCCTTTTGTCTTTATTTGCTGTTTTTTAAATGCCTGTATACTCTGTCCCACTGTCGTTATGATTGTCAGAATAGTTACCCCGCAATGCTGCCAGATCCTTTTGATTTGCATGGCTACATTTTCCTCCTCTTGCCAATTGTAACTGGTAGGGTAGATAAAGGTAACCTGTGGGGAAATCTGAAATTATTCACTAATCTAGTGAACCCTAATTGCACTGCCTCTAATACAAATAAACCTATCCTTAAATATTGTGAAGTGAGTACAATAAGGTAAATGAGTATTTTATGTTCTCAGTTTGATTTTGCAATTATCAATGTGGTTGCAAAAATGCAATAAGCAGTCTGAAATGAATGGCACAGGAAGCAGTTCATCTGCTGGCAATTGTAGCTCTACTCCAAAGCAATCTAAAAGACCTCAAAGGTGCAAGTATGCAATTCATTTTGGCCTTTTAAGCAATTTATGATTCTAACCTACTTTTAAGAGATAAAATCTCTTTTGTTCAGCCATATTTGACAAAAATTTAAAACATCTGCTAGTCACATTGAATACAATTCTTAAACGCAACTTAATCATTTAAAGTTATTCAATAAATTCACTTGAAGGTAGTAACAAATAACTTGCTACTGTGCTACATGTTTGCCTGGCTTCAGTACTTTATTTGCAGCATTTTTAAGTCCTCACTCATCCTGAACAATTCACTTATGTTTTCCATTTTTCCTGGAGTTAGTAATTTGTGTACCCTGAAGTTAATCAGTTATGTATTGCATTGTAGAGTAAAGTTGAGTCAGCCATTGGATAAGTCCGTCTGTGCTGAATGAATGACACTTCCATCAATGCCTAGAAAGAAGTTCACTGATATCTGCATAGCTTTAAGACAGAAAGTACATAGGAGATCTGAAAAAGGAATTAGAGGGGCAAGGAGGGAATATAAGCACAGAACGGTGGCTAACACAAAAGGAACCTAATAAATCATAAAAAGACTCTTTAAGGAAGGGTGGTTTGTGACCCCCATTCTGCATACTGCAGATTTGTGCTCTGTACTATTCATGATCCTTACAGGCATTCCTAGGTGTCCAAGATTCTCCCACCACAATCTCCTGCTGCACTGTTGCTCTTTCCTTTACTTAAAGACCCATACCCTGTCAGCCTTATCTGGTGATACCTTCATGTTTGTCATGGCAAGCGATGACTTGCACTATGGTACCTCTCAGCTCTGGTACTCCTTATGTTCCAGAAGGCCACAAGTAATGAAAGGAATTGAAGGCAGAACATAGCACACCGTTACTAATAACTTAAACATGCAGGGTGACGAAATGTTTGCAACCAAACCCACCAGCTCGGAGAGTATGTCAACAACCACGTTAGTAGAGTGTTAAATGTGTACTTCATATCTGGCTTTACTTGAAGGAGGATGCATGTATGGAATTCGAAAAGATGGACTGCGAAGTTCTTATGCAGATTGATATGAGAATCGAGGTGGTATTGAAGGTTTTGGCAGACTTAAAGATGGATAATTTCCGAGTCCGGATACTGTGGGAGAGGAGCGAGGAAGTTACAGTGGCCCTAACCCAAATTTTCAAATCATCTCTGGCCACAGTGAAGGTGCCAGAAGACTGGAGGATGGCTGATGTGGTTCCATTTTACAAGAAGGGTAGCAGGATAGGTTAATAGGGTACTTAAGAAGTATAAGGAATACTTGACTTAATCAGTCAAGGCATGTAAGAGCAGAAAGGTTATGCTGGAACTATGTAGAACTTTGGTGAAGTCACAGCTGGAATACTCTGTGTAGTTCTGGTCACCACATTGTAGAAAGGATGCGATTGCACTTGTGGGTACAGAGGAGATTCATCAAAATTCCTGGGATGGAGCATTTAAGCTATGAAAAGAGGCTGGATAAGGTCAGATTTTTTTCTTTGAAGCTGAGAAGGTTGAGGGAGTGGATCTGATAGAGGTGTATAAAATTATGAGAGGCATGGACAGGGTGAATAGAAAGCAGTTGTTACCCTTAGTAAAAGGGTCAATAACAAGATGGCATAATTTTAAAGTAAAAGGCAGGAGTTTTCGAAAGGATTTGAGAAAAAAACATTTTCACCCAGAGGGTGGTGGAAGTCTGGAAAATACTGCCTGGGAGGTTAGTTGAGGTGGGAAATCTCACAATCTTTAAAAAGTACTTGGATAAGCACTTAAAATGTCATAACATTCAAAGCTGTGGGTCCAGTGCAGGAAAGTGGGACTAGAGTAGATAGAATATTTTTGGTGGTATAGATTTGATGGGCCAAAGGGCCTCTCTTATTCTATGATTCATTACAGTATGGCCATATATGAACCCAAAATGAGTTGGTGGCTCTTCCTAATTTATTTGTATGCTCTCGTACAAGGTGCTGCTCCTCAGTTGCAGCTAACCCTTTTGCCTCATGGTTTGATGTGAAATTGGAAACTGTTCCCTCATTGCCATAGGCTTACTTTGTTAGACAGAGAAGTCTCCTGCTCATATCTCTGGGCAAGAGAACCACCGACCATTCCTAAGAAATTTGGAGGAGAACCTGGAGGGAGTCATCACTGAACCACAGTTCATCCGGGATCTACTTCTGCTATATGTACACATGCCTCACCCTTCAGGCCTTTCAGAAAACCTGCTTGAGTCAGCATTGGGACTGCTTATAGGCAAGATTGTACCTAGTTCCAAGGCTTCAAAAACAGCAGCATCTATATTTAGGGAGCACTGGCAGACCATTAAATATGGTGTTAGTTCGACTTGGAGTCATTGAGTCATACAGCACAGAAACAGACAACTCAACTGATGCAGTTGTCACTTCACAGCCTATCCGCTTATGGGAACCCCTGCCCATCTCCTGGAAGTTAATTAGCCTGCCAACACAAGATTGTTCTATATTGATGAATCGATTTCAGCACAGCACTATAACTTTCCTCTTGTCTCAGCATTTATTGCTCAACCCTGTATTGCCCTTGAGGACGTGGTGGTGAATTGTCTCCTTGAATCACTGCAGTCCATGTGGTACAGGGACACCCATGACACTGTTAGTGAGGGAGTTCTGGGATTTTTACCCAGTGACAGTGAAGGAATGGTGATATAGTTCCAAAGTCAGGATGGAGTGTGACCTGGAGGGAAACTTGCATGTTGTGGTGTTCAAATGCAACTGCTGCCCTTCTCCTTCTAAGTGGTAAAGGCAGCAGGTTTAAATATTGCTGTCAAAAGGATCCTTGGTGAGTCTCTGTCGTACTTCATGCAGGTGCTGTGTACTGTTGGCACTATGCATCAGTGAGAAGCAATTAAATGTTTAAGGTGGTGGATAAGATGCCAATCAAGTTTGCTTTGTCTTGGTATTGATCTTTTTGAACATTGTTGGAGCTGTTCTCATCCAGGCAAGTAACTAGCACTCTACCACACTCATGACTTGTGGCTTGTAGATAGTGGAAAGGCTTTAAAGAGATGCAAGTTACTTGATGCCGAATTCTTAACCTCTGAGCTGCAGTATTTATTTAACTGGTCCACTTCAGTTTATGGTCAATGGTAACCCCTAGGACAGTGGGGGATTTAGTGATGGAAGTGCCATTGAATGCCAAGGGGTGATGGTTAGATTCTCTCCTGTTTGAAATAGTCACTGTCTTGCACTTGTGTGATGCAAATGTTATTTACTACTTATCAACCAAAGTCTGAACATTGTCCAGGTCTCTCTGCATTTGGACACAGATTCCTTCGGTATCTGAGGGGTCATGAATGATGCTGAATATTGTGCAATCATCATCGAACATCCCCACTTCTAACTTTATGATCGAGGTAAGGTCATTTATGAAAGCAGTAGAGGATGGTTGCCTGGAACACCACTCCTACAGAGATGACCTGGTACTGAAATGACTGACCTCCAACAACCATAATCATCTTCCTTTGTGTTAGGTACGACCCCTACCAATGGGAGGCTTTCTCCCTGGTTCCCATCAACTCCAGTTCAAAGAAGCATTTACTAAGCCTCATGGATGCCACACTCAGTTGAATCCTGCCCTGAATGCCAAGGGCAGCCACTACTACATCAGCTCTGGAGTTTAGCCATTTTTTTTCAGACCAAAGTTGCAATGAAGTCAGGAATTGAATGGTCTTGGTGAAACCCAAATTGAGCATCAGTGAACAGATTTTTGCTAACTAAGCGTTGTTTGTTAGCACTATTAGTGACACTTTCCACCACTGTGCTGATGGTCAAGAATGGACAGATGGGGTGGTAATTGGCTGTTTGGATTTGTTCTGCTTTTTGTGGATTAAAGGGCTGAAGGGTCAGTTTCTGAGTTTTCAGTACTATGAAATATGAGTGCATCCAAGTCCAGTGATTTTGATACTCAGGATCTCATAACGTACTAATACAGCTCCGTTTTACCTTAGAATCCTACAGAACAATAGAAGACATGCTGGCCAATCATGTCTTTGAAAGAGCTATCCAATATACCCTACCGCCTTGAAATCAAACTGAAGCAATCACACCAAATCATGGAGTGTGCCAACTTTGTGGCCCAAACGTCACATTTACCCATGTGGTTATGAGTGCAATCTTTCTACAGAGACATTGCAGGACAATTGGGTAATTATTCAAAATGTGTGAAGCTGAGTATCTTACTTCATTTGGAAAGCAATTATTCAATACTACAGACTCCAAATGGGAGAAGTTTGAGAACGCTGCAGTGAAGAGTTAAGAAAATTCCATAGTAATTGAGGAAGTGGCCCTGGAAATAGGGGATGCATTGGTGATCATTTTTCACCATTCTCTTGACCCTGGAACGGTTCCAATGGACTGGAGGGTAGCTAATGTAACCCCATTCTTTAAAAATAGAGGGAGAGAGAAAATGGGGAATTATAGGCCAGTTAGCCTGACATCAGTGGTCGAGAAAATGCTGGAATCAGTTACTAAGGATGTAATAACTGAGCATTTGGAAAGCGCTGGCAGAATCGGCCCGAGCTGGCATAGATTCACTAAAGGGAAATCATGGTTGATGATTCTTATGGAAATTTTTGAGGATGTGACCAGTAGAGTGGACAAGGGTAAATCAGTAGATGTTGTGTATCTGGACTTTCAAAAGGTTTCACATGAGAGATTAGTAAGGAAAATTAAAGCCCACGGTACCGGAGGTAATGTATTGACATGGATAGAGAACTGATTGGCAGACAGGAAGCAGAGAGTTGAAATAAATGAGTCCTTTTCAGTGTGGCAGGCAGTGATGATTGGGGTGCCACCGGGTTCAGGGCTGGGACCCGAGCTGTTCATAACATACATTAATGATTTGGATGAAGGAATTGAATGCCATATCTCCAAATTTGCAGGTGATACTAAGCCAGGTGGCAATGTATAATGTAAGAAGGATGCTAAGAGGCTGTAGTGTGAGTTGGACAGTCTGGCTGAGTGGGCAAATGTAATATAATTTGGATAAATGTGAGGTTATCCACTTTGGTCACAAAAACAGGAAGGCAGGTTATTATCGAAATGGTGGCAGTTTAGGTAAAGGTGCAGTGAAACCTGGGTGACATGGTGGAACAGATGCAGGTGCAGCAGGTGGTGAGGAAAGCTAATGGCATGCTCTGCTTAATAGCAAGAGGATTTGACTATGTGGAGTAAAGATGTCCTGCAGCAGTTATATAGGGCCTTAGTGAGGCCACACCTTAAGTATTGTGTGTAGTTTTGGTCTGCTAGTCTGAGGAAGTACATTCTTGCTATTGAGAAAGACCAGCAAAGGTACACCAGTCTGATTCCTGGGGTGGCAGTACTGACATATGAAGAAAGGCTGGATTGACTGGCTTGTACTTGCTGGAATTTTAAAAAATGAGGAGTGATCTCATAGAAACATATAAAATCCTGATGGGACTGGACAGGCTAGATGCAGAAAGAATGTTCCCCATGTTGGGGAAGTCCAGAACTAGGGGTCACAGCCTCAGAATAGGGGGTAAGCCATTAAGGACTGAGATGAGGAAGAATTTCTTCACTCAGAGAATTGTGAACTTGTGGAATTCTCTCCCACAGGAAGCTGTTGGGGCCAGTTCATTAGATACATTCGTGAGGGAGCTGGTTGTGGTCCTTGTGGCTAGAGGGATCAAGGGGTATGGAGAGAAAGTGGGAATGGCATACTGAGATTGCATGATCAGTCATGATCATTTTGAACGGTGGTTCAGGCTCGAAGGGCCGAATGGACTACTCCTGCACTTATATAGATAAGCAGGAACTGCCGATGCTGGAGAATCTGAGAATTTCGTCGAAACTTTCCTGCTCCTCTGATGCTGCTTGGCCTGCTGTGTTCATCCAGCTCTACACCTTGTTATCTCCTGCACTTACATTCTGTGTTTCTAAAATCAAAATACTGTGGTTGCTGGAAGCCTGAAACAAACATAGAGAATGCTGGACAAACTCAGCAGGTGTGGTAGCTCTGTGAAAAAGTTAACATTTCGAATCCAATAAGAAGAAGTCATACAAGACTTCAGAAAACCCCAGTTTCTGGATACAAGCCCCTCCTCTCCTGACGTCAACGTTCGAAGCGATCGAGACGCCAGTTGCCGTAGAAACTGCAACAGGCGGCTGTGCTGGGAGCTGGTAAGTTAGTGTTGATGTTTGCATCCTATTGCCTATTTATTTAATGTTTTCGGGTCAGTAAGAGGTTAACTGGTATCGTTGCCGTTGCGCCCCCTCCCCCCTCCCGTGCTGAGAGACGGGGGTTGGTGCATTATCCTGCCAAAAATGCCTTGCTTCTGTGCGCGAACTACATGTATACGTATTGCTGCTTGTTCTTACTAATCTCTCTCTTTTGATTTAAGGCGGAAAAAAAAATCGAAAGCATTTCACATCGAGTGGAGAAAAGATGAGCAACGGTGTTTTACATGCCCCACCAGTCAGCAAGGACCGAATCATCTCTAAATTTCCCAAGGTCACGATTTGTCTTTGATAGTTTTAATGTTGTCTCTGTCTCTCAAATGTTGCAGTGTATCTGGTACGGGAGGTGACGTGTTTGTGGTTGAGATCAGGACTGATATGGCCTGCAGTACAAAATATTGTACAGTGACAGCTGGATTTATCTTGTTAATGCTGGTAGCACCAGGAGTAACTGGAAACTCAGGTAGTGCCACGTATAGAGCCTCTGAGAGCTGAGCTGAATGGGAATGATGCAGCTGTATTTATTTCTGGAAGTGAAGAACTGACTTTAGTTTGATTGGAGACTCGATAAGTTTAGAGTGAGTAGTTAGTAGTTGCTTATTCTGCTTCCTCCCCCAGGTCACCTCCAGCATTCCTATCATTCCAAAATGTCATGAACAACCACAGAACTATTAGCCAACAGATCGGTGGTGTCACTTGGTTTTGATCACATCACCTATTACTCTTCACTACAAATGCAATTTTAAATCAACCAAACGTGTTTTCCATTGTTTAGCCTGAATTATTTTGAAAAATAAACTTTGAGCTCCAAACATCCGTTTCTAAAACACAATTTCCACATTTTAATTCTATGGATAGCCCTGATTTGGTACTTGTTTGAAGTGAAAGTTACTAGGCAACCTAACATTTTAAAAAGGTACCTGATTCAATATCATCTAATAGAGAGAATTGTGGTTTAGTGATATTAATAGCATTGCTGATTTAACTTTAGGAAGTTAAGGTGAGGAACCCGATCTTTTTGCTTATTCATTCACGGGATGTGGGCGTTATTGACTAGCCAGCATTTATTATCCATTCTTAATTGACCAGGTCAGTTAAGAGTTAACCACATTGCTGTTGATCTGGGTCATATTAGGCCAGACCCTAGATGAGGATGGTGGAATTCAAACCTGGGTCGCCAGAACACTACCTGAATAAAAAGTCCAGTGATAAAGCCACTGAGCCATTGTCTCCTGATTTCAAAGTATAAGATGTGAGGGGAGTGTGGACACTACACTCAACAACATCCCAAGGAAGATAAAATTATCATCTTTGGAGACTTCAACACCAAGGTTGGAAAGGATCCCACCTCTGGGAAGGAACCATCGGAAAGGAAGAAGTTGGGAGTTGCAAGTTGGGATTCTTCTGCTCATTGAATGTGCAGAACACCAGATGGTCATCACCAACACACTGTTCTGCCAAAAAGACATGTTCAGATTTCTTGGAGGCATCCATGATCAAAGCACTGGCGTGTTTGACTGCATCATTGTTCAATCCCAAGACCAAAAGGATGTCTTCATTATCAAAGCAATGATCAGTGCAGATGATTACTGGACAGACCACTGGCTCATTGATTCCTCAATATCCATCAAAAGCCACTAGAAACAGCTGAAGATGAAATAGATCAGAAAAAAGCTCAAAGTTGAGTGGCTTCAAGAACCAAGAAGACTGGTGTAGTTCCAACAATGCCTTCATCAAAATCTCCAAAAAATTCATTTTAATGCGGTGGAGGAAATATGGAAAGAGCTGAAGGTAGTCATCATCTCATGCTGTGAAGAAACCATTGGCTATAAGACCACAAAACAGCAAGACTGGTTTGAAGAGAATGATCTCAATATCCAAGACCTCATTGACAAGAAGAGGAGAGCTCTTCATGCCTGGCAAAACAACATCAGTGAGACAAGAAGAATTCCTCAAACAAAGGCAGAGTTACAAATGAAAAGAAGGGAAATCAAGAACAGATGGCGGATTGAGAAAGCTAAGGAGCTGCAACTTTTTGCTAACGAGCAGAATACCCAAGATTCCTTCAATGCCACCGAGGCAATATACTAACCCAACACCCTTGACCTCAAATCAGTGTGGAGTAAGGATGGCGTTGTTTTGAGATCCAAAGCAAATAGCAGCCTCTAATGGAGAGAACACTTCAAAGAACTTCTAAACTGTGATATAGTTGTCAAAAAGGACATGTTTGAAGCAAACCCCCAAAGATGATCTTGGACTCCCACTTATTGTGGCAGAATTTGAAATGGCCTTTAGACACATGAAGAATGGAAAAGCTGCAAGAGTAGACTGGCTTCCAGTGGAGATTTCCAAACTTTGAGGAAGATAACTCACCTGTCATCTCCATCAACTGTTCCTGAAAATCTTGGACAAAGAAGAAATCCCTGCTGATTTCAGACATGCTGCCATCACCACTAACTTCAAGAAAGGAGATCAAGAGGGCTGTGGAAACTACTGAGGAATCTCCCTACTCTCCATCACTGGGAAATTACCACCCAAATCCTCACTAGACTCCTTCTCCCAGTCTCTGTGGAAATCCTACCTTAGTCAGTGTGGCTTCCAACCAAACCTTGAAACAATGGACATGTTTTTCGCAGCTTGACTACTCCAAGAGAAATTCTAGGAACAACACCAACCATCCTATATAGCTTTCATCGACCCGATCATGGCTCTTGACTCAGTCAATAGGGATGTGCTATGGGAGATCCTGTCAAAAACCGGCTGTCCAGTGAAACTCACCCTTTGCCTCCTCCACAACAAGATATTGGTGATGGTCTTCACCAATGGTAATATAACAGCATCCTTTGAGGTCAAGACAGAAGTGAAGCATGAATGTGTCATTAGCCCTACCCTTTTCTCATCTTCATCACCAGTGTTCTTTATCTTGTCAAGTCTTCATCTTGTCAAGAACAGGTCTCCCAGTGGTGTGGACATTGTTTACACAATGGAAAGAAATCTTTGCAACCTCAACTGGTTGAAATCTGGGAAGGAAGAAACACTGACCTCGCTTGTGAAACTTCAGTACGTGGATAACAATGTCATCTCTGTTCTCTTGGAAATGAATCTTAAAGCCTTGCTTAGTGCCTTTGAGGAAGCATACCAAAAAATTGGTCTCTGTCTCCTTATTGTATGAAACAAATGAGAAGAAAATAGTTGTGTTGCAATCAATCAGAAGAGTACCAAGTGCAGCTGCGATGCTCACTTTGAGGCTGAATAATCTTGAGTCTCAACCTCAAGATGATTCAAATCCTTTACCAACCCATCCCAGATCAAGTTCTGGTCCATCCTTCGCCCCCAAATATGAGGCATTTCCCTTACATGGGAAGCTACCTCTCATCTTAGGCTGACATCAGGCTGATGTGGAGACTCAATTGCATCCAATCTGCAAGTGCCATCTAAGGCCGAGACTGTGACATCATGCTGACATTAAGATGCTTGTGTATAAGGCAGTTATCCTTCTGACTCTGCTATATGGCTCCAAGACTTGGACTGCATATAGATGACACCACGAGACCCTTGAGAAATACCATTAATGCTGTTTGAGGCAGATTCTGTGCATCACCTAGGAGAACAGACATACTAACATCAATGTCCTTTAAGCAGCTGATAGCACCAGATCGAGGCCATGGTAGTGCGAAACCAATTTTGTTGGACCAGCAATGTGCTTAGGATGCCTGTGTCCAACTTCGTCACCCAGCTTAAGGAAGGCACCAGAATGAGAGGAAGACAATGGAAATGATTCAAAGACCCCCCCCCAAAGGCTTCCCTCAGGAAATACAACATAGATATAAACGCATCAGAGACGCTTGTTCAGAAGAAACCTACTTAGAGGAAATTCCTGCATGAAGGGGCACAATTCTTCTCAAACACCCATCAGTAACAGGAAGTATAGAAAAGGAAGCAGAGAAGAAACCCAAGAAATAAATGGCAACATTTCAAGGCCAGTGACCTCTTCCACCCCTCAGAAACATCTACAGAATGTGAGGTCGGAAATGCGGCTCTGGAATCAGGCTCATGGCCCACATTAGGACCCACAGAGCTCAAGACCAGTGACAATCATACTCATTACTGAGTGATTGCCGATGACGGTGACAGTAACCAAACTGGACTTTGCATGGAGAGGATAATATGCAGTCTGACTATTCTCATGTAGTCAGCTTGGATGATTTCTGTCTTAATACAGCCGTTTTTAATTGTAAGTGGAACGACAGAGGGATGAAGATTGTACCAGGCAGAGGAGGTAAAGTTTACTGCCCTACTGGGCAGAACCTTCCATTGTTATAGAGTTGTAGAGTCATACAGCACAGAAACAGACCCTTCAGACTCACCAGTCCATTCTGAACATAATCCCAAACTAAACTAATCCCACCTGCCTACTCCTGGCTGATATCCCTCCAAACCTTTCCTATTCCTGTACTTATCCAAATGTCTTTTAAAACGTAGTAATTGTACCCACATCCACCACTCCCCCAGGAAGTTCATTCCACATGCGAACCTCCCTTTGTGTAAAAACTTTGCCCCTCCTGTCGTTTTTAAATCTTTCACCCCTCACCTTAAAAATGTACCCCCTAGTCTTGAAATTTGCCATCCTAGGGAAAGACAACTACCATTAACTGTCTGTACCCCTTTTTTTTTTTTACAAATTACCATAAGGTTGCCTCACAACCTCCTACACTACATTAAGAAAAGTTCTAGCCTATCCAACCTTTCTTTATAACTGAAACCTTCCAAACCCAGCAACATCTTGGTAAATCCCTCAAAACCCTCTCCAGCTTATTAATATCCTTCCTATAATTGGGCGACCAGAAGGCCTCACCAATGTCCTGTACAACCTGACTCCCCATCTCCTATACTGAAAGGACTGAGTAATGAAGGCAAGCCCATATCCCTCCAAACCTTTCCTATTCATGTACTTATTCAAATTTCTTTTAAACGTTGTGATTGTACCCGCATTCACCACTTCCCCAGGAAGTTCATTCCACGTGCAAACCACCCTCTGTGTAAAAGATTTGCCCCTCATGTCTTTTTTAAAATCTTTTTCCTCTCACCTTAAATATATGCCCCCTAGTCTTGAAACTCCCCATCCTAGGGAAAAGACAACTATCATTAGTTCTTGATGAGGTTGTCAACAATGGGACTGGATATGCCCCACACTTTCATTCATGGACAAGATGGCTGGTCACGAGTGATCACACGGCACACACCAATTTGTTATGCATAGTTGAGGAGCATGGCAAATCATTCAGCAGGGACTAGCAGGAAGTCGAAGCCTCTGCTGTCACCTCACGCAAGGTTGACGGTCCAGGAAGCCGTTGGTGCTACCATCATCAGTCGTGCCCCAGAGCAGACAGAAAGGGGTTCAGAGTTCAGTGCTGCATCCCTGCTGGTTCTCCTCCAGGCTGTCAAGGAATGGCAGGAAGTCCAGTTCTCAGAAATAGCAGCAGGACGGCACTCCCATCTGAGCAAGGTGGCCTAGACAAAGGTTGCAGCACAGGTTAGAAGAAATGTGGTCCACACCAGAACCTGGGTCCAGTGCAGAAAAAGGATGCATGATCTGCTTCACTTTGCAAGGCTAATTGGCACTTTGTCTTCACTGCTAACTGGGACAATTTAATTTAAATTTAATCAGTTTAAATGTGTGAGTGGAGAGGAATGTCAGAGAGGAGTTTAGATTGCACGCTTCAGCATCTGATGGAATAAGTGGATGGATGTGTGAGAGCTACTTCGTGCTTTACAAGTTGTACCAGTTGCAAGATAGTGTGTGATTACAACATTTAACTGGGAAAGGTACGGGATGCATGCCATTGACATGCATGCTTATTAGGCAGTTAAGGACCCATCAGAATGATGCTTAATCCTCTATCTGTCTGCCAATTTGTCCACAGCTTGATCCTATAAACAGAAATGTGACAATGATCGGCTGATATGTATTTGTGGTGTTGTTGAAGGGTAAATATGATCCAGAACATTCAGGATAACTCCAACGTTTCTTCAAAATCGATCTTTAACTATATCTGAAAAGGCAGCTGAAGGTTCATTGTAACATCTTAAAGAGAGTACCTCAACAGTGCTATACTGGAATGTCAGTCTTGAGCTTTCTGCCCAAATTCTGAACCTAGACTTGAAACTGTAATTTTATGCCTCAGATGCAAGAGTGATACCAACTGAGCTATTATAGGACTCTCTGAGTAGCTGCTGTACAGTTAGAAAAGAATAGAAATTTCAAATGTGGTTACTGATATCAGTGTTCCATCAGAGTAGTTGGACTTGGGTGGCTAAAGTTAAAAATAACCTCGCTGAATAATCTGAATTAGGACACTAGCCGTTAGAGCTATTCACATAGTCAGGTAACTGTATTTGTTCCTTAACTGACTCGACACTCAATGTCAACAGTCTGTTTTTAATCTTGATGCAGTGTTACTTACCTGAAGCCTGTCTCCAATTTAAAGATCAGTTCCACATTCAAGTTAAAAATGCCTGCCACGAACGACAAACCAGAAATGTCGGGTAAGTAATTTGAGACATGAAATGAAACTTGGTTCAGTCAGCCCTTTTAAGGTCAATTTAATTAAGAAATAGTGTTCCTTCTGTTGTCACAAACAGATCGCAGAGTTTTGATGAAACGGACCAGCTGATGAATCACTTCTTTTCTTCTAGCATCTGCAGGCAATACCTGCTCAACAATTACTCTATTGAATAAATGGAAGCTTTGAGTAATGAATATCTTTAAGGAACAAAAGGCTCACATTATACTGATAAGATAGTGTGACTGGGTTATGAGTTCAGGAATGGCAGTTTTGTATGCTAATTTAAATTTATTTATACTTGAAGAGGCAAAAATTGCAGAACTATTGTGAAGAGCAAAGAAATTGAATTTATTCAATAGCTTTTTCAAAGAGCCAGCACAGGCAAGATGTGCTGAAGAGTTTTCTGTGATGTAAGACTCAATGCTTACCGACTCAGTGCTTACCTTTTGAGTATCTCCAGCAAAACGTCTCTTTTTTTGTAGAAAATATTAATGGAGGTTGCAGTAACTCCACTGAGCCGGTATCCTGTCACCACATCACCCCTTATTTACACGTGGAAAGTCCTTGGCACTGATCCAGCTCCCTCGGAGCCAGCTATCAGAGCATCAGAATGTCTGACACTCCTCTTTTTATCTATCAGCCATGGGTCCCAAATTGGACGAGATTAACAGCCCCAATCAGGGAACTCATTTTGTGTGAGGTCCACCTGGCTGACTTCATTACAGTCACTACATCCCTCCTCCTCTGAGTTTGAGGACATAGGCCAGTGCTTTTTCTTGTAGTGTTTCCTGGGGCATTTTAGCACTGGGTCAGGATCCTCCGTCTCTGCGTCGGATACAGGCAGCATGTAACACACAGGAGCTCATGAGAGAAATTCCCTGTCTTCTTCCAGTGGCAAAGACATCGAAGCGATGAGATCTGCCATATCTATCTCAAATTCACAGGTCTCTTCAACGCTTGACGGACAGGGAGAACCTATGCGATCTGACAGCCTTTCTAACTGTTCTGAGGAGCAGGGCACATTTTGCTCCCACACTATTTGCGAGTTCGCAGCTTTCATTTGGTCCACGTGCTTCTTCTGGACTGTTGCTTCTGCCTAAACTTTAGACGTCACTGTTTCTGACCTTGCGTTGACCAAGCCTGTTATCCATTCAGGGCCATTTCCCTGATTCCTACACCAAATTTCATCTCCTGAAGTAAATTGTCTCTCCCGCTCGGCGGAGTCTGGCACTGGCACTGGCATTCCTGATACCGTTTCACTCCTCCCACCCCCTCAGGTTCAAGAAGATCAGATTTGATCTGTTGCAGAGTCTTTCACCATTAGCAACTCTACTGGAGCTATCCCTGTAGTTGCATCAGAGGTGGACCTGTAATCAAATAGGAACCGGGTCACTTTGGTATGTAGCAAAGCTGTAGGCTGTTTCTTCAAGCCTGCCTTCAAAGTTTGGACTGTTGTTTCTGCCAGGCTAATGAATGATTGATGGTATGTAACAATCCTTATATGTTGAATCTCATTCGACTTTAGGAAATACTCAAATTTCCTGCTGGTAAATGATGTCCCGTTATCTGTGACCAACACTTCCTGGAGTCCGTGTATTGCAAATGATACATGCAGCTTTTCTATCGTCGTTTCTGTGTTTCATGAATGAACACAGTGCATATTCAAACACTTTGAATGGGCGTCTACAATGACTAAGAACATTAAGCCCATGAAAGGACCCGCACAGTTGACATGTAACCGAATCCAGGGTTTACCCAGCCATTGCCATGAATGCAGGGGAGCTGCTGGTGGTAATTTTTGTCCTTCTTGGCACTTTGGGCACTGCCCCACTGACACGGGTATATCTGCATCCAAGCCTGGCCACCAACATAACCACTCACTGATATCTTCACTTTGGAGACTCCTGGATGACCGTGATGGAGTTCAGCCAGTATCTGGTATCAGCCTTTGCTAGGGGCAATCACACTTGCTCCCCCTAATAATAGACCACCCTCTACTATGATCTAGTCACTCCAGATCCAAAAAGGTTTCAATCCTGGTTGTGATGGCCCTTTGGTATCCCCCATCACCACCAGCTGTTTCATTTTGGCCAGGACTAGATATTTCTGCATCCAAAGTCTGATATTGTCCACTGTGACTAGAAGTGTGTCCAGAAAATTTAAAACCATTACTGAGTCTTCCAGTGGCGGTACTACCCATGGTATATCTGCCAGTGGGAGGTGGCTCAATGAATCCACATTTGCTACTTGGCCTACCGGACAGTGTTCCAATTTGTAATTATACACACTTAGAATTAGATCCCACTGCTGAATTTGACCTGAAGTTATGGGCAGCACTGCTTTGTCCCCTTTAAGTAGACCTAGTAGGGTTTTGTGGATCCTTATTGTTATAAAGTTACATCCATAAAGATATTGATTGACCTTCCTGACTCCAATATGACCGCCAAACCTTCCTTCTCTATCTGGGCGTATTTACGCGCTGCATTAGCCAAAGTCCTGGATGCTTACACAATTGGGTGTTCCTTTCCATTGGGCTACCTATGAGCTAATACTACCCCAATGCCAATGGGGAGGCATCAGATGTCAATATCAGGTCTTGTTTGGGATCATAGTGTGCCAACATGTCAGAGGATTATAACTTTTGCTTCAGTCCCCTGAAAGTTATAGCTTGGCTACGTAACCATTTCCAAGGCTGACGCTTTTATTTAGGTTTTGATGCAAAGGTGCCAGGTAATGTATGAATTTGCCATAATAATTCACCAGCCCAAGGAAAGACTTAAGCTCCGGTACAGTCATTGGAGCCAGGGCAACTTTGATCGCCCTCACTTTATCTTTCAATGGGTGTAACCCTGTCTTGTTGACTCTGTAGCCCGAGTAGGTAATTTTGGGGGGCGTGGAATACACATTTTTCCTTCTTAGGCATCCACTCACCTGGGAGAAACATCTATGTGCTCCTTATGGGTCTTCCCTGTTATTAGCAAATCATCTAAATGGTGACTTGGGGTAGACCTTGCAAAATGTTCTCCATCATCTAAATGGTGACTTGGGGTAGACCTTGCAAAATGTTCTCCATCGTCCGCTGAAAAATTGCACAGGCTGATGATACCCAAATGGCAGTCTCATATGTTGGTACAAACCCTTATTAGTTCTAGCATTCTTCTGGGAATCATCATCTAACCACAACTGCAGGCACACATGGCTCATGTCCAGCATCACGAAGGCCAACCCCCCACCAGCTTTGTGTATAAATCCTCTATGCAAGGGATTGGATATTTATCCAGTTGTGAAAAGCAGTTAACCTTTTGTTTAAAATCTCCACAAAGGCAAACCGACCCGACGAGATTCCCAATCAATATGACCAGTGCTGCCCATGCTGTAAACTGGACTGGTTTGATGATTCCTTTGCTTTCCAGCCTTCTGATTTCTGCCTCTACTTTTGCATGTAAGGCAAATGGCACTGGGTGGGCCTTGCAGAATCATGGAATTTCTTCCTGGTCAACGTGCAAAGTGGCCTTGGCTCCTTTGATAGTCCCGAGACCTTCCTGAAAAACTTCCGGGTATTAAATTAGGACTTCACTCAGGCAGCCGTTTTCTAATTGACAAATGTTAACCCAGTCTAGGTCAATCTTTCTTAACCAATTATGCTCCATCAAGCTTAGATTGGAGCCTGTTGCAACAATCACTGGTAATTGAACCAACTGCTTCTCATAAGAGACTGGAATGAAGTTGTACCCTTAATCTGTAAAGATTCCCCAGTGTGGGTTCTCAGTCTGGCCAAGATGTTGCGCAAACTTAAGGGTTGGAGTCCAGAGCAAGTCCTGTTACGTACTCGTCCTGTGATCAGTGAAATGGCCGCACCAGTATTGACCTCCATTCGAGCTGGATGACCATTTAACCAGACGTTTATTTTGATTGGTTCTGATTTGGATGTTGCTAAGCAATTTAACTGATACTGGCCTATGAGTTCTCTTACTCAACTTAGATTTAGTAGGACTCCTTTGCTGTCTCGAGTCCACATACCAGCAGCAACTACAATGGCTTGCCGGCCCGGATCCTGAAAAAATTTTAATTGTTTGATCGAGGCTTGGCTTTGTTTGGAGTTCCTCCAATCATATGTCTTTAGTGAGGCAGTGCAATTGCCTGCATTCAAGTGGTATTTCCCAAGTTCAGCCGGATTGGTGAGCGTGTATGCTATCATCGGAATACCCTGCAACTCATGTGCTCCACTTGTCGCATTTTCCAGTCATGAAGCCAGTTGTACTGCCTGTTTGAAGACCATTTGGGCTTCAGCTAGTAGGCATTTTTGCATGGTTACATCATTAATTCCATATCCCAGTTGGTCTCTCAGCATCTCATCAAGGGTTAAACCAAAGTCATGTTCCTCTGCTAGTTGTCTTAACCTAGTCAAAAATCCTGACACAGATTCACTTGGTTCTCAAATTGTCAAGTAAAAATGATAGAATTTCAGAATTAGAGGGTTGTAATATTCCTTACTAAATCCATCAACTCTTGAAAGGTTTCAGTATCTGGTGCCTCAGGGAAAGTTAGACTCCTAATAACCAAAAAAAGCTGCAGATTCACAAGCTGTCAGGAGAATTATTCATTACTTTTCATCTGCCCCTTTTATCATTTGTCCAGAAAAAATAATATGTTTTTTCCACTGGACCCAGTCTTTGACGGCAGAGTCAAAGGGGTCAAACTTCCAAAATAACAGCATGATATCAGAAATGCTTATCTCGACTCAAAGAACTACTGTTGCGAGCAGGTTTCTTCAGGAACATGCTTTACTCTTGTTGCCACTGAAATAACTCCACCACCAAGTCACTCCTTATATATAGATGGAAAGTCCCTGATACTTGTCCAGCTCCCTCAGTGCCAGCTCTCAGAGTGTCTGAATATGTGACACTCTTTATTTGTTAGCCAGGATTCCCATTTGGACCAGATTAACAGCCCCAGTCAGGGAACTCATATTCTGTGTGGTCCACCTGGCTGACCTCATTACAATCGCTACACAGATTTGGATGGTCCTTTAGTTTAGCAAATTCTCCTTTCATTTCTGAGACCTGGAGTTGACTGTCTCTCTGACCATTTAGAAGCTTACTTTATGCAGGATCCTTACACTGATGTCTCCTTCTAAAGTTCTGTTTTGTTTTGTATGCAATGAAGTTTAACTATGCAGAATACTTAAAAATTTTTGTTTTCATTGACCAAGCTTAATTCTTAAATTAACAACAACTTATTATCTAGCAGCTTTAATGTAATAAAAGATCTGCACGCATTTCACAAGAACGTTATAAAACACAAAAAGACACTGAGTCACATAAGGACCTAGTAGATCAAGTGTCCAAAAACTTGTTCAAAGAGATAGATTTTAAGAAGCACCTTCAAGGAGAAAGGTAAGGAAGAGTGACAGAGAGGTTTAGAGAGGTAAATTCTGAGCTTGGCGCCTAGGTAGTAGTGATGGAGCAATTGGAAAATGCACAAGAGGCCTGAATGAGAAGATCCTAGATATCTCAGAATGTTGGAGGCCATTATAGAAATTGGGAAGGCAATGGAAGGATTTGAAAACAAGGATGAGAATTTTAACGTGACGACATTGCTTGGCTAGGATTCAGCGTAGGGAAGCGTCCATGGCTGCAAGAAACCATTATCTTTCAATCTTTGTCCAGTTCCTGTTTCTATTATATTTGAATACCCCTACAATTTCAAACAAGACATGGTTCAATGTTGGTAATCTCTTATGGCTGTACATGATTACTTGCCATAAAATGGACAACTTATGGCCATCATACCAGCAGTAGGGTTACTAACATCACCACAATATTTCAAATTAACATTTAAAATCTGAAATAGATCACTGAATACCAAAGTCACTTTTCACTTTATTGGCTGTACTCTTTCAACTTTGTTTCATTTCATGAGTCTTCTACACTGAAGTGAAACACATTACTTAAGTAAAATTGAGTACATTTTTTCAATCAATATCTAGGAAAGTTAATGTCCATCATAGTTTTACTAAAATGTTAATGCAAGTGCTGAAAATATTGTTAAATAATAACTTGCAGCGTGCTTTGTAAGGTCAGAGCTGAGAAGAAATTGAGGGGGGTTGCCCAGTTGCACAATTAAAGGGAATAATTTCTTGAAACCTGTTTGCTGTTGGGAGATGTGTAAAGACACAGTGACCTATTGTGTGTAAGGAAAGTGGACATGGCAGAGGTAGAGAATGGAAGGTTAAAGCGGAAACTAAAACCACTTAACATAGTGAAACTTTGTTATGTCAATTGCCCCCACAGACTCAAAATGTCAAAGGTGGTGGTGGTTGGGGACCTCTATGTGGGAAAAACATGTCTTATTAATAGGTGAGTGTCTATTAATTTCATGAATTATGATAAAATGACTCTGAGAAAAATCTGGAACAAAAACAGATGTTGCTGGAAAAGCTCAGCAGGTCCGGCAGCATCTGTGAAGAAGAATCAGAGTTAACGTTTCGGGTCCGGTTCTGAAGAAGGGTCACCGGACCCTAAACGTTAACTTTGATTTTTCTTTACAGCATCTGCAGTTCTTTCGGTTTTTATCTGAGGAAAATCTAATGGTCCGAATGTTAAGTTTTCTTTTGAAAATGCCCAAGTTGTGTATAGTTCTTTGGCGGGATTTTTGCTGTGAAACCTAGATAGAAGTCTCACCCTATCTTACCAAACTCACCTCATTAATTACTTACCATGCCTCTATGGCAACTCTCATGTCCAATTTCCACTCCATCTTAACACACACAACATCTCCAAGATTTTCTGAGGCAGGAACTCTCAAAACTATGTTACGTATCACTGAGGGCTTTATCTACATGCTTCCCCAACTTGTCAGCCCAGGCAGAGGAGGTGCCTAAGCCTTGTGTGGAAGAGCCACATCACGTGCTAGGTGAAGTAAGAAATGTGAAGAGGAGAAGCTCAATGAAGAGGAGGAGTCACACAAAGGATGGAGTTTCTGGCAAGAGGAAAGATCCACAGTGGGAGCTGGAGCCTCTTAGCAAACACAGTCTTGGCCTTCTGCCTTGAGAGAGGGGATTCCATTCCTGGATATCTTCCTGTGTGTGATGAATTAATTCATTGAAATTTTATTTCTTTTCATTTATGTATGAATTTATATTAAATTTGGCACACCTATGCTATCTCATTCCTCCTTTCTACTGTTAATACTTGAAACCACATTCTTTTAGTGAGACCATGTCATTTTACAGAAGTAATATTTATTATGAACCTCTTTAAATTTCAGATTTTGTAAAAATGTGTTTGACAGAGACTACAAGGCTACAATTGGAGTTGATTTTGAAATAGAGCGGTTTGAAGTTGCTGGAATTCCATACAATCTACAAATGTGAGTACATAGTAAAAAAAGCTCATTACCCAAATTTTAAAATAAAGTGTTACATGTTTAGTCTTAAAATGCGTGAGATTGTACATCAAATTGTTCTTACATAGATATATTCTTTTGAGTGTGAGATGAGTCTGCTGTTCCTTCCTAGTTGCTATGACTGCAGTGAAGAATGCCCCAGTCAGATTTAGTGCTAAGGCAGACAGTATATCCTAGAAATTGTCCTGCATAGTGCCTATATACCAGACACCAAATTTCTGAGCAGAAATCTTGCACGCTCAACTGGAACGTAGGGCACTGACCACCATATTGAGAAGGACAAGCAAGGGGTATCCTTTACCTATGTCTATGCTTAAGCAAATAAGGAGCCTAATACTTGTTTTAAGCCTTTGGCCTGAACATTTGTTTGTCTCTAGCTGTTGGAGCCATTGTCATTCAGGTTGACTCCTACTGATTATGTTTTTGTGTTTTTCAATTTAGATAATTAATATATATCAAGAAAAGCAGTGCACCTAATACAGGAACCCTTTTATATGCTTTTCTCCTGTCCTCAAAGCAATTGTTCATCACTACTCTTGTTACTCAACTAACTTTGTCCTGACAAAGGGTTTTGGCCCCAGACGTTGACTTCCTGCTCCTCGGATGCAGTCTGACCTTCTGTGCTTTTCCAGCTCCACATTTATTGACTCTAGCTTCCAGCATCTGCAGTCTTTACTGTCTCTAACTTTATACTCATGTTGTCACTGTCCCACTTATTGCAATGGAATAGTGAAGTATTCATCGTGTCCTAAACAATGTTTATCCCTCAAATAAAAATGAAAAACAGATTCTCTGTTCATTATCACATTGGTGTTAAGAGACCTTACTGTGGACAAATTGACTGCTGTGCTTTTAGTATTTTGCCAGATGAACACCCCTGGTACGTTGTCATATTTACTACCTTTACCACTAAGTGGTACTGGGTAAAGGTTATTTGGGTAGTTTGTTTCCACAAATCTTCCTACGTATTTGCTTTTCTTGTGCTTATCTGGTGATTAGAGGATACACCACCATAGAGGATCTACTTAAGAGACATCATTCTTAGATAACAAGAAAACGTGTTGCATGGCAGCAGTATGTGCATCTCTATTGATCACGTATAATTACCTTGACCACAGAAAGCTAGAGTAGAACTCCTTGTTACCATCCACAGACTGTGTGACTTAGGTAGAATGTGTGGATCCAATGTAACCTGAACATTAACTGCTATTATTACTGTACACAACAGTGTTCCCAACATTACTACGTTTCAAAAGTATTTAATTGATTATAAAGTGTCTTGTAACATATTCTGATTCTGAAAATAACTTTGTAAATGCAAGTTATTTCCTATTAGCATTGATTTCCTGAAATAGGACACGACTAAAATTATTTAGGTTGATAAGCAAGAATGTTCACACCGCTCCAGAAGAAAAAATCCAGGAAATCAGAGGCCTTTAATGCTCCCTGGTTTGGAAACTCAATACAAACAAGGGTAATCCTTTACCTATGTCTACGCTTGAGCAAATAAGGAGTCTAATACTTGTTTTAAGTCCTTGGCCCCAACAAGATGAGTCTTTTCAGACACATTTCTTGTCTTGTATTTCCTTACTATTTGCTTGAATAGGAAGCCAGTGGTTTAATGCAATGCAATAACATTTAAACATTTTAATGTGGTGAAACCAGGATAAAACAGAACTTTTCAGTTAAAGTTAAATGTACTCATCAATTTGGAGTAGATTTCTTTCAAAGGATTGATCTGATATATTTCTATTGACTTTAGTTGGGACACAGCAGGGCAGGAGAAATTCAAATGCATTGCCTCTGCATACTATCGAGGTGCTGAAGGTAAGTCCAGATTAGTGCCAGCAAAACAACTCATTGTGGACTCTTAAAATATCAATGTTTTGATCATATTTTAAAATTTTGTTTCCAGTCGTTATAATAACCTTTGATTTGGCTGACATACAAACCCTGGAACACACAAAGTAAGTCCTTTTTTTTCATCAGTATATGGAGATATTGAATATTATTTTCAGTTCTTCAGTCATTTACTTCAATATGCAATGTGCCTATTGCAGTTATTATATTCCAGCCATTCAGTGTTTGTTTTTATTGGAGACTTGAAACTAGCATAGTGAAACCTTTAACCAAACCGACACTACCCATAATTGACCAATGCCACGTGCCAGGTGTATGTTAAATGCCACTTCAAGGGGTGTTTCCCTGGAGCAGGCGTATTTGAGATCCTCAGTGGAGGAAATGCCAACATAATAGCAGATGAGATAATCTGTAAATTAGTGTCCACAAAGTCCAACTATGATGCAGGACAGAATAATAAAAGGCCAAACATGAACCATTCCAAGTTCAACACCAGCATTCCCATCCTTGCTTTTTAAGAAATGAAAGTAAGACTAAGCTATTCATACCATCAAGCATGGTCTGCCATTTTATAAGATCATGGTTGCTCTGATTGTGGATTTGACCCCATTTCCTTCTGGTCTCCCAGAACCCTTGACTCACTTGTAAATGACAAATTTGTCAGATTTGAATTTATTTAATGACCAAGCTTCCACTGCTATCAAGAATAAAGAATTCCAAATACTAACATCCCTCCAAGAGGGAAAAATTCTCTTCATGTGTGTCTTAAATGAGGTGTCCCCCTTTTAAACTGTGACCCCTAGTCCTAAATTCCCAAGAGAAAGCATCTTCTCAGCATCCACACTGTAAAATCTCTCAAAATCTTAACTGTTTCAATAAGATCGCTTCTCATTCTTCTACACTCCGGTGAGTGTAGGCCCAATCTGTTCAAAATTTTCTCATAAGACAACCCTTTCACCCTTGGAATCATCCAAGTGAAACCTTACCAATTTGCTTGCAATGCAATGATATCCTTCCTTATGTAAGATAACTGAAACTTTACACAGTAGTCCAGGTGCAGTTCACCCTGTACAGTTGTAGCAACACTTCCTTATTTTTGTACTCTATTTTCTTTGCAGTAAGTATCAACATTGCAATTGTCTAAAATAAACACAGAAAATGCTGGGAAAACTCAGCAGATCTGGCAACATCCGTGGAGAGAGAAACAGAGTTAATGTTTTGAGCCCAATATGACTCTTCTTCGGAACAATTCAATGTGTCTTCCAATCTACGTGCTGTATCTGATGCTACTTTTTGTGATTCATGTACAGGAATACTTGGATCCTCTTGTATTGCAGCATTCTGCAGCCTCTCCCTCTATTTGAATGATTTCATGTTTTTCTCTTTTTTTCTGGGCAAGTGGACAATCTCAAGTTATACTGCATCTGCAAAAATTCATCACAGGACCCCCAACAATGGGCAAACCCAGAGTGCCCCGAATAATCTGTGGTGATTTAATGATTTGATTCCTACCTCCAAAGGTTTAGTTTGTCTGGTAGGATGGATATTTTCTGGGGGGAGCCATGGATGGGAATCTGTTGTAGCTAAGATTTAAATTAGGAACTGATTTTCCTATGGAAATGTAAGTATCATTGTTTTAAACAATATCTTTCATAACCACCACCCTTTCCATCTCAAAGGACATAGGCAGCAAGTACCTGGCTACACCACCACCTGCAAGTTCCCTTCCTAGCCATTCTCCATCACCGATTTGGAAAAATATCATTGTTCTTTCAGTGTTGCTGTGTCAAAATCCTGTAATTCTCTCCCCAATGCCATTGTGGGTCTACTTATAGTACATGGAATATAGCGATTCAAGAAGGCAGCTCACCACCATCTTCTCAAGGGCAATTAGGGATGAGCAGTGAATGCTGGCCCAGCCAACAATGACCACATCTCTTGAATGAATATAACAAAACAAGTCAGATAATCACAGTATGAGCTCCAATAAGAACACAACTAGCTAACTTATAGTTCTAAATTAACTCATCATTTCAGCCAGGTTTTTGATCACCCTTCCCATCCCTCTCACTGTGAAACAGGAGAATTGATAGTGGAGAACGAAGAATTGGCAGAGAAATTACACAGCTACTTTTGTTCTCCAAGACTGCAAGGGAAGAAAAGGTCTTGAGTTCTAGAGAAATTAGTGACTACGTGAAAGTACTAGGAAAGTTAATGGCACTGATAGCTGATAAATCCCTAGGCACATGATGATCTTTATACCAGGTGCCAAAGGGGAGGCCAAGAAAATACTGCATGCGTTGTCACCTTGCAAAATTCTTTAGGTTCTGAAACAACCTCATCAGATTGAAGGGTGGCAAATGTGACCTCACTGTTTAAAAAGGAAGGACGGAGATAATCGGGAATTACAGAACAATTTGTCTAATATCAGTAGTAGGGAAAATGCGAAAGCCCATTAAATGGAATGTGAAAACAGGAGACTTAGAAAATACCAATTGTATTACACTAAGTCAACATAGATTTTTGGAAAGGAAATTGTATTTGACAAACCTATGGGAGCTTCTTGAGGAAGTAACTAATAGAATAGATGAAGAAGTACCAATTGTTGTGATCTACTTGGACTTTCAGAAAGTTTTTGATAAAAGTCCCACATAAGAGGTTATTGCGCAGAATCAAAGTACACGCGATTGGTGGCAATATACTGGCATGCATTCAGAATTCATTTGACCAGAAACAGAGTAGGAATAAGTGGATTGTTTTTGGAGTGGAAAGTGATGACGGGTGGGGTGCCACAGAGATCAGTGCTAGGGCCCCCAATTTTTCATTCAATATATAGCGATTTCGATAAGGGGTTCAAGTGTAATATTCCCAAAGGTGGGAGTGTAAATGGTGAGGAGAACATAAAGAAGCTTCAGGGTGATTTACGCCAATTGAGTGAGTGGCAAAAACATGGCAGCTGCAGTATAATATGAGTAAATATTCAGTTGTCCACTTTCAGGAGGAGAAACAGAATTGCAGAGTTTTGTTTAAATGGTGGTAGATTGGTGTTTTGTTAGCTGGAAGTACTGAACAGGTGCTTTAAAGTCTGATCAAAATGATTACAAGAAGACACACACACACTTCAGCTAATTTATTATCTTAATCTGCTTAATATATATACAAACTAATAAGCGACTCTATTAGCTTAAACCACTATATATGTATGCAAACTAATGACTCTCACTCCCTTGTCTTCACGTTGGGGACTTTGTCAATGGTGGCACTTGGAGCTCTATTTCAAATTCCAAGGCACTGTTCTCACAAACCCCAGTCTAATGGCAAAGGTCTGTGGCACTGGTTTTGTGAACCCCAGCCCAGTAGTGAAAGTCTCATGTGTGGGGCAAAGTCCCCGATATTAATACCATTCTGAATTTAATGTTACATGCTGTATCACCATTTCATAGTACTTTCAGTACTTTCTCAGGCAGAGTGTAGACAACAGCTCCAGGTGCCTCTTTTAGTTACACAATATTCTGTTTCTTACCCACCCAAGGTCATGCAGTTACCTTGTAGCCAAGCAGACTGTTTTTTGCACTAAGCCTGCTTTCCATTTAATTCTCCACTTCCTTCAATTGCTCGTTTTTTTGTCCAATAAATCATTAACAATCTGGTTTGGAAATATTCTTTAAACCCAATACTGCAATTAGGAATGTTTGATTTACAAAGGGGCCTGGGTGTTCTTGTGCACCGCTAATTGAAAGAAAGTATGCAGGTATAGCAACCAGTGAGAAAGGCAAAAGATATGTTGGCCTTCACAGCAGAGGGTTTGAGTACAGGAACAAGTTAGTGTTATTTCAGCTATAACAGGGCCTTGGTGAGATCACATCTGTATGCAGCTTCCTTACCTAAGGAAAGATATATTTGCCATAGAGGAGATACAGTGAAGGTTTGCCAGGCTGATTCCTGGGATGGCAGGTTTGTCATATGAAGAGAGATTTGGGTTCACTGGGTCTGTATTCGCTGTCGTTAGTAGAACAAGAGGGCATCTCATTGAAATACGCAAAATTCTGACAGAGTGGAACAAACTGGTGCAAGGACAATGCCAGAATCCAGAACAAAGGGTCACAGTCTCAGGAAATGTGGTAGACCATTTTGGACTGAGTTGAGGAGAGATGTCTTCACTCCAAAGGTGGTGAACCCATCTAATTCTATACCACAGAAGGCTGTGGAGGTAAAGTCACTGAATATATTTAAGAAATTGATAGGTTTCTAGAAGCTAACACTGTCAAGCATATGGGGAGAGAGTGGGAGTCTGGTGATGAGGTAGTGAATTAGCTACGATCATGTTGAATGGTGGAGCAGGCTCAATAGGCTTACTTCTCCTATTTTCTCTATTTCTATGATTTGGCATTTGTGGTTTTTAGTTTTAAGATACTTATGTGGATGAACGCTGTTAATGTGGAGTTTTTACAACCAAAAGCACGCAGTAGTACTTTGTGAACCCACTTAAATATAAACTGCAATACATTCAGTCAGTCTCTTGTTCTTCGTCCTCATCTGATTTCTTACTTCTAACGCCTTCAATTTCAATTTGTGTCCATTTTAAAGTCAAGAATAAGTATGTATCCCTTGACTTTTCCATATAACTTAAATTCCTGATACCTGCAATAGTTTTGGTTACTCCCTTTAATATTTTCTAAAGGCCAACAATATTCTTTTTTTGCTGCAGACAGTGGCTAGAGGATGCACTGAAGGAAAATGAACAGGGTTTAAGTACCATATTTCTTGTTGGCTCTAAGAAAGACTTATTGGTGAGTAATAATCATTTCCCTTGTAAATTGTGTAAGTGACCTGATGTCTGAACCTTGCATTCTGCCCTTAATAATCTGTTGAAAATGTGATTTTTCAAAGGTGAAATTGGGCTTAATAGGTGTGATTTTCCAGACATTATGAGTGCTGCTAGGCTTCTAAAATGGAGTCTGTGGCATATGTGCAATTCTGACATGAGGCACACCAACACCTATCTTAGTAAGGGGGTTTGCCTGCACACACTGGAAATGTGCACATTAGGCAGATAATGATGTCAATCAATACATAATGCTAATTTGATGTGGGTCCTGCCATTTTGAAGTCTATAGAACAGAATCCCTACAATGTGGAAGAAGGCCATTCGGCCACACCGACCCTCCAAACCGTACCCCTCCCAGACCCACCCCATACCCCATCCCTGTAATCCTGCATCTACTGAGCTAACCCAACTAGCCTGTATATCCCTAGACACTATGAGCAATTTAGTATGGCCAATCCACCTAACCCACACATCTTTGGACTGTGGGAGGAAACCACAGGGAGAATGTGCAGACTGCACACAGACAGTCACCTGAGACTGGAATTAATCTCAGGACCCTGGTTCTGTGAGGCAGCAGTGCTAACCACTGAGCCACCGTGCCACCCCAAATATTGCAACCAACCTCCTCACTGGTGCTATTTAAAGGATCATTAACTGCTGAAAGGTTAGTTGATTTTTTTCCAGCTATTGCTGTAATTCCACATTTTTTTGATGTGCTTTGTAGTTGTTTTGAATTTCACAAGTTCATAGGAATGGTTGGTTGAAGAACTTTTTTCTGATTACAAAGCTTCAGCGCAGCTTTGTTGTTCCCAGGCAGGGTATGAGGTTACCCTGATGGATTCTTCTTCTCAACCTCTTCTCTCATCTAGCATAGTTACCATCAGGTTAAACCATCGTCAGTCATCTCTCTCTAATTAGGGAGCATCCCTATGGTCCATATGGTAGGAAGTTGGTAACTTGACATGAACCTTTATGCTAGTCGACCATTAGTTATGATAGGGAGAATGAACAGAGGCTGTGCAAAGCAGGACTAACTCCTGGAAGAGAGAGTACAGGGAGAAAGACTCACAGGAGGTGACCATATCTGTTCAGGGAGAAATTCTCTGACCTGAAACTCAACAACCAACAACTGCCACGACTCTAAACCCAGAATAGCATGAGGACTGCATTGCTGATGGATGTGTCAGTGACATCTAACTACCATTGTGTCTGGCTCCTTACAAGCTGCTGACTGGGATATTCAGAAGATCTCACAGTATTTAGTCCACTGTTCATAAATTTGGTCACTGCCTTCTGTTAGATTGGAGACAGTAAAACATCATTTTCTGTCAGAGAGAAGCCAGCAGAGTGAATACGAGGGTTTATAAGATTTGTAGGCTTTCCCCTGGTTTAGGATGCCAATGGTGTCATGCACCATTACTTTGGCAACTTTGCCATGTACCAGGAGTGAAAGGGATCTGTTCCCTCAATGTGCAGTTGGGGGACAGACAGTGCATCATTTAGGGCAGTGCTTGTATCTTGGCAGTAGTCATGATACATTAATCCTGCAGCAATCTGCTTTGCCAGCTGCTTTTAATCCCCAATGGCAAAACAAAGGGTTGCTTCTGGACAATAAACGGTAGTTGCTGACGGCATTGCTCATGGCTGCAGTTCAGAAGCCACACTCGTGCAACACATACAAAATAAGAGCTAGCCTGCTACAAGAACTTTGTCACAACAGATACTTGGCACACTGAAGCAACAGTTCTACTGCTTGGACAACACCTGCTGTGCTTGACTGAGTGTTCGGTCTCTGAATTAATAGCTGTCAGCTGTATATTACACAACTGCACCATCATGAGCGAACAGCACTTGCTGCTACCTATCAGCCAAGAAGATATGAACAAGGAGAAGATAGAAGAGAGGCTGAAATCTAGATAGTCCATTCCTGCCTCAGCTGTATCAGTAACTGCAATCCCCACTCATCAAAAGTTTTCATTCTCCTTAACTTTCCTCTGTCCTTAATATTACATCATACAGTTGGACACAATGATAAAATGTTAAGAATTTTAAAGTCACAAAATATACATTCTGAACAAAACATACATCATGCAATATTTCATTCAAAATTAAACTTATCAAGCTTGGGAATTTTCTTAGTTGTTGTCTTCTGTGTGCCTTTACCAGTCTTAGTGCACTTAACGGGGTACTATCTGCTATTGATTTTCAATAAAGGATCTGGAGCAGTTCTGGATTTATAAGTAGTCTGAGCTGATGGGTGGATAGACAGTGACACAGGCCATGGATGAGTTGGACGGGTGGGACCACAAATATTGTTCTTCTGAATAAAGACAACAGTCTTGTGTTCTATGGATTTACTGCTACACCCTCAGGGTGGCACTACTAGCCTAATAATTCGCTGGAGGAAAGATCACTGAACTGCAAGAGCTTGGGAGTCATTTTTGATGTCCAGAGCTATATTGGCAGCATACTGAACTTGCATATCTTCCTGAGTGTTAGATATTTGGTGAAAACTCCATGTGCTGCAATGTAACCTGAAACATCAGCTATCTCATGGTTGGCTTACAAACATACAAACAGAATTGACCACCATATCCAAGCTGGACAGGATGGGCTTAATCCCTGCCAGGCTGATCACCCATTCACTTGACATCACAAGCGAGCATTTTGGCAGGATTTCCAGTGTACAGAGTATTACATTGTCTTTTTCTGTAGCTTTGGTCATTTAAGTTCTTACCAGAGCCCATTGCATCAGGTCTATTGTGCAACCCTCACCTTCTAGTAAGCTGTCACTTTGCTACCCTTCTCCCCGAACTTGTCTGCCGTGCACTTGTGCCTTGGTGTGTTATCATATGTAGGTTCCACCTCTCTTGTGCGAGTCACTGATGAGTTTTAAACACTGTAGGTTCATTTAAATGGTGCAAGTGAGAGATAATATTGGGCCCTATGCCAAAACGTGGCACCATTGAATCGCACAGCATCTGTTTAGTTGGGCAGACATCCCCTATTACATTGAACAAGAGTGAGATAATCACATGTTATGATCTGTATGTTCATTTTCATGAGCAACCTAACTTTGACTGCATGATGTAGCAATGGAAGTAATATGAGCTTAAACAGGAGGATTAGGTATTTTCTGATGTTGCAGCCTGGATTACCTGAGCCAATCAAGTGACTGCAAGAGCAGATCAAAGGATGGGAATTCTGCAGTTTTATCTCTGCAGATTATCGCCTGACTCCTCAAACCTTCGCTGTTTTCTACAAGCATAAGTCAGCAATATATTGGAATACTCACTACAAGCAGCAGCACTCAAGAAGATAAATAACATTCAGGACAAGGCAGCCTACTTAATCGGCACACTTTAAGATTGTTCTGCACCTGACAATATATTTGAAAGAGTGGTGAAATGCAGTTTGTTTGTTGTACTGTGTAGTATATTCCAGATTACTGCGCAACCTCACATCTGTGCAGTTTAAGGTGAACATTCCTGACCTTAGGAATACAAGGTCAGAAGTCAGACAACACCAGGTTATAGTCCAGCAGGTTTACTTGAAATCACAAGCTTTCACAGGTGACCTGACGAAGGGGCAACGCTGCGAAATCTTGTAACTTCAAAAAAACCTGATGGACTATAACCTGGTGTCGTCTGACTTCTGACCTTGTCCACCCCAGTCCAATACTGGCACCTCCACATTAGGAATACAGATTGAACTCGCTGTTTAAAGTGAGGATATGTCCGTTCTAATCTAAGTGCCCTCTTGTCAATGTACTAGATCTTAATTACTGCTCAATTACAACCTCCCTGGCACTTCAAAGAATGTGAAGTCTCATTCCTTCAGCTTTTATGGCTGGGCATTTTTTAAAATGTAACTTTTTTGCTTTCAGCCTCTCGATTTTATATTTCTTTATTTTGCTTTATTTATGTGATTGCCATGGAAGTCATTATATTAACTGGCACTTTACAGTTCAGATTTGCTGCTGCTCATCAATGATTCCTTAATCTGATTTATTAAGGAAATAAACAATTGCTTGTCTTTATGATAAATGTCCTGGGTACCCTGTAAGGGTAGCTGCTTGTGTCTGAATGTTTGATTGACAATAAGTTGTTAGTCCAATGCAATGAACAGGTAGCTTAGACAGATTGACAATGGATTCAAGGATTATTCTTTGGGGTGTTGGGGGCTACGGGTAGGTGGGGGTTGCATTGACGGGGAGGTAGGAAAGTTGATTTAAGAGCACAGTCAGATCAGCTATGATCTTATTTAATGGATAGATAGGCACAAATAGCCTACATCCGTTCTTGTTTCTTTGATTCTATATAAGATAGCTGGTCTTTCATGGGCATACTACACATTCCATATACTTAATACAAAGAAAGTTTTTTTCAATGTTCAGAACTTTATCAGTCATTTTAATCCACTGGGCTAAATATAATGAGCCTTTGGAACTTTGAGACCCACCACTGCTTAACCTGAATGCAGGTAAAATTTATCATTATGGCATAGGTCAGTGATATTTCACTATTAATTAATAAAATTCCTCTTAAACATCTTGGGTATAACCTCAATAAGGTGAGACAGTGGCGTAATGGTAATGTAATTGGATAGCTAATACAGACACCCAGATTAATGCTGTAGGGATATGGATCCAAATTCCATCACAGCAGTTAGTGGGATTTAAATTTAATTAATAAATTTGGAATACAAAGCTAGTCCTAGTAATGAAAACCATCATTGGTTGATATACACCATTCTGATTCATCAATCTCCTCCAGTGAAGGAGATCTGTTGTCCTGACCTAGTTTGACCTACTTGTGACTCCAGAGCCACTGCAATGCAGTTATCTTTTAAATACTGTCTAAAATGGCCTAGCAAATCATTCAGTTCAAGAGCAATTAAGATTCTAAAACAAATCAGCCTTACAAGTGACAGCACATCCCATGAAATAGCACACAAAAAAACTTTAAGAAGTTTAATTCCAAATCAAAATTCTCAGAAATCTCAGTGTCGCTCCATCCCTCCTCCCCACAACTGTTTGAGAACAAACCAGACTGCTTGTGACCCGAGTGCCTTATTCAACCCCAAAATTAGCTTCTGATCATATGATCATGCCATCACTAAGGTCACCTGTTTCCCTTCCATAATGACACCCAACATCACGTTGGCCTTAACTCATCTGCTGCTGATATCCATATTCATGGCTTTGCTTTTTCTGTACTATTCCAACACATCTGGCTGGTCTCCTCCATTCTATGATTCAAGTGCTTGAGGTCATCCAGCGTCTTCTATTTATGTCCTAACTTGCACGAAGTCCCATCGTTCACCTACGATTTTCACTTCCTAACCGCCTGCAAATCCCTCCATAGCTCTATCCTCAGTGTCACTGTAACCCGTCCTCCGAATCCACAGCCCTCCACTATATCAGTACTTATCTAATTCTGGCCTCTTGAGCATTCCCAATTTTAATTGCTCCACTATTGATGGCCATACACTCAGTTGCATTGGCCTTGTGCCCTTCCTAACATTCCCGCCTCCTACTTCACTTTTAAGACATTCCTTAAAGCCTATCTGATAGACTTTGTCATCTGACCAATATTTACTTATGTAGTTCTGTGTCATTATTTGTGTTTGTCTACCAGTCGCAGGCTGAATATGAGCGAACAGAAGCTGATGCCATTAGGATGGCTACTGAGATGCAAGCAGAGTATTGGGCTGTGTCTTCAAAAACAGGTGAGTGTTTAGAAAAGCATTAGCAGTTGTACCTGTGCACAACAGAACCATGTACGCACGTTCAAATGGCATCCTGTATTTATATAGTATTAACATATGTTGCAAAAGGTCTCAAAGTTTTTAATAAGTTTGTTTAAAGTATTTTGAGTCACATGAGAACGTATCAAAGACAATGTTGAAAAGATATTTTGGTAAGTACATGAATAAGAAATGTTTGGAGGGATATGGGCCAAGCGCAGGCAGGTGGGACTAGTTTAATTTGGGATTATGATCGGCAGGGACTGGTTGAACTGAAGGGTCTGTTTCCGTCCTATATGACTCTGTGACCAACAGCTGGGATAATGAGGTAGGTTTTTGAGAAGCATCTTAAAAGAGAAGAGAGAGGCAGAGAGGTTGAGGGAGGGAATTCCCAAGTTTAGGGTCAACTCAGTTGGATGCACAACTGCTAATGATAGAGAGGTTAAAATCAAGGAAGCTCAAGAAGCTAGAATTGGAGGAGACAAAGATCTCAAAGTTTGGTATGGTTACATGCAAAAATGGGGAGTATGATTCACAAACAAATAGTGTGAAACTGACTATAAATCTATTTACACAGAGGTTGTACCATTCCAAGGATGCACTGATGGCTAGAATAGTCACCCATTACCAGTACATACTGGGGAACTTTGTGACTGCCTGAAATAAGTTTCAAATTTCAGAGCCATGCACTAATTTTACCAATTCCCGGTTCCCAAAGAAAATCACAAGTCCTCTGAAATTCCACTGAGATTTTCCCAGTCTCTTGCCATTACTTCAGCAGTAGCTCATTTTGAAATTAAAATCATTCACAAACTCCATGACCGATTTGTAATAATTTGTAATTTGTTTTCAAATGGAGCATTGTGTTAGTAAAAAATTTTTTCCCTTGTGTTTTTCAAATCATTTAGTAAGCAAGTTGGAATGGGTAAGTCCATGATAATGCTGGGCTCCTATCACTGCTCTGGCTGTGCCCAACTTCTGCATTCAGTATTATTTGTCTCACTATATCACTCCTATTTTCCATGTTAAGTTTATTTAAAAAAACACTGTACTTTCATTTTGAAATATCCCTGTGTACTTGTCTCTCCATGTGTGTATCTTTAGTAAGTCTATTTATTCACCAGAGATTCCCTGCAGTATATTGCACCCAGAAGACATCCAAGACGCATATTTACAGGCATTTCCCAATACATTGGGTGTAATTTTGTTATTCCCTGGTGATCGGTTTGAAGGCAAGGACTCAAAAGTTGCGGCCTGCCCTGTCTAACCGCCTGCCCCGACTAGTCTTTCACTTAGCATGGGCTCAGTGGCCACATCAGGTGGCATATCCTTCCTTTGTCCTAACTGAACAATTAAATACTTCAGAGATAGTAGGAACTGCCGATGCTGGAGAATCTAAGATAACAAGGTGTAGAGCTGGATGAACACAGCAGGCCAAGCAGCATCAGAGGAGCAGGAAAGCTGACGTCTCAGGTCGAGACCCTTCTTCAGAAATGGGGGAGGGGAAGGGATTCTGAAATAAATAGAGAGGGGGAGGCGACAGAAGATGGATAAAGGAGAAGATAGGTGGAGAGGAGACAGACAGGTCAAAGAGGCGGGGTTGGTGCCAATAAAGGCGAATGTAGGGGGGAGTTAGGGAGGGGATAGGTCGGTCCAGGGAGGATGGACAGTTCAAGGAGGGGGGATGAGGCTAGTGGGTAGGAGATGGGGGTGGTGCTTGAGGTGGGAGGAATGGTTAGGGACGCGGGAATGAGCTGGGCTGGTTTTGGGATGCGGTCGGGGGTGGGGAGATTTTGAAGCTTGTGAAGTCCACATTGATACCCTTGGGCTGCAGGGTTCCGAAGCGAAATATCAGATGCTGTTCCTGCAGCCTTCAGGTGGCATTATTGTGGCAATGCAGGAGGTCCAGGATGGACATGTCATCCAAAGAGTGGGAGGGGGAGTTGAAATGGTTCGCGACTGGGAGGTGCAGTTGTTTGTTGCGAACCGAGCACAGGTGTTCCACAAAGCGGTCCCCAAGCCTCCGCTTGGTTTCCCCGATGTAGAGGAGGCCACAATGGGAACAGCGGATACAGTATACCACATTAGCAGATGTGCAGGTGAACATCTGTTTGATGTGGAAGGTCTTCTTAGGGCCTGGGTTGGGGGTGAGGGGGGAGGTGTAGGGGCAGGTGTAGCACTTGCTGCGGTTGCAGGGAAAAGTGCCAGGGGTGGTGGGGCTGGTGGGGAGTATGGAGCGGACAAGGGAGTCACAGAGAGAGTGGTCCCTCCGGAAAGCAGATAAGGGTGGGGATGGAAAAATGTCTTTGGTAGTGGGGTCAGATTGCAGATGGCGGAAGTGTCGGAGGTTGGTGGGGTGGTACGTGAGGACAAGAGGGATTCTGTTTTGGTTATTATTGCGGGTAGGGGGTGTGAGGGATGAGTTGCGGGAAATGCGAGAGACACGGTCGAGGGCATTTTCGACCACTGTGGAGGGCAAGTTGCGGTCCTTGAAAAACAAGGACATCTGGGATGTCCGGGAGTGGAATGCCTCATCTCGGGATCATTACAATCATTACATCTCATCTTCTCCCGAGATGGGCAATTCCTTGACCAATTAGAGTCAACCTGCCTGGTTTAAATTTCAACAAAGCTTGATAACGAACTGTCAGTCATCATCTAACTGGTGCATGCTCTATAACAATGCCTCTACCAATCAGAGTCCACTTGCAAAACAATCAACAGTCTCTTCCCTTATAGCACAGTATGATTAAGATAATCTGGTGTAGGTACAGAAGTAAGCCACTCTGTCCATTGACTCTGCTCCATCATTCAAAGAGATCATGGCTGTTCTGAGGATCCTCAACTTCACTTTCCTGCCTTCATCTCATAACATTTGATTCTCTTACTGATTAAAAATCTGTCTGTCAGCCTTGAATATACTGAACGAAGCAGTAAAAAATTCCACAGATTGACTACTCTCTGAGAGAAGAAATACCTCTTTATCTCTACCTTAAATGGGCAACCCTTTGCTCCGAGATTATGCCTCTGGCCTTTGACTCGGCCACATGGAGCAACAATATCTCCATGTTCATTCTGTCAAGCCTCCTAAGAAACTTTTTAATAAGGACTCCTCCTTATTCTTCTAAACTCTAAATGAGTACAAGCACAACCTACTCAATCTCTCCTCAAAAGAAAATCCTTCCATACCCGAGATCAACCTAGTAAACCTTCTCTGGACTGCCTCTAAAGCTAGTATATCTTTCCTTAGATAAGGGAACCAAAACTGCCAGCTGTGGTCTGACCCGTGCCTTGGAAAATTTAAGCAAGCCCTTCCTATTTTTACATTCCATTCCCTTTGTAATAAAGGCTAACATTCCATTTTCTTTCCCTATTACCCACTGAACTTGGATGCTAGCCTTTGGATTCATTCACTAGAACTCTAAATCTCTCTGCAGTCCTTTTCCAGCTTTGCAATTCTTCCTGTTAGTGTGCAAAACCTCACATTATATTCCATCTGCCAAGTTTTTTGCCAAATCATTTAACATGCCATCTACCGTGTAAGGTTCTGACAAAGGGAATTGCTATCCTAATTGAGGAACAGATTGGTTGGAGGAATGATGATCATACTGATATGTTCTTAAGTATTTCTATTCATTCATGGCGTATGGACATTGCTGGCTGGGACAGCTTTTATTGCCCATCCCTAATTTCCTTGAGAAGGTTGTGATGAGCTGCCTTCTTGAACCACTACAGTCCATGTGCTGTAGATAGACCCACAATGCTGTTAGGAAGGGAGTTCGAGGATTTTGACCCAGTAACTCTGAAGAAATGGCAATATATTTCCAGGTCAGGATGGTGAGTGGCTTGGAGGGGCACTTGCCCATGGCAGTGTTCCCATGTATCTGCTGCCCTCACTCTGTTAGATGGTAGTGGTTGTGGGCTTGGAAAGTGCTGTCTGAAAAGCCTTGATGAATTTCTGTAGCGTACCTTGAAGATGGTACACACTGCTGCTACTGTGCATTAATGGTTGAGCGAGTGAATATGTGGTCCTGGATGGTGTCAAGCTTCTTGAGTGTTGTTAGAGCTGCACCCATCCAGGCAAGTGGGGAATATTCCATCACACTCTTGTCTTGTGCCTTGTGGATGGTGGACAGGCATTTAAGGATTCAGAAGGTGAGTTACTTGCTGCAGGATTCCTAGCCTCTGACCTGTTCTTGGTAGACACTGTTTTTATATGGTTAATCCTCTTCAGTTTCTAGTCGATGGTAACCCCCAGAATGTTATAAGATAATATCATGCAAAATATTTACAGACTGAATAAACCATATCAAAAACTTTATTAAGGACGCAGTGTTCTTTACCAAAAAGGCAACAGCGGATAAGACCATAAGATATAGGAGCAGAAATTAGGCCATTAGGCCCATCGAGTCAGCTTCACTATTCAATCATGGCTGATAAGTTCCTCAACCCCATTCTCCTGCTTTCTCCCCGTAACCCTTGATCCCCTTGATAATCAAGAACCTAGCTATCTCAGTCTTAAATGTACTCAATGGCATGGCCTCCACAGCCTTCTGTGGCAGTGAATTCGATAGATTCACCACTCTCTGGCTGAAGAAGTTTCTCCTTATCTCCACTCTAAAAGGTCTTCCCTTTACTGTAAGGCTGTGCTCTTAGGTCCTAGTATCTCCTACCAATGGAAGCATCTTCCCAACATCCACTTTGTCCAGGCCATTCAGTATTCTGTAAGTTTCAATTAGATCCCCCCTCATCCTTCTAAACGCCAATGAGTATAGTCCCAGAGTCCTCAAACGTTCTTCACATGTTAAGCTTTCCATTCCTGGGACCATTCTCGTGAACCTCCTCTGAACCCGCTCCAGGACCAGTACATCCTTCCTGAGATATGGGGCCCAAAACTGGACGCAATACTCCAAATGTGGCCTGACCAGAGCCTTATAAAGCCTCAGTAGTACATCCCTGCTTTTATATTCAAATCCTCTCAAAATAAATGCCAACGTTGCACTTGCTTTTCTAACTACAGACTCAACCTGCAAGTTTACCTTGAGAGAATCCTGGATTAGAACTCCCAAGTCTCTTTGCACTTCAGACTTGTGAATTTTCTCCCCATTTAGAAAATAGTCCATGCTTTTATTCTTCTTGCCAAAGTGCATGACCTCACACTTTCCCATGTTGTACTCCATCTGTCACTTCTTTGCCCACTCTCCTAACCTGTCCAAATCTTTCTGCAGCCTCCCTACCTCCTCAATACTACCTGTCCCTCCATCTATCTTTGTATTGTCTGCAAACTTAGCCAGAATGCCCACAGTTCCTTCCTCTAGACCATTAATGTATAAAGTGAAAAGTTGTGGTCCCAGCACTGACCCTTGTGGAACACCACTTGTCACCAGTTGCCATCCTGAGAAAGACCCTTTTTAACCCCACTCTCTGCTTTCTTCCAGACAGCCAATCTTCTATCCATGATAGCACCTTGCCTGTAGCACAATGGGTCCTTATCTTACTCAGCAGCCTCCTGTGCAGTACCTTGTCAAAGGCCTTCTTGAAGTCCAGGTAGATAACATCCATTGACTCTCCTTGGTCTACCCTGCTCGTTAGTTCCTCAAAGAATTCTAGTAGATTTGTCAGGCATGACCTCCCCTTGATGAAACCATGCTGACTTTGCCCTACTTTACCATATACTTCCAAATATTCAGAAATCTCATCCTTCATAATGGACTCCAAAATCTTACCCACGACCGAGGTTAGACTAATTGGCC